>NW_006921686.1:8440061-8579464 GCF_000298275.1 Orycteropus afer afer
CCCCCGGCCGGGGGGAGGGGGGACGCCCCCTCCCGGGCACACCCCCGGCTCGGAGCCGCCCGCGGGGCCGCCTGGGCCCGGAGCGGAGGAAGGAGCCACGGAGGAGCAGCCCCGAGGCCCTAGAGTCTGAGACGAGCCGCCTCTGCCGCCGCCCCCGCCGCCGCCGCCGCCACTGCGGGGAGGAGGGGGAGGAGGAGCGGGAGGAGGGACGAGCTGGTTGGGAGAAGAGGAAAAAAAAGTTTTGAGACTTTTCCGCTGCCGCTGGGAGCCGGAGGCGAGGGGACCGCTTGGCGCGGCGCTGCCCCCGGAGGAGGCAGGACTTGGGGACTCTGGACCCTTCCCCCGCCTGGGACGCTTGCTCGCTCTCTGACCCCCCCGCGGCGTTCCCTCAGGCGCCCCATTCCGGACCAGCCCTTCGAAACCGCAAACCCAGACTCCCGCGAAGACTTTATTTCCCCGAGACCTCGGGCGCACCCCCCTGCACGCTGCCTTCTATCCCCAGCCTCTCTCCTAAGCCCCCGGGCACCCGCGAACTCTTCTCTCCGCGGAGACGGAATCTCTCTCAGAACTGCCTCAGCTTCCCAATTCAAGGCCACCCACCCTCTGGTTTTCACATCTTGCCCATCTCGGTTTTTCCCGCAGGATACTGAGACACCCCCTTGTCAGAGCCTCCCACCCTTGCTCCCTTCTCCCTGAGGGCCTCAATTTCCCCCCAGACCCTCCTACCTTCCCCTGGGAGACCCCCAGCCCCTCTAGGGGCGGGGCCTCCCCCAATCCCATCCCTGCTCGCGCGCTCGGCAGTGCCAGGGGGCGCCGCCTCCCCCATGCCGCCCTCCGGGCTGCGGCTGCTGCCGCTACTGCTGCCACTGCTACGGCTGTTAGTGCTGACGCCAGGCCGGCCGGCCGCGGGGCTGTCCACCTGCAAGACCATCGACATGGAGCTAGTGAAGAGGAAGCGCATCGAGGCCATCCGCGGCCAGATCCTCTCCAAGCTGCGGCTCGCCAGCCCCCCGAGCCAGGGGGAGGTGCCGCCCGGCCCGCTGCCCGAGGCCGTGCTTGCTCTCTACAATAGCACCCGCGACCGAGTGGCGGGGGAGAGCCCGGAGCCCGAGCCCGAGCCCGAGGCGGACTACTACGCCAAGGAAGTCACCCGCGTGGAAATGCTGAAACCCTCAGAAAGTGAGCTTGGAAGGGCAGGGGAGCGGGGAGGGGAGCCCCCAGGGGGCGCCGGAGTGCAGGGGCCGCGGGGAGGAAATGACTGGCAAAGAAACGGGCAGAAGGAGCCCCCTAGGGCGCCCGGCTCAAAGGAGACCCTCGCAAGTACCGAGTCTTGAGGAGAAGATGTGTACAGATTTTGATTCAGTGTACTGGGGTGGAAATGCAAACTCTCAGGTGCGGGCTTCTAAACGGAAGGAACCAGTTGGAAATCCTGGGAGATAGTGAGCCAAGTGAGACGCTTCCAGGGGGCAACAGGAGCATGCGGGACCGTGGGAATCGCTTGTGAGGAGAGAAGCAAGTGGAAGGCGGAGGGGAGACGAGACTAGAATGCAGGGTTGTGCAGTGGGGGATGCAGAGAGGAGAGGTCGGTTTGGGAGAAGGCGAAGACCTCAGCTTTTGGGAAAAGAGACGCATGGGGAAAGCTGACCCGGACCTCGGCGTCGTGAGGCGGGAAGCTTCAGGAAAGCTGGGAAAGTGGGCGAACGGACCACTTCCAGAGGGGCGAGGCACACCTGGGGTTGGGGTTGGGGGAGGCGTCACCTCAAGAGAAACCGGGGAAGTGTGATAAATGCCAGGAGGAAGGGACGCGGGGTCGTGAGGAGGACGAGGATCGCGGTAGAGAAGCGGATACCCTGGGGGTGTGTGTGACGGGGATGCGCGGGAAGGTGGAAGGTGTGGTGGTTTCGCATTAGGAGATGAGAGATAGAGGGTGGAGCCCAGCGGAGGAAGCGACCACCCGAGAAACCTGGACTGCAGGGCCGTGGGAAGGGGTTTGCAGAGACGGGAGACAATGTGGGAAAAGTGGACGGGGAGCGGGGGGAGGGGAGGTGCAACGACGAGCCCCCTCACATGCCGCGGGGTGGAAGGGAGTCGGCTAAGTGAGGAGTCGAGCCTTCGGAAAGGAGACGTAGGAGTGGTGGGGTAACTCTGCAAGCAGGGAGTGAGAAGATGGAGCTGGTGGAGTGAGAAGGGCCCACGTGGGCGCCACGCGCGGGGGGAGGAGCCGCGCTTCCGCAAGGGGGCAGGAGCACCCCGCAGAGTTGAAAGCTGGGAGTCAGGACCCCGAAGTCTCAGTTCCTTTTGGGGAGGCTGGGGAAACCCCAGCGTCCGGTCGCCTCGCCAGCCCTCCCTTCCCTTCCCTTCCTGTGCCCCGGGGCTGGGGGGGCGGGGATCGCGCGCGGAGCCTAGGGGCGAGACGAGACAGGTCCGGTCCCCGCCCTCGCCGCTGCGTCGCCTCCCGCCCGCCCTGCTCACCCCAGTTGGGGGTGGAGCGATCGCTGGGCCCGCCGGCTCGGCGCCCACGCGGGGACCCTGATGTCCCGCGTGGCCCAGACCCTTGGGGGCGGCTCCCCGGGTTTCACCTGGGCTTGCGGGTCCCGGGCTCCTAGTGCGGGCTTAGCCACATAACGCACCTCCCGGGTCATTCTCTCTTCCGTCGGTCACCTTGGTTGTGGAGGTTCCATGGTTACCACTGCCCTGCTTTCTCCCTACATTGTCTCTCTCCCTCCACGCACTGGGCCTCGTCCCATCCCGGTCCACCGCTTCCTGTCTGCGCCCCTCTCTCTGTCATTTAGAATCTCCCTCATCTGGTTACCGTCCTGTTCTCTGGGCATGTGGGTCTCCAAGTTAACGTCTCTCCGTATCTCTGTCTCTTCCCCTCCCCATGTCCTGCGGTTTCCCCATCCCTTACCCGGTTTCCCCATCCCTTACCCGGTGGGTGCATCTCCCAGTCCCTGCCTGTCCCTTCTTCCCTATCTGTCTTGCCCAGCCTAGGTTCTTCCCTTCCCTGGGCATACACTGAGTAACCACTGGGCCAGGAATAGGGTTTGTGTTTTATTTTGGAGGGGACAAGGACTGATAAGACTAGGGTGGTGAGGAATAGGGGGAGGTGACCACAGGAAAGGGTTTCCTCTTTCCATCATCCCTCACCCCCATTATAGGAGGCCCGAAATAGTGGCTTCCAGGTTGATCCAGGGTTTTATAATCTGCCCTCTGACTCCCACCCCAGAACTCTTCCTACATTAGAAAATGGTCTCGCCCATTCCTTTCTCCCCCTGTAGCCCTTCTTAACTGGATACGTGTCTTGAACTTCACCTTCTCTGTCCGGCTGAGGAGAAAGTTAAGGGAGGAAGCAATTAATAATAATAATAATAGTCATTAGTGGGGAGACAACATAGCTTAGGGGTTAAGAGGTTGAATCCCCACCCTGCAGCTTCCCAGCTCTGTGACCTTGGGGCACATTGCTTAATTTTTTTGAGCCTCGATTTCCGTCTGTGAAATAGATAGGATGGTCTTTTCTCATAGGGTTGTTGTGAGGTTTAACCGTTTTACTCTTTGTGATGTCCTTTGTGTAGCGAGCCCTCTTTAACGCACACGTTATCCAGCGACTGCTCCATCAGACTGCTACATGCCTTACCTGCAGCTTATTTTGCACTGGGATCCTGGAAATGGGTCCTCATTTGACAGATAAGGATCTGGAGATCAGAGAGAGGCATCCTCTTGTCCGAGGTCACACAGCATGAATCAGAAGACAAGGGAGCCTGATGTTCCTGCTGTTGCTCAAAGACTAACAGGAAACGAAGCTCAGAGAGGGGCTGTGGCCTATCCACAGCCACACAGCTGGAAGGCAGCAGAGGCATTATCTGATCAGAGTGGAACTGTGCTCCATTGGGTTTTTGGCGGCTGATTTTTCTGAAGTTGATCTTCAGGCCTTTCTGTGGTTAACTTGCATGTAAGGCTCTGAGCACTGCGGAGGCCTAAGGAAGCAGATCAGTCCCCCTTGGTGCCAGCCTTTGACTGGGTGGGCCTTTACAGATGGTGTTGCATGGGAGAGGAGGGTAGTTAGGATCCATTGGACAAAGGAGGACACAGACAGAGAGGAGAAGGCAGTCCTAGTGCCACACTGCCCAAAGATCACACTTAAAAAGTGTCAGCGCTGGGTTCGAACCCAGGGCTGCCTCCTCTGGAGCCCACCTCTTAGACCCGGGGTATACCAGCTCCCCTGTCCATACCAAACCCCTGACATCCTTCTCCCTGCTCCTCCCGTCTAGACGCCTATGAGAAATTCAGGCACAGCTCACACAGCATCTATATGCTGTTCAACACGTCGGAGCTTCGAGAAGCAGTGCCCGAACCCGTGTTGCTTTCCAGGGCAGAACTGCGCCTGCTGAGGCTCAAATTAAAAGTGGAACAGCACGTAGAGCTGTACCAGGTGGGAGCACGGGCCAGACAGGTGGGCGGGGCTGGCGGCCAGGTGGGGCCACAGGCAGGCTGGTGACCACTGGGTCTGTGTCTGTGGTCTCTGCAGTCTTCTAATTGTGCAGGACAGAAGAGGTCAGACCTTAGTCTCATAGGGCTCTTTGAACTTTGAGACTCTTAGCGCTCCAGAATGTTAAGTGCTCAGACATCCCAATCTTAGAAGTTACTCTTTCAGAATGCAGGACTCTTGGAAGTTAAAGTCTATTTATTATTCATAGGTGGATGTCTGTAGAACTGCTCTGTCCAATATGGTAGCCGTTGGCCACATGTTGTTGTTGTTATTAGGTGCCCTTGAGTTGGCTCCGGCTCATAGCGACCCTGTGTACAACAGAACGAAACACTGCTTGGTCCCGCATCAGCCTCACAATCCTTGCTGTATTTTCCAGTAATATATCAGACAGTGTTTCACTGCTATTTGTAAGGTTTTCATTGGGAAATTCTTTGAAAAGTAGATGGCTCCATCCTTCTGCCCAGTCTGTCTTAGTCTAGAAGCTCCCTGAAACCTGTCCACCATGAGTAACCCTGCTGGTATTTGAAACACTGGTTGCATAGCCTTTAGCCTCACAGCAGCATGCAGGCCACCACAGTACGACAAACTGACAGATGAGTGACCACATATGGCTATTTAAATTAATTTAAATGAAATCGAATTAAAAACTCCATTTCTCAGTCTCCTTGGCCACATGTCTAGGGCTCTGTGGTCACACATGGTTAGTGGCTGTTACTTTGGACATCTTAAATAAAGAATGTTGCCATTGTCACAGAAAATTCCATTGGACAGCAGTGCTGTGGATTTAAGCGTCTCCACAAGGATTGCTGGGGGGGCTGGAGATCTTGAAAGATTGGAATCTTAAAAAGTTTCTATGATGTAGAATCCATGCCGGTATTGAGCGTTAGACTTGCAGCAGGGAAAGTGTTGTTTTCTGATGGGAGAAACTTGTGTAACTTTAACTGGTTACAGGCTGGAGAATTCAGCTTTATAATCTTAGCCCCTGGAGTCGTTCACCCAAAGGAGCTCTGGTGGCATAGTGTCCCAGGCATTTGACTACTAACCAGAGGGTTGGTGGTTCAAACCCACCAGCTGCTCTGAGAAAGGAAGATGGGGCTATCTACTTCCATAAAAGATTGACCACCTTGGAAACCCGATGGGGGTCGCTAGGAATTGGAATTGACTCCACGGCAGTGGGTTTGGTTTTTTGGAGTCATTCAACACTATATATAGCCTTGGAGTCAGGAAACAGCTAGGTTTGTGGCATGTCAGGCTCTTGGGTTTGTAGAACCTTTGTCTCCTAGAACTTCTCAGGCTTAGTCACTGTGTTATTCTTGGAACAATATTGAACATGGGAGTTATGGCATGACTTCTAACACAAGCCTTTAGAAAGTTAGAGACTCAGAATTCGAGTGTCGATTTGCTGAACCGACCTCCTGCAGATTCCAGAATGCTCACAGTGGAATCGTGGCATCATGGTCTGCCCGAGCTGTTAGGTCGCAGCATTTTACCAATGAGGAAACTGAGGCCTTGAGGGGGAAGGTAAACGTCTGTGGCCCCCAGTGAGGCTGAGGCTGGCCTGCTGGAGTGCCTTGTCCCCTAGCCAGGGGCTCTGTCTGTACTTCACCTCTTAGAGGGCTGTGGGGGCCAGTGGTTCCTGCAGGCCCCACTGTGTGGCTGGCTGGTAGGCCACTTGGGGGAACAGAGGATATGGGGCCTCAGTCAGCGTATGTAGGGGGCATGGCAGCATCTACCCACTGTCTCTCTTCCCTGTTCATCATCTCCCAGAAATACAGCAACAATTCCTGGCGCTACCTCAGCAACCGGCTGCTGGCCCCCAGCGACTTGCCGGAGTGGCTGTCCTTCGATGTCACAGGAGTCGTGCGGCAGTGGCTGAGCCATGGAGGTGAGGTCTGCCCACCTGCCCGAGCCCTCTTGCCCAACTGGTCGACTGCACTGTTTGTCCTGGGGCCAACCTGCCTAGCACACCACCTCCCATGAGTATGTAGGTGTCAGAGAGCTGAGACATGGCCCTCCTCCTAGACACTCAAACCTGAGTGACTGACTGATTAATCCATTAATGGTTAATGATTTGTTTCCTGAGCACCTGCCCTGTGCTAATTGATGTTAGGGACACCGTGGTGACTGATACAGACCTGTTCTTGCCTAAAGGAGGAAGCAGATGTATAACCAGTTATTGATGACCTGGAGTGGACAGGGCTGGGACTGGGGAGCCTGGAGGAGATTCCTGGCCCAGCCTGGGGGTCAGGGAGGGCTGCCTGGAGGAGGGGGCATCTGAGCGAATCTCTGAAGGATGAGTAGAACAATTAGAAAACAAAGGAACAAGAATGTTCTGGGTAGAGGAAGCAGCTTGTGCAGGGGCTGTGAGTCCCGAGAAAGCCTGATACATTCAAACTGTCTAGAAGAGGACTGTGTCTGTCCTGTTCACGATGGCTCAGTCCACAGGGCCCACATCTCCTTTGCTTACCGACTTCTCATTCATGCGTTCATTCAATAAATGCCAACAAGTTCCCGTCTGGGACTGGCTCTGTGCCCGGTGGTGTGGGAGACACAGTGATAACCAGGACCACCCCAGTTCCTGCCTTCACAGGGCCAATAGTTAACTTCCAGACACCTAGGAAGTCTTGCCAGAATCTTTCCAGAACAGAAGTGATCAAGGCCAGCACTGGGGAGACGCAGAGCTTGGCGTTGGATTGGGGAGGCACAGGCAGAGGGGTCGGGCTGGGAGAAGTCTTCAGTGCTGTGGGAGCCCCGAGGAGGCCCCAGAACCCCTGGGGGTGGTCCCCATGGCTTCCCAGATGGGAGTGATGTGTTGAGACTTGGAGGGTAGGCAGTAGGTTGGCCAAATGCAAAGGTGGGGACTGGAGAGCAGGTGGGGGCTGGGAGGAGTGGCCTGGGCAGCTGGACAGAGGCCCGGAAGGACCTCGCCCGTGTTGGTCGGTGCTCAGCCCTGAGTGCCCAGCCCATGGTGCAGCACAAAGTGGGAGCTTAGGAACCACGGTTCACGTATTCATTCCGGAAACATCAGTCCCCCGCCGGACGCTGGGAAAGAGCTCAGGCTTGGATCTGTATCCCACCCTACCTTTTCCACTTGTGTGTCTCAGCAAGTCACTTCCTGTCTGTATGCCTCAGCTTCCTTGAGCTTTGGTGAGGATTAAAGGAGTGTCTAGAACAGGAGCTGGTGCCCAGTACACGCTCAGAAAATGTTCGCCTTATGATTATGGGCCAGACTCAGTGGGAACGAGACAACCAAGTCTCCATGCCTTGTGCCTCCTGCTTTCTGCTCATGAAACCAGGGAGTTAGACAGCGAGGTACAGATACCAGAAAGGAGATAATGACAGTGAATGAGAGGGGGCAGGGGCCTATGGCCCCTGGGCTCCCTGAGGAGGTGACATTTGAGCTGAGCTGAAGGAAGGGACAGCACTGGAGCAAAAGAGGGGCAGACAGCACAGCACGGCCAGTGAAGGGGCAGGAAGGGCCCTGTGGTTTGCCTCCTCCCTTCCTCTTCTCCAGGGCTTGGGTGAGCCGCCCTTTGACTGGCTCCCTGTGTCTGCTCTCACAGGGGAAGTAGAGGGCTTTCGCCTCAGCACCCACTGCTCCTGTGATGACAAAGACAACACCCTCCAAGTGGAAATCAAAGGTGAGGCCCCCTTCCCTGGGTGGCCCCTTCCTGCCGCTTCCCCTTGGCTTTGATCCATCTCACTGAGAGAGAGTGTTTTTGTGTGTGTGCGTGATGCTAACCCATCCCTCTGAGACACTGTATGTATATGTTGATCCCTGGCCCATCTCCCTATCCATCCTTTTGAATGTGTACGTCTCCCTGCATCCTCTTTCTCCACCCCCTCCCAATCCACCCCTCTGACAATGTGTCCTCCCCATCCCCCGTGGATCCACCCCTGAGTGTGTGGGACCCCTCCCCACCCCCCGTGGATCCACCCCTCTGAGTGTGTGGGTCCCCTCCCCACCCCCCATGGTTCCACCCCTCTGAGTGTGTGGGTCCCCTCCCACCCCCCATGGATCCACCCCTCTGAGTGTGTGGGGCCCCTCCCCACCCCCCATGGATCCACCCCTCTGAGTGTGTGGGGCCCCTCCCCACCCCACATGGATCCACCCCTCTGAGTGTGTGTTTCTACCCTCCCTCTCCACCTCCCATGCAACCACCCCGCTGAGTGTGTGGGTCCCCTCCCCATCACATGCATCCGTCCCTGAGTGTGTGTCTCTACCCCACCTCCCCACCAAAGCAGGGCTCAGTAGCAACCACCGCAGGGGTGACCTGGCTGCCATTCAGGGCATACACCGGCCCTTCCTGCTCCTCATGGCCACCCCGCTGGAGAGGGCCCAGCACCTGCAAAGCACCCGGCACCGCCGGGCCCTGGACACCAACTACTGCTTCAGGTGAGCCTTGCAGCCTTCGACAGAGCCCTTCCAGGCTGGGACCCAGCCAGTGTCTACTAACCAGTCACTCTGGGTTGGGCAACTGCTTGTGCTGTGTCCTGGCTGAACATCTCCTTCAGCCTGGGGGACTCGGGATGAGTCTGTCTCAGTCACCTAGTGCTGCTATAAAGAAGCACCACAGGTAGGAGGCTTTAGCAAACAAATTTATTCTGTCACAGCCTAGGAGGCTAGACACCTGAATTCAGGGTGCCAGCTGTAGGGGAAAGCTCTTGCTCTCTACTGGCTCTGGAGGAAGGTCCTTGCCTCTTGAGCTTCTACTTCCTGGTTCTCTGGAGATCTCTATGTGTTTTAGCATCTGTCTTATGCCATCTCTCCTCTGCTCGTTTAATCTCTTTTATATCTCATAAGACATTAACTCAAGACACACCCTACACTCATCCTGCCTCATTAACATAACAAAGGCAACTCATTCCCAAGTGGGATTATAACCACAAGCATAGAGGTGAGAATTTACAACATGCATTTCTGGGGATACAGTTCCATCCATAACTAGATGTGAGTCCTAGAATGCTGGAGTGTTGGAACTGAGAGTCTTAGAATGTTGGAAGCAGGTTACTTTCTTTGCAGAGTGTTGGAATCAGAGACTGAATTTCCAACCAAGAATGTTGGAATTCAAAGTTGGAAGGTGGCTATGTTGAATGCTGGTGTGGTCGGCAGGTTGGGGTTCTAAAATGTTTGGGTTCTAGAATGTTAGTCTTCAGTGTTAAGTCTGAAAATGTTGGACTCTAGGGAAGCTAGAATGTTGGGATCCTAGAATCTAGGAATTCAGAATCGGAAGGTTGCCTGTGTTGGTGTTCTACAGTGTCGGTGAATTGGATTCCCCAAATGTTGGCACGTTGGCGTCTGAATGTTGGGCTCAAAATGGTGGATCTGTGTGTTAAAATACTAGGATCAACACATGTTGGATGTGGAGAAAGGCAGAATATCGGTGTTCTGGAAATGTTGGGGCTCAGCGTTGGAATGATAGAATCTTGGAATGCCAGGATTTTAGGGAGTGGCAAGTTGGCCCCCTTGAGTGATGGGCTTAGCAACGTGGAAGAGTGGAATGCAGTCCTGAATGCTGGAATTCAGAAATGCTGAGATCTTCAAGAGCTGTAACGTGGGAATCCTAGAAAGTTGGGAGTCATTGTTGGAGTGTTGGAATCTTGGATGCTGACTATTGCAGTCTAAGGTTGAAATGCTGGATTCCTAGAAAGTTGAAATTCAGGGTTAGAATGTTGGAAATTGAGAATGATAATCTGACCTTGTCCTCCCCCTATGTAAAACGTTTGGAGTTACCTCTGGGCTTTGTAGAGATCCCTGAGTAGTGCAGATGGTTTGCACTTAACCTAAAGGCTGGTGGTTCGAGCCCATCCAGCAGCTCCATGGAATCCACTTTCATAAATATCACAGCCAAGAAAACCCTGTAGAGCAGTTCTCTGTACCAGAGGTTCCCCAGGAGTTTGAATCGATTCTGCAGCAATTGGGTTTTTGTTTTTTGTTTTCCCCCTGGGCTTTGTTCCTTGCTGCTCCCCCTGTCCGAAAGCTCCCCCTGACTTGAGGCTTCTTCAGCCCCAGACCCCAGCATCCCCTGTGAATGAATGGATTGTGGCCTTGAGCTCCATCAGCACCAGTGTTACAAAGAGAGACAAGAAGACACATCCCCATAGGCAGGGACGCAGCATCACCTAGAAAGTCTCGCCAGAAACTCAAACTTGAATCTATCTGATCAAGACTCTGGATCTAACTACCAATTATCCAGAAATACAGGGACAGAGGGACATGTGAAGCAACACCACAGGCATGCAGTCAGCAGAAAGCACTTTCCGGGAAATTTGTCCCAGTTTCTTCAACAAATACAACACAGTAGGGGAAACGAGAGAGAGATGGTTGTCTAGATTTTATTATTTTTTTAGAAGAATCTTAAGAGGCGTATATATATGTATATATATGTAAGATTATTTTGAGGGAGCTCTGGTGGTGTAATGGTTAAGGCATTTGGCTGCTAACCAAAAGGTTGGTGGTTCAAGCCCACCAGCCAGTCTGTGGAAGAAAGATGAGACAGTCTGCTTCTGTAAAGGTTTACAGCCTTGGTAACCCAAGTGGAGTCACTGTGAGTCAGAATCGACTCATGGCGGTGAGTTTGGTTTGGTTTTGGCGACTTATTTTGAGTCTTGATTTGCACAGTCCATTAGAAAAAAAAAGATAGTTGGAAATCAGGAACAATGACTGCATGTTTGATGAGAATCAGGGAGTGTTTGTTGGTTTTTTAATGTGTTACTGTGGTTATGGTTTAAGTAGTTCTAATTTTCTTAGAGACAGATATGGAAAAATTTATGGAAGACATGACACAGTGGATGGCATGTGCTTCAGATTAATCCAGTGGGATCCATACAGTGGTGTATTATTCAACCACAGAGATAAATGAACCCCAATATATGCTACGAACGGGTGAACCTTGAAAACATACTGTGCTATGTGAAACAAGTCCGACACCAGAGGACGAATACTGTATGATCCTGGATGTGTGAAATGTCTAGAACAGACGAATGCACAGAGACAAAAGTGTGTTAGTGGTTACCAGGGACTGGGGGAAGCAATAAATGGGGAATTATGGCGGAAAGGGCACTGAGTTTCTGTTTAAAAACTCAAACTCACTGCCATCGAGTTGATGCCAACTCATAGCCACCCCCTTTGGGTTTCCAAGGTGGTAAATCTTTACAGAAGTAGATTGCCCCATCTTCCTTCCATGGAGTCGCTGCTGCTGGGTTTGAACTGCCAACCTTCTGGTACCAGTCGAATGCCTTAGGATCTGCCCCACAAGAGCTCCTGGTGTAGTTTCTGTTTAGGGGGATGGAAGACATTTGAAAATGGATAGTGGTGAGAGTTGCACAACATGATAAACATAATTAATGTCACTGATTGTATGCTGAAAAAAAAATTGGTTAAATTGGCAAAAATAAAATAAATAATCCAATGGCGGGGGTAGAGAAAATGGGTAGGGGGTAGAACTACAATGAAAGTTGGCCATGAATTGATAGTTGAAGCTGGTGGTGGGGACGTGAGAGCTCAATATAAAGTTCTCTATTTTTATGTATGTGCGAGATTTTCCATGGTGGTATAGTGGTTAAGGCATTCGGCTGCTAACCAAAAGGGTGGTGGTTCAAACCCACCGTCTGCTTGTTGGAAGAAAGATGAGGCAGTCTGCTTCCATAAAAGATTTACAGCCTCAGAAACATTATGAGAGTCACTATGAGTCAGAATGACTCAATGGCAGTGGGGTCTTTTTGTTTTGAAACTTTCCATAGCAAGAAGGTTTTCTTATTCAGCTCAAACTTCACATCTGCTGGGAAGCCTTTCCCAAAATCCAAGGTAGACCTGGGGCCTCTGAACCTCCCTTGGGACTTTGAGTAGATTTCTACTCTTATACTTATCAGGCCCTATCTTAGCGACCTAGTGCTGCTATGACAGGAATGCCACACGTTGGTGGCTTTAAAGGACAGAAGTTTATTTTCTCAGAGGTCAGGAGACTGGAGCTAGAAATCTGAATTCAGGGCATGGCTCTAGGGAAGGTCCTTCTTTGTCCTTTTCATCTTCTAGTGGCTGGCTGTCCTTGGTGTCCTGGCTTTGTATACGCGTGTGTCTTTGTCTTCATATGGAGTCCTCCCCTGTGTGTGTCTCTGTGTCTGTTCTGTTCTTTTTATAACTCAGAGGTGATTAGGTTTGGGACCCACCCTACTGTCATGGCCTCAACATAAAAAACACCAACAACATAAAAAAAAGAAAACCCCTATTTTCAGACTGGGTCATAGTTACAGGTACCAACTCAACCTAACCCACTGCCATAGAGTCAATTGCACCTCATAGTGACCCTATAAGATAGAGTAGAACTGCCTCATGGGGTTTCCAGGGCTGTAAATCTTTACAGAAGCAGACCACCTCATCTTCCTCCCGTGGAGCGGCTGGTGGGTTCAAACTACTGACCTTTAGGTTAGCAGTCAGATACCTTAAACACTGTGCCACCAGAGCTCCTAGTTATGGATACAGGGGTTACGATTTCAACATACGTATTTTTTGGGGCACAATTCAATCCATAAAAGACCCTGTTAGTCTTGATAGGGAGGCGGCAGAGGAGCTTTTCAAGGTCAAGGACCACATGTCTCAACTTCAAAGGCAGTAGATCCCAGATGTATACTGACCACGTGTGTTAGAGAGCACAGCGGGGTCACCAGGACTTGCTGAACGTGCAGCACTGGACTCCCTTCACCTGTCCTGTAGTTTCAGACTCAGCAGGTCTGGGGTGGGACCCAAGAATTTGTATTTCTCACAAGTTCCCAGGTGACACAGGTACTGCTGGTCCAGGGACCCCACGTGGAGAACTGAGTTAGAAAATAGAATCAAAGACCATTCACATCTTAGGAGCTCAGAACCCCAGCCAGAGCTGGGCCAGAAATTCCGGATTCTCCTGGACTGTGGCTCTTCCCCTTTGGTGACTCCGGGAGCCACGTGAGTTGCCCAAAACCTTTCCCTGAGAATTGTGGGCACGTATGCACACATCCGTGCATATGGCTTCAGGAGTTCAGGACCCTCCCTGAGTCTGCCCATGGACTTCCTGACGCTTCCTTGGTCCTCGGGTTAACAGGACTTAATTTAATCCAGCAACTCCCCCCTTTTGGTGAGATGGGGAAACTGAGGCTCAGGCAGACTAGGGAGGGACCAGGCTGAGCTCACGGGATTCTCAGTTTGCGTGACTCCCTTCTGGGGCTCTGCAGCTTTTGGAAAGGGCCCCAGGGGTCTTGTGTCCTCACCTCTTCCCCTTCCGCCTCAGCTGACATGGCCTCCTGGGCACAAGGGGCCACACAGGCTCTGGGGTGTCATAGAGCCGGTGGGGAGCTGGAGTCTGAGCTCAGCCAGTCACGTGTTAAGTGTGAGCAAGAGGAGTGTCCTGTTCCTCTGAGGGTCAACTTCTTTCTTTCTTTTCCTTTAACTGTGGTGTAATATAAGTAACCCAATTTGCCATTTTAACCATTTTGAAGTGTTCCATGACATTAATTACATTCACCAAGTTGTGCAGCCATCACCGGTATCTATGTCCAAGACTTTTGCACCACCCGAAACAGACACACAGCACCCACAAAGAGGCCCAATTTCTTCATCTCTTAAATGGGGATAATAATAACTTTGCTTCACAATGTTTTGAAATTAATTGATTAATTATCTATCGATCAACATCAACAACAACAACTCACTGCCACTGAGTCGATTCTGACTCATAGCAACCCCCATTGGGTTTCTGAGGCTGTAAGTCTTTAAGGAAGTAGATTGCCCCATCTTCATTCCATGGAGCAGCTGGTGGGTTTGAACCACTGACCTTCTGGTTAGCAGCCAGATGCTGTATCCACTACACCACCAGAGCTCTTATCCATTGATTAGTTTTTTTTTTTTAATGCCAGTTTATTGTGTTTTTGGTGACGGTCTACCAACAGTTTAGGTTCCCATTCAACAATTCCTACACAGGATGTTCAGTGACTTTGGTTCCATTCCTCATAGTATGTGAACTTTCTCATGAATTCTATTCCGGTTGTTCCATTTCCATTCATCTAGTCTCCCTGCTTCCTTACATTCTCATCTTTGTTTTCAAGTAACTGTTGACTGTTTGGTCTCATGTAGGTGATTTTTTAAAGGAGCACCATTAGTGATAATTTTTTGAATAGGCAAATACATGCTTATGGACCCAAACTTTGAAAAAGGGGTGCTAAGAGATGCCCCCAGCTCTGACCTCCAGGCCTCCTCTGAAGAGGCAGGCACTTCTATCATATTTTTATATCTCCTTTCAGAGATGGTCTCACACGACACACCTTACACATACCCAAATACTGTTTTTTTTTTTTTTAAATCTTCTTCCAATGGTTGAGTCTTATACACTGCTGTAGTAATAAAACCTGCTACAGTAATCCATTCGCTTTAAATTTGCTGGACACCTGCTGTGTGCCAGGCACTGTCGTGGGTCCTGGGGATACATGAAAAGACAGAACAGAGGAAATCCCTGCCCTAGGAGGAAGACAGACCATGAACGAATAAACGAATGGATCGCTAATAAATTATCAAGTGGCAATATGTCCTCAGAAGGAAAACAAATGAGAGAGAAGGGAGAGAAAGAAATAGATGCTGGGGACTGATTTATTTTTCCTATATTTTAAAACTTTGTATTGTGACTTGGGTGAGATTGTACAAAGCAGATTCGTTTTACATACCAGGAGTTCACACATAATTTGTTCTGTGATACTGATTACATTCCCCACAGTGTAACATCTCACCTCCCACTTCCAGTTTTCCTATTCTAATTTAAAATTTTTTTGGTCACGGAAAATTCCAGAAGCATACAAAAGCAACCAAGATAGTGTTATGAGTTCCTATGAGCTCTTATCCAGCTGCTGTTTTACCAAGATTTTGCCACACTTCACATATAGGATGGACGTGTTCATATTTTCTTCCATAACTGCAATGCCATTATAACACTGAACAGAATTAATGACCATTTGGATTGCTGTTTTGAGGTAGGTTGGTCCAGGAAGGCTCCTTGGAGGAGGTGCCACTCACTCATGTAACTGGTATTTATTGAGCACTAGGCACTGTCGAAGGAAAGACACCGCAGGCGAAGGCCTCTGAGCTGAGGTTTAAATGCAGGGAAGGAACAGGCCAGGCTGGCTCTCTGAGGGAACAGCAAGTGCAAAGGCCTTAGGGAGGGTTGTTTGAGGAGCCGCTGGAACCTTGTGTGGCTGGAGAAGAGTGGGAGAGGGAGAGGGCTTGGAGCACCTTGTGCCTCAGGGTGAGGACACGGGCCTTTCCAGCTCAGAGGAGCCATGTTCAGAGAGGAGCGTCCCGTGATGGTCCCCAGCGTGTGCACGGGGCCTGCAGGGATTTCTGTTTTCAGTACTGTGCCCCCAGTAGAACAGCCCGGCAAACAGTAGGTGCTCAATTTCTGTTGCACAAATAGGTGGAGTATGAAGCTGCATGGTCAGTGTTAAGGTTACGCCCTCTGAATGTCGCGGTGGGTGCTCTGCCCAGTCTGAGCAAGCCCTCCTCTGGGAAGGTCAGCTGCTTCCTACATACGTGTTGTGAGCATCGCATGACACTGTATTTATGACAGGAAGTGCTTAGTGTTAGTGACTGTTATTGCTGTACTGTGATGTTATCATCCATCGCAGGGGTGCAGGGGAGACCAGGATGGAGATGGGCTTGGGGGCCAGCCTAGGGTCTGGGGACACGCGGAGAGTCAGGGCCACAGCCTGCCCCGCCCCCTCCCAACCTGCGCTCCTCCCCCTGCAGCTCCACCGAGAAGAACTGCTGCGTGCGGCAGCTATACATTGACTTCCGCAAGGACCTGGGCTGGAAGTGGATCCATGAGCCCAAGGGCTACCACGCCAACTTCTGCCTGGGGCCCTGTCCCTACATCTGGAGCCTGGACACCCAGTACAGCAAGGTGCGCCTGCCCCATGGGGCGGGGATGGGGAGGGGGTTGGAAGAGCAGGAGCGGGGTGGGTGGGAGAGGAGAGGTCGATTTAGAGGGATGAATTGGTGGGAGGTGGGGGCAGAGAGACAGACATGGGAGTAGGTGAAGAGATGGAGGGAGAGGCGGAGGCTAGAGACAGTGTGTGAGTAGGGTGAGGGAAACAGGCAGAGGAAGATACCGATATGGGGAGAATGACAGGGAGGGGAGGGGAGGGGAGAGACAGAGAGAGAACAAGACAGAAAGAGAGAGAGAGACGCAGCCGAGAAGCCAGGGGTTGAAAACAGAACAAAGGCGCCCTGGTGGCGCAGTGGTTAAAGAGCTCAGCTGCTAACCAAAAGGTCGGTGGTTGGAACCCACCAGAACTCAGCAGCTGTTCTGCATCCGCAGAAGATGGGGGGCAGTCTGCTTCCATAAAGATTGACAGCCTTGGAAACCCTAGGGGCAGTTCTACTCTGTCCTCTAGGGGCGCTGTGAGTCCAGTCGACTCCAGGGCAAGGGGTTTGGTTTGGGCTTTGCTTCCCGAAGATTGACAGCCTAGGAAACCCTATGGGGCAGTTCTAGCCTGTCCTCTAGGGGCGCTGTGAGTAGGTATCGGCAGTATTTTATTTATTGATTTTTTTCTAAGAGAGTGAGAAAACCAGAAAGGTGAGGAAAAACAAAATTAGAAGCAGCAAGGAGATGGGGAGACGGAGATGGGGAGACAAGGAAAACAAGAGATGGGGGATGGGGAAGGAGGCCGATGGAGAGCCCCCTCCCAGCCCTACTGTCCGCGAGCCCTGACCCGGCCGGCGCCCTCGCCCTCGCCCCGCCGCAGGTCCTGGCGCTGTACAACCAGCACAACCCGGGCGCGTCGGCGGCACCGTGCTGCGTGCCGCAGGCGCTGGAGCCCCTGCCCATCGTGTACTACGTGGGCCGCAAGCCCAAGGTCGAGCAGCTGTCCAACATGATCGTGCGTTCCTGCAAATGCAGCTGAGGCCCCGCCCCGCCCCGCCCCTGCCCGGCAGGCCCGGCCCCGCCCCCGCCCTCGCCCTCCGCTGCCGGGGGCTGTATTTAAGGACACCTGCGCCCCAAGCCCACCTGGGTGCCCATTAAAGGTGGAGACAGGACTGGGTGTCTGTGTGTCATTGGGGGGGCCTGACTGCGCATTCTCTCCCCGACTTTCACGTTACTGTCGCCTCTTCTGGTGTCTCTCTCTCGGCCATCGCATCAAGCCTAGCTGCGCACAGACCCAGCTCCATGTACCCTCCTCCCCGAGAGAGTCCCTGTATGGTGCAAACGGTTAAGAGACGGACTGCTAACCCAAAGGTTGGTGGTTCAGACCCACCCAGAGGCCTGCTAACCTCCTTCCAAAAGGTCGTTAGCTAAGTTCTACTGTGTATACACACAGGGTTCCTCAGTCAAAATCTACTCTAGGCACCGTGAGCGCTAATAAACGGAAGGAACCACACCCATTGCTGCCCCGTGGATTCCAACTGTCCAGTGACCCCGTATGTGTCAAGAGGAGAGCTGCCCCACAGGGGGAAGCAGATTGCCGGGCTTTTTCTGTTGGGTGCTCCTGGGTGGGTTCAAACACCAGCCTTTATATTAGCAGCAATTGTACCTCGAGCCCTGGTCTCAGTGCTTGACATTATTAACTCATCGAATCACCAGACCTGAGTAGAGGAAATCTGATAACATCCATCTGAAAGGTGAGGAAACTGAAGCCCAGAGAGGTTCAGGGAACAGGACAAACATTTCCGGCCCAGCAGGAGCCCTCTTGCTGGGAAGAGACAGGCAATAAAAATAGCCATTCAGGGATAAGGAGCTCTGGTATGGTAGCATAGTGCCTAAGGCCCTTAACTGCTAACCAGAAGGTTGGCGGTTCCCGGAAGGTTGGTAGTGATACTGCCTCGGCAACCCAAGGAGTTAGGGCCTTGTCGGCACATAACAACAGCAATGTTCAGGGGTAAGTGGCATGAAAGAGATGGCTTCTCTGAGGAGGTGGCACTTGAGCCCAGAAGTGAAGGCTGCCAAGAAGCCAGGCTATGGGAGGGTAGCGGGAGAGTGTCCTGGGGGAGGCTAAAAGCAAAGGTGTGGAAGTGGGGACAAACAGGATGTGCTGCATAGGGAAGAAAAAGGCCTGTGTGGTTGGTGGGAGTTGGGTCAGACGTCAGATCATGACACCCACCGGCCAGAGAGTAACAACACTTCTTCAGTCAGGTGTGCCGTTTCCACAAGCTCATTTCATTTGCCCCACAACTCAACACAGCAGGGGTTGGCAAACTGCAAGCTGCCCTCTAATGCTGCTTGCTTTTGTAAATAAAGTTTTATTAGAACACAGCCATGTTCATTGGTTTCCAGGTTGCCTGTGGCTGCTTTCCAGTTAACAGAGGAGTTGAGTAGCTGGGACAGAGACCCAATGGCCTGCAAAATCCAAAGTATTTACTATCTGGACCTTGCTAGGAAAAGTTTGCCAGCCCCTGCTATAGAGTCCATTTGAGCCTCATTTTACAGATGGGGATACTGAGGCACAGAGAGGTTAAGTTACTTGTTTACCCTCACACAGCTAGTAAGTGGGGAACTGGAATTCAAGTCCAGGCAGCCTGAGTTCAGGGCTCGTACACGTAACTCCTGAACTAGTACTGTCTCCCAGGTCCCACAGGCCTATGGGACCTTAGGAGAACCCTCTGAGGAGGTGAGAGCCATGGCAGGGCTCTGAGCAAAAGAGGAGTGTGCTCAGAAGGTCCCTCGGCTGATGATTGAAGGGAGGCTGGATAAGACCAAGGGTGGCTGCAGGGACACCAGGGAGGCAGAGAGCGGCTGTGGTCCAGGTCAGAGAGGACGGTGCCTCAGCCAGGGTGGGTTCTCTCCTGCCGCTGTTTGCTCCCATCTGTTTGTGAATTCTCTCCTGCTTCCTTTTCTCACTCTCGGTTTCCCCGTTTTGCTTCCAAGTTTCACTTCCTCCCTCTCGGTCTTCCCTGCCTTTCTCAGGGCCAGGGGTCCCTTGACTTGCTCCTCCTTCCAGGACTGTCCTGGAAAGTAGGACATTGGATGTCCCCTTGCCTGTGGGCATAAGAGGCATTTGGCAGCACTGGGTCTGAGTAAGGGTGGCCTGGGGCCCTGGAGGGGGGCTTCCCAGCTCAGTCCAGCAAGAGAAATGGGGTCACTCCTCTTGCCTCAGGTCTGGGAGCTGGGTGGGGGGGCTAGACGCTGGGGTTTGGGAGGTCACTAGGCCAGGACATACCACCATTGTTAGCGGCCTCATCTGTGGAAACACTGCCACAGAGGCCTGGCCCTAAGAAGCAGAAACATCTACAGGGATACAGTGATGTGGACTCGGTCGCTGCAGCCCCACGAGGATGCAGCACACCCGTGCTCACAGCTCAGTACGGATGCTGCCCCCAAACCCCACCCACCTCAGAGCTACACTGGACACAGTATCAGTGGAGACTCCTGCAGGAGCCATGACCTGCACCTGGTAGCAGTCACAGCCCCACACATACACAGATATAAATAGAGAACAAGTTATCCCATCACATACACACACGGCCTGGCCTTGGGGCATGCCACAAGCAGAGACTTCAGTAGGGACACAGCAAGACACCATCTCACAGATTCGGTAGCGCCCCAGTTATCACCAGTGCACACCGGATTCGGCCAGTGTCGTACGCAGACACACATCCCAGCACTAGAGCCCGTCTGGAAGTGAAACACAGACTCCGGTAGGGACCCACTAACAGTTGCACAAACATCCTCATGGGGCCAAGGTCATGAGCAGACAGTGCTAGGCACCAGGAGGCCTGGCATACCCCACATGGAGACTGGGCGGGTCGCGGTCACACAGGTGGTCGTGTCCCCTCACTCTGACACCGCACACCCCCACGCACTCTTGAGCCTGAGGAATCCTCGTGGCCCTAAAGACTACAGCTGTCTCGTCATACCCAGACACACTGTCACACCCAGGGGCTCAGACGGAGCAGCTCCCACACTCCCAGACACGCCCCCACCCTGGGTCACAGACAAGGCCCTCACACGCCCAGCTCATGCCTCGCCTGAGGACTAGCAATAATAGGCCCACACTCCGCATGGCCGCACACGCCACTGCCGGCCTCCCCAGCTACCTCGCTCTCCTCGTGACACGCCCGCCCACCTGCCCCAGGGCTACCCGCTGAGCTGGCAGGCGGGGCTGGGGAAGGGAAACTTGTGGGCTCAGCACCTTCTTCACCCGTTGTGCACCCGGGCGGCTGCCCCAGCCCGGCCCCTGGCACCCAGGGCCTGCTGGTGGCCAGGCCTGGGTAGGACAAGCCTGGCCCTGCCCACAGCCAACCAACCACAGGGGCAGGGCAGGGGTTCCAGGGATGGGGGGAGGGGTGCCTCTCTCCTCCCAGGCCACCTCTGCGGGCAGGGCAGGCAGGGAGGGAAGTCGTGGGGGGAGCCTGGGTTCCGGCTGGAGCCCCAGCTTCCTGTCCGGCCCCCATGGTGCAGGAAGCAGCCCAGGGAGGCCAGCTCAGGCCTTCCTGCCCCCTCCCCCAGGCAGGCTGGACTGAGGTCAGCGTGTGTGTGTGTGTGTGTGTGTGTGTGTGACACACACACACACACACACACACTGCACGCAAGACAAAGACACAGAGTGAGAGAGACCCCTTCCCCAAAATCTCCGGGCACACAGCATGTGGTGTTTCTAATCTGAATTTGGGTGTGTTAGGACCTGTGTGTGTGAGAAAGACACAACACACACTCACAGGGAGAGAGGGAGAGACACAGAGACCCCTACCCCTTCTCTGAGCACACAGTATTAGTGTGTTCTGTGTGTTTTCAGTGTGAGTTTGAGTGTATTCAGAACCTGTGTACGTGTATGCACGCACACACACGTGAGCAGGCTTTGTGGTGGGGGTTTTGTGTTTCCGGCACAGGAGCTCGCAGCACACGGGCCTGGGTGCTTCGTTACTGTGGGTGTACCTGTCACAGTAGCGTGTTCAGTGTGTGTGGCCCCCGCACACGTTCAGCTCTGTGTGTTTGTGAGTACGCTGCATTTCCGGTGTGTGCATCTGCGTCTTGTGTTTCTCTGTGCCTTTTTTTCCTGGCACCGTCTGATGACTTGGCAACTCTGTGTGTGTGAGTGGAGATTATCTTTGAGGCGTTGTTAGGTGTCTGAATGTTTTTTCTCAACAGCTTTGCCGTTCTTTCCGGGTGTAAGCTTGTGCACGCAGAGTGAAAGTTTGACTGAAGGGGTGGGTGTTTGCTGTGTGAGTTTATGGCCTGTGAGCAAGACGTGTTTCCAGGAGGTGTTGGGTCTTCTGCGTGTCTTACCCGGGAGCTTTATTTCCAGTGTGAGTGTGTGTAATTGATCCCAGTGTTTGTGTCTGTGGGCATGTTGTTTCCGGGTGGTTGTGTGACCAGTGTGTGCCGAGCTGCTGTTCTGAGCATGTTTGTGGGGCTGTGTGGCGTGTCTGCAGCATGTTTGCTGACGTTCTCACGGTGTGTTTGTGTCTGTGAGAGGGAGGTGTGGTATGTCTGTGGCCCCTCATGGGCTAGTACTCTCTGTGCGTGGGGGTCTGTGCGTCTGTGAGCAGTCTGTCTCATATGTGGGCTGGTGACTTCAGCCTCGTGAGGAATGTGTGGTCTCTGGGCTGTGTCACCCAGAGGGCATTCCTAGTTCTCAGTGGAGGGGAGGGACGGTGTGTTCTTCGGTCGCTGCCCTGGGTGCCAGTCTGCTTTCTGTGCTGGCGTTTTTAAATGAGGGGGGTTGTGTGGCCCAGCGCAGCCGCCGACATCCTCGGGGACCAGGGCCTGCTGGCCTCCATGCGGAGTGGAGGCTGCCTCTGCGGCACGTCCCCTTGCCGGCTGGTGCCACGCTGGCTCGGGGCTGGCTGCGGCGGGCAGGGCAGGGCAGGGGCTGCAGTGGGCACTGGACCTGTGCCCGGCCCTCGGTATAAATATCCCGGCTGCTGGCGGCTGTGTTTACTCGGTCCCAGCCCCGGGGGCGGCCGCGGCCCAGCGGGTCCTGGGGGCGGGGGTGACCAGGCCACAGTGCAGACATTTCCTTCTGACTAGACAGGCCCACAGCCTCGCTGTCCCCCTCCCACCTCCTTTCTGAGTGGCGGTGAGGCGGGGACCCCTCGTTTGGGCTCCCAGGGGCCACCCACTTGGGAAGCTCTGGTCTGGACGTCTGAGCTGGGCCTCCCAGGGCCTGGGAGACAGGCAGGAGGGAGCAGAGACCCAGACACAGAGCAGAGAAAGATAGGAAAAAATGAGGGTCCACAAAGAAGTCGGGGCAGGAAGGAGGGGAACAGGGAAACAGGGTCACAGGGACCGTGACAGAGCCCAAGCCGGAGGGAATGACAAGAGAGACAGAGAGGCACAGGAAAATGAGGGGGGAGACCAGTGAGAAGCGGTGGGTCACAGCCGGCCAGAGAAGTGCGGGGCGGAATGAAAAGGAGAGGAGGAGGAACAAGAAAGGCATGAGCTGTAGGCAAACAGGACAGCAGGGGCAGCGACAGGGACACAGATGAGGGAAGGCTTTAGCTTTGGCAAGGGGCAGAGGTGTCAGGCGTCAGGGGAGGGAGGGCCAGGAGCTGAGAGGCGGCCAGCAAAACTGGGCCCGGGCCAGGCCAGACGGAGACCCGGGGAGGGGAAGGGGCTCGCCCCCGCTGGGCCCTCCCGCCCTGACTCAGTCCTCCGCCCACCTCAGGCCGGCAGAGCTGGGGGTGAAGGGAGGGTGCCTGTGGCACCTCCAGCTCCCCGTTGCTCAGAGGCTGTGAGCGGAGGTGTGTCTCCCGTCATCCAGCCGGTTCTCAGAGATTTGCCCGACTCCGTCCCTCTTCCTGTCTCCCGGGCTAATCCCTGCCCCTGTGACCAGCTCCACCTCTGTTTCTCGGCCACAGACGCTCACTTTTCAACCATCTGACTAACCCCGCTGCTTCTGACTCAACTCCTGTCTCCCTCACATCCCTTTTTTTTTCCCTTTTTACTACGTAACACGTGGGGTCGCCAGGAGCCGGAATCAAATCAAAGCCAACTAATTTGTTTTTTCAACATAAGAAAAATTGTTTATGGCAAAACATATCATAAACACATTTAACAACTGGTCAAAAATGTGCCTTCACTAAGGGCTGACACCTTGTAACGTGCGGTCTACAAACTGATGGCACAAACACAGGTGCCTAAGACAGATGTCCCTCTTCTCTGTCACTCTGTCTTTCCAAATGGTGGGACCCCAAGGATCTTGGAGTGTGGGGCTGGAGTGTCTTGGGCCTCGCTGCTTACTTCGCTAGGAGATGGGATAGCCATACTCATGTTCTCGTGGATAAGGTGTTGGGACAATTCAGCGACATGGCCACCCACGGTTTGGGAAGGTACCTGGCACAGCGGGAGGGCGGGCCGAAGCCACTAGCTGTTATCCTCAACCTCCAGGGCTTTGTGAATCTTTCCACCTGAGGAACTGTGTGCTGTCCCTCTTCCTGGCCCTGGGCGGCCCCCTGTGTCTGCAGGTGGGCTAGCAGGGGGGTCTCTAGGACCTGCATGGTTCCAGACCCCGTCCACGTCTCAGCTTTGCCTCTGATGGTGGGGCCATCTTAAGTAGCGTCTCTTTTCTGGGCTTGCAGCGGGCCACTGGTGACCAGGAGTTGAGAGCCCTGGTTCCCAGGCTCTCTGAAGCATCCAGCGAGGGGCCCCGGCTGCACTTCCTTGATGATGCCCCCATGTGAGCAGCCCCGACCCGCCCAGCTCGCAAGTCCTGTGTCCACTCTAATCCTGGCTGACCCAGAAGGCAGCGCCGAAGCTAGGACTGAGCAGCTGCCCTCCCCGGAGGCCTGGGGTCTCCCCCGCTGGGCTGCGTGCCTGGGGCAGCTCTGAGGGCTCACTGTTCCATCAGGGGTGAGGGTTCCCCGGCTCCACTTTCTTGACCTGGGCCTGGCCTGCCCCCATGGCCTTGTGTGTGTGTACTGGGGGAGCCCGAGTGGGTGTGGGGGCATGGGAAGGCAGGCCGCCTGGGTTCCCACAGGCCAGCGGCTGGCTGGCTGAGTCACCCGGCGGCCATCTGGCTCCCATTAGCCCGGGGCGGCAGGGGGCTCTGTGGGGCGGGCCCTGTGGCCTGCCATGTGTGTGCGGGATGACTCAGGGCCCATGATAACAGCCTGTGCGTATTTGGGGTGTAAACAGGCGAGAGAGGCGGAGGAAGTGAAGGAAGGGAAGACTGTGGCTGGGCAGAGGGGGGCTGGCGGGGCTGGGAGGGGGGCACCCTCCCACGGCCCCCCTCCCCTGAAGCTGGCACCCACGATCCCCGGTTCTGCCCCTGCCCAGCCCTCCCCAGCCTGGGTGCCCCCTGCCCACAGTAAGGTGCCTTACTCAGCAGCCAGCTGAGGTTTTTAGCTCACAGCAGCCAGCCTAGGTGGGGAGACTGAAACGCAGAGATAAAGTCTGAGAGACGAAGAGGCAAGGGGCAGGGCAGAGGTGGTGCGGTGGAAATGTACAGGCAGGAAGAGGCAGAAGGAGGGGCCGAGCGTGAGACAGACACACAGACACACAGTGGAGAGGGACCGAGACAGAGGCCCGGGGCCCAGGCGGCAGCCCCACGCCGAATCGGGCACTGGAGCCAGCCTGGCCGCTCCAGCTACCAAGAGCCCCCGGGGCTGCGGTCAAGGGCGGATGGATATTCCTGCTGTGGAGAGAGCCCAAGGCATGAGAGGGAGAAAGTGGGAGACACAGAAGTCCAGAGACACGGAAAGAGGGAGACAGGCAGAGAAGAAAAAGAGGGGGGCAGTGACACACAGCAGGAGGGAGACAGAAAAGCAGGGGTAGGAGGGCAGAAGACAGAGGAAGAAACCCAGAGACACAAAGACACAGAGAGAGAGAGATGGCAAGAGACGATAAAAGACAGGCGGGTGCTCAGGGGAGAGAGGGAACTCCAGAAACGGGTGAGACGAGGCCAGCAGAGCTGCTGACGGTGGTGGGACGGCCCTGGTGCCCCCTCAGAGAAAGAGTCACTGAGCCGGCCTGTCATCAACTGTCTTGTTGGGGCTGGGGACGGGCTGGGGAGGCTGGCAGGCCGAAGTCCCCGTCTGGCTCGGGGCTGGGCGCGTCCTCCGGTTCCTCCTCGTCGAAGTACCGCTCCTCCTCATCCCGCGCCACGATGTCCAGGTTGTCCAGGTCAGGGTTGTTGTCCACCGTGCTGCAGGGGGGAGGCCGTCAGGGCCCCAGGCCACCCCTCCTCTGCTCCCCGCACGTTAGGGGACCTGGGGCCCTAACTGGGGCGGTGGCAGGCCCGGGTCAAGGGCCTGGGGAACCCAGGGTCAGGGGCAATGTGCCGGCAGTTGCCAGATGAAACTGACCCTCAGAAGGGATAGTTTGGCTCCTCGGGAAAAGAGGTGATTTTTATCAGAGATTTTACACAAACAGCGGGATTTCCAGCTTGTGTTGGAAAGCTGGCTGATGTGGTGATGCTTGGGCTCGCGTTCTCTAAGGCAGTGGATCTCAAACAGGGCCACTTTGTCCCCCAGGGACGTCTGGGGACTGTCTGGAGACACTGAGATTGTCCCAACTCGGGGGTGCTTCTGGCCCCGAGTGTGTAGAATCAGGGGTTCAGTGCACAGGTCCTGCCCAGAAGGTCAAGAGGGCCAAGGCTGACAACCTGCCCTGAGGCAGCAACACCCTTCTGAGCCTGAGGAGGAAAGCGGCTCTGCCCCTGGCCCTCCCGCTCCACCGATCTCCTCTCCATCACTCTGCGCGGGTCTCGGCCCGGCCCCCAGGAGGCGCTCCAGCCCTCGCCCTCACAGACTCCTCCAGCCAGCCACTCGACCCCCAGCTGTTCCACCACTCGCCAAGCATGGGCGCCTCGGAGCCTCTGCCGCAGCAGCACCCCACCCCTGGGAATTCTGGGGCTGAGATCTTTGCATGCGAGTCACCTCCTCAGAGAGGCCGCCCCATTCCCTGCCCAGTTCCCCTATGGCCTCCCTACCCCGGGACGCTGGGTAATTCTGTCTTCCTCAGAGTTTTGCTCTAGTCAGTTCTGCTCCCCACTTTACCCCCGGAGCCCGGACGAGGCAGACGCTCGCTAACACTGCTGGGACGGCCTCCCGAGAGGGCACAGCTTCAGGCTCCCCCTCCCCACTGCTCATGCCAGGCCCAGTGTCCCCACAGACAGCGGGGTGTATGGGGGCTGAGCGGACGCAGCCTGCTTCCAGGGGTTCCCCATGCCCCAGCCTCGGGGCCGACCACTGTCCGTGGGGAGGTTCCCCATGCCCCAGCCTCGGGGCCGACCACTGTCCGTGGGGAGGTTCCCCATGCCCCAGCCTCGGGGCCGACCACTGTCCGTGGGGACTGCGGTTCCAAGCGGCCCCATCGGAGCAGGAGCCGGAGCGGCTGGATTCAACCCTGTGGCCTGTGCCCAGGCAGGCCTGCTGTGGAGTGAGGCCACCATCCCTAGTTCATGGATGAGACCCCGAGGGTTCAAGTGGAGAGGCCGCTTGTTCACATCACAATATTCCTAAATAGCTGGAGCTGGATTTGAAACCAGGACCTCTGGCTGCCAGACCCTGGGTTCTGGACCACCAGGCCACATGCCACCATTTACAAAACCATCTGTCTCTGACCCTGAAACTTCACTCTCCTGTGTCCTGTTCCCTGACGGCAAAATCCTTTTCCAAAGCAGGCCACCCGGGGCTCTCACCCTTGGGGGCCCATTGGAGAAATTCATGCACCGGAACTGCAGGGGCAGCACCACAGGCCCCCCCACTAGGCACTGACCCTGCCAGGTGTCACTTCCTGCCGCACGAGGGGCCCAGGGTCCTGGGAGCTTAGGGGCTGGAGGTAGTGGAGTCTTATCAGGCAGAACGGGCCTGCTCCAATATACTGTCAACACGGAGCAGAATGCCCTGGCCCTTCCCTCCTTAGAGGCTGAGGGGACCAAGGTCGCCCAGCTGCCTTTGGAGCGCTGTCTCACCCCAGGGCCATGGCCAGCAGTGCTCCCAGCCCTCGGAGCATGTGCGGGACCTGGCGGGGGCGGGGCCCGGAGCACCTGTAGTCAAAGTCCCCGTCCTTGCCGTCCAGGAAACGCTGGTGCATGCGGCTGGTGAACTCCTCCCGCAGGATGAGCCTCTCCTCCGAGTCGGGGATCCAGGCCTCTGAGTCTTTGCTGGAGCTCCTGTCTGCATGGGAGACATACACCGGGAGGGCGTGCAGGCACCGAATGCCTCGGTGCCCAGCCCAGTGCCGGGTGCACAGGGTCACAGCAGTGACTAACAGGCCTGGTCCCTGCCTTCCCCGATGCACACCCAACACATACTGACAGAGCAGTGCTGTGTGAACCAGGGAGTAACTAACGGGGTGAGGACCTGAGGATAAGGGAAAGGGGAGCAAAGGGAAGGCATTCCTGGCATGGGGAGGAGCACGGATAAAGCATTACTAGGTATCTATCCTAAAGAAGTGAGAGGCAGGACACGAACAGATATATGCACACCCATGTTCATCACAGCACTACGCACGATAGCAGAGAGATGGAGACAGCCTAAGTGCCCATCAACAGAGGAATGGATAACCAAACTATGCCACATACACACAATGGACTACTATGCAACCCTAAAGAACAGTGTAGAGTCTGCAAAACACCGCATAACATGGATGGACTAGGAGGACATTATACTGAGTGAAGTAAGTCCATCACAGAAGGACAAATACTGTATTAACTCACTATTATAAAAAGTCACTGAAAGGTTTAAGCATGGAAGGAAACTTTCTTTGTTGGTTACCAGGGATGGGATGGGGAGGGAAAATTCCTAGATTAAAAAAAACTAAAATACACATATATAGGAACTAAAGATCATTAGTGTTTACCAGCGGTAGGAAAGAGGGGTAAACGTGAAGCTTTTGTTTGCAGGGCACTGAGTTTATGCTGATGGTGGTATTTTGGAAAAGGCAACAATGGGGGAACAACATGAGAAATGTCATCAACATCCCTGAGCTGTAAATGGAGAAGTTGTTATGTTGTCAAATACCTCTGTGTATGTTTTTACCACAATAAAAGTTAAAAAAAATAAATAAATAACACAGTCAAAGGCCTGTAGGTACAAGATCCCTCGGTGCCTCTGAGGTGGCACGAGCAGCCCTGTTTGAGGGACAAAGATGCCAGAGAGTCTGGGCAGGGCCAGGCCGCGTGGGGCTGAGGGCTGCGTGGGGCTGGGGGCCGCGTGGGGCTGGGCAGACCAGAAGTGTCCTCTGTTGCCAGAAAATGGAGACAGGCCTGGGCTGTCCAGACACTGGGGTCTCCATGCTCCTAGCCCCTCTCACCTTCCTCGTTGCTGTCCTCCTCCTCTTCCTCCTCCTCCAGGCAGGCCTCCTCCTCTTCCTGCTGTTGGAGCAGCCGCTGCTGCAGCTCCCACTCCTGGTAGGACTGGAGCAGCAAGTCGGAGAGGGGGCAGGCAGGGTTGCCGGGGGAGCCGGGCTTGGGGGCCTGGGGGGCTGGGGCGCGGGCTCTCAGCTCCTCCTGGGTCAGGTACTGCCCGATGTACTGCTCATATAGCAGTGGCGCCCGGAACCGCATCTGCTCGTCACTGAAGTACTCGCCCCCTGCGCAGGGGAGAGTGTCACCAGGGGTCAGGCATGTGGACGAGGGGCCGGCTGTGTGGTACACATAGGAGCAGATGTGTGCATGCCATCATGTGTCAGGGCCTAAGGTCATGTGGGAATGTGTGCTCACATGGGGCTGAGCATGTATGCAGAGCAGACATATCTACATGCGTCCTCACCTGTCCAAACCATGTGCACGGTCAGGCAGCCTGCCGGCCCCAGCAGCACTGCTGATCTGGGGCACCATTCATGAGTGCCTCCCCCGGAACGTGTGCACATTTGAGTTGGTGTGTGCAGTTCACACCCACTCTGGGGTGTCTCGGCACACTGCCTGTGGTCATATCTGTGACACACGGGTACCTGTGTGATCGGGAGTCGATGTGCAGATGACATGGGAGATGTACTGCACACATGGCCAAGTGCCTGGGCCCGTCTTTTGCAGGTTACACATCTGAACACATGTGCTGTTGGGCACGTGTGCATGTCCGCATGTGTACACAGGATCAGGGAGGGTGGGTGTGTGCCCAACTGTGCGTATCTCTGGTGGGAGCTGTCTGCCTGGGGGTGGCAGGCACCCAGCTCTCACCTCTCCTCTCTGCAGCCATCCCCTTGGCTTTCCCGTCACCTCAAAATTCAGGTTCTTCACCTTTCCCTTGGAAGCCTGATCCCACAGGAGCATTTCCATCCCTCAGATGAGAGGGTCCCCTGATCCCTCCCACCCACTGGCCCTAGCCCTGTCTTCAGAGCCCAGGGCAGGAGGAGACTGGGAGTTTCTGCCCGGAGGGTCTGGCCCCTGCAGCACTGTACTCTGTGTCTTGGGTCCCACCCTGCTTGGTGACTCTGGCCCACCACCTCTCACTCCCCATCTCTGTGGCACCTTCCAGCCTCCCTCTTCCCAGCTCTGTCACCTTCTCTCTGGATCTGTTTCTCTCCCTTTCCCCCTTTATCCCCGTCTCTGCCTCCACACCGTTCCTGCTTTCTCACTTCCTGTCACTTAATCCCACCTCATTCATTCATTCACTCACCCATTCATCCTTCCCCTTTTTGCCTCTGTCCCCCTGCCTGGCCCTGTGTCTCATTCTTCCTGTCCCTCTATGGCTTGCGCCTCCTCCTCCCTCACTGGAATTATACCTCACTAGAGAGTTCAGTTGCTCTTGTCCTTCAGCTCTGGTTCAATGTCTTTGGTCAGAGGTACTTTTACTCATGTCAAGGTCAAAAAGACAGCAGTGCTCTCCTTCACCACTTTCATGTGCTATGTCTGTGCAAGAAGGGTCTCATGTCCCCAGAGTTATAAACACATTCCATTGGTTTCCTTCACTACCTTTGTGTATGATGTGAGGTAGGGATCTACTTGTCTTTACGGACAATCACTTATCTCAGTGCTGTGTACTGGATAAGCCCTCCTTTACTCACTCATTTGAAATGCCACTTCTGCCAGCCACTAAGTTCTGAACTTCCTCACTGTGCCTTTCTCTTCCCTGGGCCCACCTGTCTCTACTATCGCTCCCTCTCACTTCACATCTCCCTATCTCACTCTCTCCCATCTCTCTGAACAAGCATCTCCCAGGACCACTGTCTCAGTGTTTCTGCTCTTACATCTGTGCTTCTCACTACCTCTGCCTCAGTCTTCCTGTTGCTCCTGACCGGTGCCTGTTTCCCACTCACCTGTCTCTGCTTCCATCTGCCCTTCCTTCGCACCTCGGCTTCAGCCGCCCTTTCCCTCCTCGTCCTGGCCTCAGTCTCCCCTCCCTCCACATCTCTGCCCGCCCCCCTGCCCATGTGCTCCCCACCTTGGATGAGCTCCCGCAGGGCAGCATAGCGCCGATTGCGCAGGGCACGGGGCCGGGCGGTGCCCTGCCGGGCCACCTCGGCGCAGTAGAAGTCTGCGCGGTGGTCACCACGTAAGTGGCCGAAGCAGCCCAGGTGCTCCTCACGGAGGCCCGTGCGGAAGCGCTCCAGGAACACCAGCGGCTTCTCACGGTACAGCTGGCCCAGGATAGCCACCTTCTCCTGCTCGGTCAGGTCAGGCTCGCCCTGCTGCTGGCTGCACACAGGCAGGCGGCTGGCAGCCACGGCTCGCAGCATGGCGCCCACCGCTGCGCTCTCAGCCCTGGGCAGGGTGGTGTCCGGGGCCTCTGGCGCTCCCTCTGAGGCATCCACCTTGTCCTGGGGCCTGGGTGGCACTGACGTCCAGCTCAGCTCCCCCCAGTGGCCAGGACTGGGCTCTGTGCAGCCTGTCAGGAGAAGATTGGTCAGGGTGGGCGTGGTCAAAGGGAAAGAGGAAGGACCAGGGCTCAGTCCCTCCCTCCTTCTTCCGGCAGTGCCTTTGGTTTAGTTTTTTCTTTATTCTGGCCACAGTTTTAGGCCCTTGATACCACTGAGTGAACAAGACAGGTAAAACCTCCTACCCTCAGGAAACTGACCTTTAGTGGGGCATATGGACAATTAATAAGTGATTTTAATTACTAGAAACTTATAGTGTGCTTAAAAAAAAAAAAAAAAAAATCAAACCCACTGCCATCAAGTTGATTCTGACTCACAGCAACCCCTGTTGGGTTTCTGAGCCTGTAAATCTTTACAGAAGTAGAGTGCCTCATTTTCCTCCCAAGGAGCAGCTGATTCCCTTTGGGTTTCTGAGGCAGTAAATCTTTATGGAAGCAGATCACTTCATCTTCCTTCACAGAGCAGCTGGTGGTCTGACCTCTGACCTTATGGCTATCACCCAAATGCCTTACCCGCTATGGCACCAGAGCTCCTTTATAGTGTGTTAGGTGGTTTCAAAAACTGTGTAGCGAAATAAAGAGTGAACAGAAAGGGAGCAGAGAGGAGTGTGCAATTTGAAATGGGATGGTGCGCGAAGGCCTTTCCAACCAAAACGGATGTCTGAGTAGAGACCTGTAGGTGGTGAGGGACCGAGCCATGGGATTTCTAGGCCAAGGGAACAGCAAGTGCAAAGTGAGCTGGCTGGTGCCTGGTGTATCTGCTTGGTCCCTTACGCCCTCCCTCGCTGATTCACTCCACTGTTTGCCTTTTCACTTGTTCACAAAACCATGAATACACTCATGAGTTCGTTCACTCATTCACTAGCTCTTCCACGTTCACACACGGACCCAACCACTCTTCTGTGACTCAGACTCCATGCAAGTCTCAGCTGAGAACCCATGGGATGAAGCCCATTCATCTCCTGCCCTCAGTGAGCATCCAGTCTGACAGGGGAGGCAGTCAAGGTCAAAGACAAGACAGAGATAACTGGAAAGCCGAGTACTGTGAAAATCTTGGGGACAGTTGTTTCCTTAAAGTGGTAGCATTTGGAGCAAGACTGCAGCAAGCAGGAGATACAATGGAAAAGTACAGACAGATCCTTTAGGGAGCTTGGTGGGAGAGACAGGAGAGAGGGGTCAAGGTTATAGGTCTGACGGGGAGGCTTTAATCACTGAAGCAAGAAAAGATTGAGCTGGACCAGGGCAAGGGTGGTGGAGAACAGTGGGTGGTGGAAAATAGCCACTCCGGAGGCTGAGGCGGCAAGCCATGAGGCTGAAAGGCTGGCCAGGGAGGGAGGCATCGAGGATGAGCTCTAAGGCTCTGGCCTGGGGCACAGTCAGATTGTCTCTGAGGCTGGGACATGGAGGAAGAACAGGTCTAGGGGAAGATGCTGAGGCCAGTGTGGGACACGGAGGGTATGTTGGCCCCAGGGAAGTCCAAGAGACTTCTTGGGAAATGAAAGGTAGGGGTGTGTGTTGGGGCTAAGGTAAGAGAATAGGGCCAACGAACAGATGGGGAGAAGTCATAGCAGTGAAGGACCCTGTGATGAGCTCAAACAAAACCCCTCAGAAGAAATGAACATTCCAATTCATCGAACCTGTAACTATTACTTTATATGGCCAAAAAGGGTCTCTGCAGATATGATTAAATTAAGGGTCTTGCTATGGAGAGATTATCCTGGATTATATGAAGGTAATTTGAGAAGCGTTAGCCTGGAATGTGGAAATTACCAAACAGTATCATTAATATCACATGCAAGTAACATTTTGCTGAAGATAATTTAAAAACAGTTGCAGCAATACACTGACAGGGAACTTTCAGAAACTCAAGCTGGATTCAGAGAGGATGTGGAACACGGGTATCATTGCTGATGTTAGATGGATCTTGGTTGAAGGCAATGAGTACCAGAAAGATGTTTACTTGCATTTTCTTGACTATGCAAAGGCATTTGACTGTGTGGATCAGAACAAATTATGTAAAGAATGGGAATTCCAGAACATTTAATTGTGCTCATGAGGAACCTATACATAAATCAAAAGCCTGTCATTTGAACAGAATAAGGAGATACTACATGGTTTAAAATCAGGAAGGGAGTGCATCAGGGTTGTATCCTTTCATCATACTTATTCAATCTGTATGCTGAGCAAATGAGCTGAGAAGCTGGACTGTATGAAGAAGGACATGGCATCAGGATTAGAAGAAGACTCATTAACAACCTGCAATATGCAGATGACACAACCTTGCTTGCCAAAAGTGACTGAAGATAACTTGAGACTGAAGTTGTCAGGGATTTCATTTTACTTGGGTCCACAATCAACACCCATAGAAGTAGCAGTCAAGAAATCAGACATCATATTGCATCGGGCAAATCTGCTGCCAAAGACCTCTTTTAAGTGTTAAAGAGCAAAGATGTGACTCTTTGAAAACTAAGGTGCCTCTAACCCAACCCATGGTATTTTCAATCACCTCATATGCATGTGAGAGCTGCAGAATGGATAAAGAAGACCAAGGAAGAGCTGATGCCTTTGAACTGTGGTGCTAGTGATGAATAATAAAGATACAGTGGACTGCCAGAAGAATGAACTAATCTGTCTTGGAAGACGTGCAGCCAGAATGCTTCTTGGAAGCAAGAATGGCCAGACCTCGTCTCACCTACTTCGCTCACGTTGTCAGAAGGGACCATTCTCTGGAGAAGGATATCATGCTTGGTAAAGGGGAGGGGCAGTGAGAAAGGGAACGCCCCTCAACAAGCTGGATTGACACAGTGGCTGCGACCACGGGCTCAAGTACAGCAACAAGGATTGCGAGGACGGCGCAGGATCGGGTCATGTTTCGCTCTGTCCACGCAGGGTCGTTATTAGTCAGAGCCGACTGAAGGGCACCTAACAACAAGAGCCTGGGATAGTGGGAGTGTTAGCCCAAGACAGGGAAGAGGTGTGAATTACCCCGGTAAGGAAACTGGTTACTGTGGGACATGAAAAGGGTTGGCCTGGAACTAAGAAGAAGTTAATTTCAGAAGCTGGGTGGTTAGGAGCTCAGCCTGAGACTAGAGAAAGGTTAACCTGGACAAATGGTAAAGGGACAAACACTAAAATGGTTAAGTCAGAGGGGCAGGTGTCCCCCTGTAACAGTCTCCCTTCACATTCCTGGGGAATAATTTCCCAGTGACACAGCAGCCACGCCCTCCCTCCGCCTCCGCGCGGCCGAGGCCTCACCCTCACCGGGTTCCTTCGCTGCCGCGGCGGTCGCCACGGTCTCCATCCCGATTCTCTACGTTGTGCCAACCGCCGAAGCAGGTTCCGCACGCCGACCCAAACGCCACGCCCTCAGCTGCTACTTCCGGCCGAACGTGTTCCCTTGGCCGGGTGCTCCGCTGAGCCCAGGCACCAGGGTTCCGGCCGAAGGTAGGCTTTTCCTATGCGCATGCGTGCCTTCCTTCGCTTTAGTTAACCAGGCAGGACAAAGGGCGCTGAGGTCCAAGATGTCCCTCTCAGCTTCTGGTATCGGAAGTGCTACAAAATCGAAACGTCAGAGGGGAATCTGGATCGTTGTTCATGTTGCTCAGTGCTGTGACTCCAGCGCCCAGCAGAGGCCTGAGGCAAAATAGCCCAGCGCACCTCATTTTGGGGGGCGGGGGGGAGATGGTTAAATGAGAACCCTCCAGGATCAGGGGCTGCCATACTCTGAAGGTCTTGGACACCAATATGTCCTCTTCATTTCTTCACCTCCTCAGGGAGTATTTACTCAGCCTCCACTCTTACCTCTGTCATCACACCAGTTCCTGGCTGGCAGATGAGTAGTGAGATCAGAAGAACTTCCTGCTTTCTGTTCCTAGGACATAGAGGAGGTCAAGCTTCAGAAATGGAGGAAGCTAACTGTACTCGTGATCTACTCTATAGGATGGATGGGTAGGAGTTCTCCCAGCCTGGGGAAGAGCAGTGTCAGGAAACACTTACTTCTTGAAGGAAACTTGGAGTTGAGAGTTGAAGGATGAATGGAAGTTGAGAAAAAGGGCAAAAGATAAGGGTCTCAGGCAGGTGGATGGGCAAGGCAAGGATCTAGAGGAGATGGTTGGCATGGACCATCTAGAAGCTACACGGACTTCACTAGGGACAAGGAGTAGAAAAGGGGTTCTAACTTGAAGGCTATGATTGGGATGGAGAGGATCTAAAATCTTCGCGTCTATTTTCCAAGGTCGAGGTTTATAGCTTTTGTGGATTCCTAAAGGGATACGTGATACCTGCCCCCCACGCCCCAGAATGAAAGAACCACTGATTTGAACTTCAAGCTGGGAGCAACAAGAAGTGTAGCCAGTGAGGTCACCAGGGGCTGCAGCGTGTTGGATTCATAAACCACACTAAGAAGTTTGCTTGCTTTTATCCTGAGGGGCAGTGGATGAGGAGGAGCTATGGGTCCAGTTAAGGAAGACCTGTGAAGAGGCGGATGCAATAACCCATCTGTAGCTGACAGCAGAGGAAGCGTTTCTCATTTGCTGTCCTGTGATGTGGGGAGCTGGAGGGTGGCAACTGAGGTCTTCATTTGCCACAGGCGTGTTACCAGGAGAGGCCAGAAGAGAGCGCTGTTGGCTCACTCAGATAAGCAGGGAAGGGACTTTCCCAGACTAGGGGCTCCCGGATTGAGCGCCTGGGAAGGCTCTCCGTAAGTAGGAGAGCAGGCGAAAGTTCCTCAGCAACGCTAGTCTTGACCTTCTGATGTTCAGATGCCCTGCCTCCTACCCTCCAGACTAATTGGCTTCCCCCCATTTTTAGCCCGTGACCCTTTGTAGGGCTCAGACCTTTGACAGGCACCATCCCATCACAGGCCCTGGAAGGCAGCACAGGCTCAGTTAATAAATGAATGAGGGGCTGACAAATGGCGACGGTGGCCTGTGAGGCTGCAGTCAGAGGCCATCTTTTACCCTGGGTCACTTGTTTCATGACCAACTCCTATGAAAGTGCTTCTTTCACTACCCACCTCCAGATTCCCCAGCCTCTGACCACTTGGTGCTGTCACTGTTTGGTGCCAGGTCCACTTTGCCTCTGGACTAGGGGCCCCATGAGGGCAAACTCTAGGACTGCTTTGGTCCTACTATGTCCCCAGCACTACCCAGAATGGATGAAGTAGAGCAGATGCCCAACACATATTGGCTTAATAAATGAAGGCCCACTGGTCTGGCCCACAGGAGGGCAGCCAGGAGGTATCCTGTGTCCAGCACACAGAAGAGGACTGGGGTGGATGGCCCTGAACATACCAGTCCTCGTCTCCACCCATCCACCCCACCTCTCCTGTGGCCCAGGGACCCACTTCACACCTTTTATTAAAAAATGGCCCCACAGATTTGAAGTGTGAATCAACTTTGAGGGGCAAGGGACCAGAGAACCACTTTAAAAAGCAACTAATGGACTTTCAACGGAAGCCCCAGGAGACTAAAGGGGGCATCACATTGCAGCACCAAAAATGCAGCCAGAGACACAAAGCCTTCCATCATTCCATGTTGGTCTAATGCATAAATAATTCCTCCCCATGAAGAAATCCCCATCTGGCTGGGCCTGTTTTTGGGTGGCTGGACAGCTGAGGTAGTCATTCCATGGTGGGATCTACTGGAGCACCTGAGTAGCTGCCTTAGGGATGTGGTCTGCTTTCAGTAGATAAGAAGCGTTGAGAAAGGTCTGCAGCTTTTTGGCACACCTGGATGCTGCATTTAGCCAGCAGCCTGCCATGCCCTGCTATCTTGGGCCTTTCTCTGGACTTGAATCAGTGGCCTGCTGTGTCGTTTGGCAATATTGTGAGTGGGCCTTCTCCTCGACCTTGGGTTTGTCAGCCTCAGCTGCCAGCAGCTACCCCCGAATGTAAAAAGCCTCCAGCTTCAGACTGGGAGCAAGAGGCAGAGCTGAAGCCCAAGGTCGAGGGGCTTTCACCCAGCCCCTAAAGCCTGGTACCTTGAATTGACTTTTAGTCTCCAAAACTGTAAGGGAATACATTCCCATTTGTTAAAGCCATCCATTTCTGGTACTTTCTGTTAGAGCAGCACCAGAGGGAACCGAAACAGAATATGGTACTGAGAGTGGGGTGCTGCTCTGACAGATACCTAAAACGTGCCAACAGGAGTGGAGTGAGTCCCCGACCCGAGACCTCGGCAGAGATAGCAGCAGCAGAGCCAACAAACTGCCATTAGGCAGCAACAGGCTTATCAGCCCATGGAGGAGAAAGCCGGATGCCTCTGGGTGGGCAGTTTTCTGGCTTAGTGGGTTTCCTCCGGGCATTAATTGGTAGAAAAGATCAGCATGAGATGGAGTAGCAGGTTGGCCTGCCCACAGATAAAGTGCTCTTGGGGCAGAAGATTTCTGGTAGTGGGTTGCCTTTGGCATTAATCAGATTAAGTTGAGAGACCAATTAAACTGGAAGTGGAGCTGCCTCAGCCTCAAGGGTAGGACCTTGACCTCTGGGGGTAGAACTACCACAGCCTTCTAAGTTTTAGATGGACCTTCATCAACTTGATTCTGGAGTGTGGAGCTGCTTGTTCCTGTGGGCCAGTGGGATGGGCCTACAGCTGTTGCCCAAGAGTGAGGGGGCAGGCCTGCAAGACCAAAGGGGTGAGGTCCCCATTAAGATGAACTAGGGGACTGGAGCCACCCAGAGATCTGTACAGGTACCAAGTTGACAAGGGGTGGAATTGTGCTAGTTCTGTGTCAACCTGGCTGGCCCTGCCTGGTTGAGTGGCTGGGCAGCTGGAGGTAGTTATTCCCCATGATGAAACTGGTCATCAACTCCACAGTGGACTCTACTGCAGCAGTAGCTGCCTTAGGGATGCGGTCTGCTTCCTGTATATAAGAAATATTGAGAAAGGTCTGCAGCTTTTTGGCACACCTGGACCCTGCCTGTGGCCAAGTCTTCATTCGGCAGCCTGCCATGCCCTGCTGATCTTGAGACTTTTTCTGGACTTGAATTAGTGGCCTGCTGTGGAGTTTGGTAACATCTTCTTGTTGACCTTGGGTTTGTCGGGCGCAGTAGCTGCCTGAGTGAAGAGATGCCTCTAGTTTCAGTGGATCAGGAGCAAGAGGCGAGCTGAAGCCCAAGGTTGAGGGGCTTTTACCCAACCCCTAGAGCCCAGCACTTAGAACTTGGACTTCTATCCTCCCAAACTGTAAGAGAATAAACTCCTGTTTGTTAAACCCACCCATTTGTGGTATTTTCTGTTCAAGAAGCACTAGAGGTAACCAAACCACCACCCCAATTAAAGGCCAAGTGCAGTAACACTTCAGGGTTTTATCCCTGTTTCCTTCCTGCTACGAAATGCTATGTCATTTATTAAAAGAAAACAAAACAGGGCAAACATGTTTCTTAGTAAGTGCAGTTTGTTAAAATCCTATGAAAACATATGGGATAAGGGAAAGTAAAAATCACTGAAGAGGATCACTGTAGGAAATGCTTGGGCCTGGAGACCTCTGAGAGGCAGCAGAGCTTCCTGTCTGAAAGGAAACAGCCCCACCCCCATCCCCTCTCACCCATGTCATCCCCCCAGAAACTACCAGGACGCCCGGAATAAAAGGTTTCAAGTTCAATAGTCACACTCTCTCCAAATACAAAAAGCAGTTACAATTCAACTCAACACAGAAGCTTGTGTGCAAAGTTACGGGGAACTGGGACATCGTATAAAAAGTTAGGTTAAAGGTGATTTTTGTGGTTGTGTGTGTGTTTTTGAGGGTGTGGCTCTTCCTTGGTCATCTAACTCAGCAAAGAGATAGTTGTCTTGATGAAAAATCTTATCAGTAGACGACCCACAGTAAAAACTGACAAATTCTGTTTAAAAGCATAATTACAAAAACAAAACAAAAACAAAAACCCGCCCCAAAAACCATCTGTCGCTGCTTCCTCCCTCTACATTTTGCTTTTTTAAACTCGTGGGTTTTCTAATGTTTTGATTTTGTTTTTAATCCTGAAAAGTAGACAGTAAAACAGCTCCTGGAAGAATTTACAACAAACTGCATGGGGGTCCGGGAAGCTGAGGGGCTGGAGGGCTAGGACGAGTGGCTGGGAGGGGTCCTCCCCTCAGACACTGGAGCCTCACTGTACGACCAAGGGAGGGGGAAGGATTCTTCAGTCAAAAAGGAAGAAGAGGGGGAGGAGGTGGGGCAAACAGAAAATAAAAGGTCACTGGTGCCTGTTTGAATCCAGAAAGTAATGCCTGGCCCTGTGTTGGGGAAAGAAGCCCCTCGGCGGGGAGACAGTGGGCTAGAGGGAGGCTGGGCAGGGAGGCAGCCCTGGGGCGACCCCGTCCCCCAGCACCACGGCACCCAGTGGGGGCAGTGGAGGGGTTGAGGTGGGCGCTGGTAGAGGAAGCTGGTGGCCCCCAGGCGCCCTGGCTACTGTGTACTGGCACCGCCCTGCGTGCTCCCGGAGTAGCTGCCGTAGTCGTAGTTCCCGTAGTACGGCGGCCACTGGCCCTGGTTCTGATAGTACTGGTTCCACTGCTGGGCGTACTGGGGAGAGAAGCCAGAGGAAACGAGGTCAGAGCTCCACACTGGGTTGTCCTTTCTCCCCAGACCCACCCTCCCTCTCCTAGGGAAGAGACGGGTGTGGGGACCGCAGCTGGCGCTGGGTCCCGAGTGATGGCGAAACCTAGGAGGATGAGTGACTGACCTGACACCACATGGGTAGGCAGTCAGGGACTGCAGCCCTGTCTCCTGGCTTGCCAACCCATCTCCTTTCAGGCCCAGCCACAGAGTACTTACAATATTCAACAACAGGTACGCATGGCCTAACACTAGCCAGCTGGCTAGGCACTGGCCACGGTGCTGAAGCAGGCTCCCGGAGGCCCCCTGTGGCCAACTGACCCTCAGCCCACTGTGCTGTGCAGAGGGGCTGGGACAGCACTTACTCAGCAACATTTCAGAAATGGTTACCACACCCAGGGGCTGCCCCGAGGAGCAGGCTGCCAAGTTTTTAGGGATAAGGAGGGACCCCAGTCAGGAATACATACCCACGTAGGGCCCTGAAAGCTTCGCTACCCAGTTGGCTCTGTCCGGCACCTACCTGCTGATACTGGTTATAGCTGGGCTGAGGGTAGGTCTGTGCGGTAGGGGGCGGTGGTGGGGTGTAGGGGGCCGGGGTGTAGGCGCCGTAGCTCCCGTAGTTGTAGGCAGGTGGTGGCGGAGGTGGAGGTGGTGGGGCTGTGTAGGCCTGGGTGTAGCCGGCCTGGTTGTAGGGCGGCTGGGTGTAACTGGGCTGGAAAATGGGAAAAAGAAACAGGGCTATGAAATAGCCAGGTGACAGCTGGGACGGCAGAACAGCCTTCCTAAGCAGCTGGCCCACAACGGAAGGCTCCGGGTTCTTGGGCTGAGCAGGAGGCAGGTCTGCTCTGTGTAGGCCAGGGCAGGGGTGAAGTGCCATGTCCTCGACTCTAATCTCAGCTTTGAGTGCCTGGGCTGCAAGCACACAGAGGCTCTTGAAATCCCAGTTTTCTCTTCTGTAAAACGAGAATCACAACGGACTGTCCCCCTTCACAGTGCCTTGTGCAATCAGAAAGCTGCAAGCTGAGTGTACAAACTACTTAGTCACAGTGTCGAGGCACAGAATAAACATGGCAGCTGTTTAGGCAGATCTCCTGAGAAAGGTCTTCTGTGGCCGTTTCCTAAGTGCTTCCTGAGCCCAGGACGTGTCACTAACAAGCTCTTGTCGCTTCTGTGATGCAGGTTCTGTTATTAACCCCGTTTTACAGAGAAGAAACCTGAAGCTCAGGGAGGTAAGTCACTGGCCATGGTCACCCAGCTGTAAGGTGGCAGAGCCAGGAGCAGCCCTCAGGCCTGCCTAGCCCTGGGGCCTGCATGCTCACCACTAAGCTCCACTGCTGCCCATCCCACACAACAGACTCAGACAGAAGCTCTTAACAATGCTAGTCCTTCTGCTGAGAACAGGAGGTTTAGAAGTGAAGCTGTTTGCTTAACGTCATCAGACCAGGAACATGGTAGTACTGGGGCTTAAAATACATGCTGGCTTGACTCTTGTTCCAGGAAACGGTCTAGTTCAAACAGGACTGGGCACCATTCATCTCTGTATCCTGGTAGCTGCACCCAGGCCTGGCCCGTGGGGAAAGCTCCGGAAACGGATGCTCAACAAACGAAGGCCTGCTGTTTACCCAGAGCCTGTGTGTCCCAGGGACCATCACTGCACAGCCTGCTTGGCTCAGGTGCCAACCTCAGCGTAGGACACAAGGTCTCACCTACAGGCTGCTACCCAACTTTTGGGGCTGAGGTGCCCCACCCTTTCCATGAGCTTCCTGAAGACAAAGGCTGCCTTTTCCAGCCTGGGCAAGGGGTGACTCCAAATGAGTGCTTGCTTGGGGGATCCATAAGCCAGTGACCCAAGCCAGGAGAAATGTGTGGTGCAGGGAATTGCTGGGTATAGTCCTTTTAGCCAAAGTCTTTCTAACTCCCACCAAATGAATGGGTGGGACTATGCAAATGAGGTGCTCATAGCCCAGCAAGGAGACTAGACAGCTTGCTCATAATGTAAACAAGGTGCATGGCACCCTCAGGTAGGATTATGCAAATACGATGTTGGAACCCTAATGAGGGGATTGGTCAATTGTGCCATCTCACTAGGCTTCAAAGGAGCTCTGGTGGTGTAGTGCCTAATGCATCTGACTGCCAACCGGAAGGTTGGCAGTTCAAACCCACCAGCCACCCTGTGGAAGGAAGACTGGCGATCTACTTCCGTAAAGATTTACCGCCTTGTACACCCAGAGGAGGGTCACTATGAGTCAGAATCGGCTCGATGACAGTGAGTTTTGAGTTCTAGCTTTCAAAGACAGCCAATTCTAGAGCACAGGGTGGGGGTCTCACTACTACAAAGAAAGAAGAGCCAGGAGTGAGCACATCCTTTGGACCCAAGATCCCTGTGCTGAGCCTCAACAACACAGGAGACAGAGAGAGCAGGAGCTGTCACCACTTTGCTGAGGCGCCAAGAAGCAGCGGCAGAGAAACGGCAGCAGCAGAACCAGGAGACCTGGCAGGAGCCAGGTGGGCTTCCCAATCCACAGAGTGAGAAGCTGAGTGTCTTCACACAGGAGGCTTACCAGAAGAGCGGAGTACCTCTGAGCACTGAACACTTGTCCAAGTAAGGCAAAGGCTAAGGAGTTGCATGGTTGAGGCCAAGGGACCAGGGAGAGGTGTCTGCAGGCACGGCTAAGAGGCTGTCCTGACCGAAGAACTATATCCTGAGTTGTTTCTGATCCTGAGTTGTAACCTGTTCCTACCCTAACAAATCCCACTGTGTGGGTATTGTGACTTCTGGGTAGCCATTGAAACAAATTATCAAATCCAGCAGAGAAGTCAAGAGTGCAGTGGGAGGGAGAGCAGTGTCAGAACTGGTGAAAAGGTTGGAGGGAATCCACCTCCCAGGAATCAGCCTTGGGGTGTTCATATTGGTCCTCCTCTTACGTTGGGAAGTTCCAGGTGGTCAGCAGCCCCTGAGCCACAGTTACAAGTGCCCTTGGTTTGCGCCCCCCATAGTGGGGGGAGAATGGATAGTTTTTCTGGGAAGGTCCCAGTCTCCAGGAACTGGAGGGCATCTGGGCCTGCCCAGGGCCCTGTCAAAAGCACTGCCAGGAGAAAGAAAGGCAGGGCTGAAGCCGGAAAGTGGGGCCCCAAGGCTGGAGCACGTGCTTTCTTCCCCTGGCCCCACCCCATCACCTACTTGGGCCTGAGCGCACGCACACGCTCACTCCCTTACCTGTGGAGGGCTGTAGCTGCTGACAGTGGGGGTGCTGGTATTGGCGCCGGAGCCAGGGATGCTGCTGTTCTTGCTGTAGCTGCTCACCCCTGGGGGGTTCCGAGCAGGGCTGTAGCTGGGTGGTGGCGGCGGCTGCTGTGGCGGTGGTTGTGGCGGCGGCGGCTGCTGTGGTGGTGGCTGTTGCTGGGGGGTCCGGTTGTAGCTGCCTCGGTTGTTAGAGTTGTTGTTATCCCGGTTGTTGTTACCCCAGCGGTTTTGGTTGTAGCCACCACCTCCACCGCGATTGAAACCTGCACGGGAGAGATGCCGTCATCCTCACCTCGGGCTCAGCACTGGGCGGCCCTGGCGACTGCTGTGCACAAGACACAAGCACAGCCAGGCACAAGGCAGGGGCACATTACTGTGAACAAATGAAACAGCCCCACTGGGCATCCCCAGACCCTGGGGCAGCTCTGGGTCATTACTGCTATTGCCAGGCTCGTCTCCCTCACTGGGCTGAAGCTGTCCTGGTTTCTTCAGTGCGGCTCATGTCTCAATGGTTGCCAAGGCAGAGGGATGCTAAGCACTGGGGGCAGTCATGAACAAAGCAGACCCAGGGGCCTCATCAGGCTCTGCCATTTGCACAGCAATTTTTCAGCCCTGGAACCCCATCCCTTCACTCTATCCAAAGCTTACCGCGCTTAGACATCAGCCCCCCCCCCCCCCCCGAGATCTTTTCTTAGTGCTGCTGGCCCTGTAGGCTGGCCCAGGGGTCACCTCTGCTCACAGCATCTCTAGGCTTTCCCTTTAAGCCCATAATCTTTCTGTGCTGTCACTATAGGGTGATGTCTGTGTCATGGTCCCAGAACTGTCCAACACAAGGCTGAAGCAGAATAGACTCAAACAGTCTTGTTCAGTCAATGAACACTTTACCTCCAGCAGTACCACAGAGGTGACTGAAAGCCTGGGCTTTGGCTCACTAACTCCTAGCTCTGGATCTAGCTGGGTGATCTTGGGCAATTCACCCTTTCTTAGCTGGCTTCTCTATGTGCTTTAAAAACAGAAAACCCTCCTAACATTTGCCTAGTGCTGAGCTGGGACCCAGGATGGCAGGAAACCAGATCTGGCCCTTCTCCATGATGGCAATGTGACAGGGTACATGCCAACCAAATGGACGATGGGCTTTAGTGGGCACAGTGCTGCCAGGTCGGGTTGGGCAGCGGGAGTTTCCCGGCGTGACTGGCGCCGAGGAAGCTCACCAGTGGACTGAGGCAGCGGTCAGAAGCCTGACTCTGCCCTGGGAATGAAAAGCCCGAAGACCTCGAGGGGCTGTCTCACCTCCGCGGTAGTTGCCGCCTCCACCGCTGCTTCCCCCTCGGTTCTGAAAGCCCCCTCGGTTGCCCCCGGGAGGACCTCGGTTGTCGTAGCGCTGGAACCCGCCACCACCTCCTCGGCCCCGGAACCCGCCGCCGCCTCGGTTGTCAAAGCGCTTTTCGGGGGGTGGCCCGGCCTTGCGGCCTTCCTCGTTATACTGCCTCACCAGCTTGTCTGCCTCCTCCCGCTGCAGCTCGATGAACAGAACCTCGTCCAGGAAATCTCCCACGTCTGGCAATGTGAAGTTGGCTAGAGGAGGGGAGGGCCCCGCGGGGAACAAAGACAGGAGGTAAGTATCTCTGGAGGCCCATGGCCTCCACTCCCAGGACCCCGGCAAGCCAGAAAGGAGAAGGTGAGAAGAACTAAGATAAGGTTCCAACCCGTTGGCCTCTCTGACAACTGTCTTCCCTAAGACAGAGCTAAGCCCCAAACCATGGGGGTTTGCAGGTGGAATCAACACACTATTTTTACTAGGAGCCAGCAGGCCCTCAGTCAGCCATGGTGGAGCAGAGGCAGGGAAGCCCCCTAGATGTCTCTTTCTGCTCCCACACCCTTCCCCTATTCCATCTGAAAATCGTCACAGGATGTACACGGGTCATGTCTCCATCCCCTGCTGTGGTGGACAGACAAGGGAGAAAGCAGAAGCAAGTAACGAGCAAGGTCAGAGAGGACTGCTGCAGGGTCCGAGGAGGACGGGGGTGGGAGCCTGTTCTCGTAAAGATCCTGCTGGGCCCACCATCCCTACCTTTCATTTCTAACACAGCATGGTCTGGGACGTCCTTCCCTTCCTCATCGGTTCGCTTTATTGTTCGATCTTTTAGGTCCTCATCAGTGGGACAAATCACAATAGCTTTGCGCTGGAAGCCTTCGAATGGTCTCATTTTTCGTCTCTGGGCTGAGCCATAAACATTTGTCTAAGAGCAGGTAACACAAGAGGCAAGATGTGGTCCATGAAGCACATTGTGAGCTGGATTTTCCTTCTAAGGGGGCAGGCAGGCCAAGGACTGAGAAAAGATGCTGGTTCTCCAAAGCACAGGGACTCAGGACACTGACCTCTTCTCCCTGAAGTCCACCCTCAGAAACGGCACTGACTTGGTTAGTAATGGTTGGGCCTGACTTTTCAATTCTACTTGTTCTTGGAATTGCATCCCTCCCTTCCCACACCCGTACTAAAAGAAATGCACGCTGTTTGTAAAGAATATTCCAGGCACAAGATAAAGTTTAGAGCAAGAGTCCTCCCACTGCGTCTCACCAGTCTTGCTCCCTGGAGACCTTCTGTCCTGAGTTTCATGTGCCCACTCCCAGCCCTACCTACGTTACTTTTAATACCAATGGAACTGCACTACCATGTCTTCTATAGCGTTGTTCACTTCACAAGGTTTCTCTGACATCCTTCTGTGCCAGCATTTTCTCTTGGCTGCATTAATATCTACGGAATGGATGTGCCACCTATCACCCAGGCCCCCCTTTCCTGGCTGTATATATTGTTTTCAAACACTGTGGTTCTTTTATTCCTTCAGTCCTTGTCTGAAACATCAGTCTTACCCACAAAGTCTTAACCAACCAGAGAGCTTGACAGGTCCATACAGTTGTGCTACTAATGTTCTGTCCCTCTGTGTGACAGGCAGGTGCATCATGGGCAGTGCTGGCACACAGCAATGTTCCAGGACCTCCTTAAGGGAAAGCACTAAGAGCAGCAGCTCAGGCGTGCCAGGCCTCTGGGCCCAGGCCCAGGGCTCCATGGACTGAGCCTGTGTATCTGAATCACCTGGCCACTACTGAGAAAGACAGCAATCAACTTCCATTGGAGTCTTCTCAAACCAGAGCCTCTGGAGTGGGACCCAGGCATCTCCATAGCAACTAGGGGGTGAGGAAGGCCTGTTACTTAAACAATGTTTCAGTGGATCTGACAGGGACCCAAGAGAAGAATAGTTTGTAAAGGGGCCCGGAGAAATGGACAAAAACAAGTCTTGTTTTGAAGATGCAGTCTGGCAAGATGGAAAGAGTCCAGAAGCAAGTCCTGGTTTGGCCACTCAGGGCTAGTCTTTGGACCTTCACGTGTGAAATGGGGATGAAAAGCCTCCCTTCTGGGGCTGTCAAGGACAGAGTGAGAAGATGACCCCAATAGCACCTGACAAAGCTGCAGAACAACAGGGTGTGTGTGTGTGTGTGTGTGTGTGTACGTATGCACAGGCAACAGCTGTCCTGGAGCCACCTGGCCAGCTTCACAGGGAAGGAGGCACCTCAGCGCTAACCTCACCTGATCATTCACACCTGTGTAGCCCTGGGCAAGTGACCTTCCTTCACAGGCCCACCCTGCCTTCTGTAAAATCAACTTACTGCCTGTTTATTGAGGCTCAAGCCCCGAGAAAGGGAAGCAGTGTGAATGCCAGTCAGGAAAGACTGCATGGGTTCACGAGTTAAGTGCCTGTGGCTTGGCCCAGGGCCTGGACTGTAGCTACCACTGAAAGGATCGTCCCGGGTGGGGGCTGTACAATATTTTTATTGTAACACCAACTTGAAGCAACTCTCAGATTGAGAGCTAGGTTAGGCTTTGCTGGTCTCCCAAGTAGGAAGCCAGGCAGAGGAGGATGGGCGGGAGGGACACAGGCCTTTAGAGGCCACCCTGCTTGACAGCCTAGCCGTGTCACTTGCTATTTGTGAGACCGTGAACAAGTCACTAATTAAGTCTGAGTCCCGTATTTCCTCAGCTGAAAGGCAGGGCTGGCAGGGACTTAGAGATGGGGAAAGCTTTGGCCGTGTGGCAGGAAAGAAGGGACTCAACACACACAGCAGATGTGAAAAGATGGCAAACAGGACTGCCATTCTCATGAGCAGCTTCTCAATGGAAAGGCTCAAGGCAAAGGAAACTGGAGTGAAGGAGGAGGGGCAGGATTCTCTTCTAAGACACAAGAACAGGAAGCTGGGTGGTGGCTTCCTGGGGCCAGGGACCCCAGTGCAAGCCCTATGGGAGATGTGGGTTGTGGGTGGAGCTGTTCTTGAAACCAACCAGCCCCTCAGCCTGACACACAAAGCAGGAAAAGATAACACCTTCCTATTCCCCAAGGAAAGGGCCTCAAACCTCACAAAGGGGAACCAGGAGGGTACAGGGAGTGTGTGGTGGGCATACATGCCGTTATTGAGCCCTGAGTGCAGGCCCAAGGCTCGCTCCTAAGGCCACAAATAGCTTTAAAAAGCACATCAGGTTACAAAGAAAAAGCCCTGTCCCCTCACTGTTCTTCCTGGACCTCATTTCTGAAAGCAAAGCACAAGGTGACATGTGGGCACAGGAAGACAGAACTTGGCTTCCTCTTGATGGCAGTGAGTTTTTTTTTTTTAGCCAAACAAGCAGGGGTTACTGGCACAAACCCAAAATGGGCAAGTGTCAGGCCGAGTGTGGCCCTAAGCACTCCACTGACAACCCACTGCACTTGGTTTGCTCGCCTAGAAAAAGCGATTCTACCTGCCTTTGAACCCAAGGGCTTAGGGGTTCTTACACAGCAGATCCGCCCTATCACTGTTCTGACGAGGGGACAAAGGGCAAAATCACGCTGCCGAGAGGGCTGGTCCTGCAGATCCACAGGAAGGGACAATGAGGGCAGGGCAGACCTGCCCTGGGAAGCGGCTACACGCAGGGTGGCTTGTCAGAGGATCTGGCACTGAGGCGGTGAGAACGCTCTTGGCAATGGCACTCAAGACCACACATCCCTCCCCTTTCCTCCTTGGCTTGGGGAAGAGTATCCCAATCCACCCCTCCAGAGATGCACGCCCTTGTCTTCCCGGAGGAAAGGGAGTGTTACAAATTCAATTGTGCCCTCCAAACACATGTGTTGTAAATCCTAACATCTACTCTTCTGGTTACAACTGCTTTTGGGAAGGGCTGTCTTTGTTGTATTAATGAGGTGGGATGAAGATGTGTTTTAAATCAATCTCTTTTGAGACACACAAGAGGTTAAACAAGCACGGGAGAGCGGCAGAGATGGTGTAAGACAGAGGCCAAGCCGTGTGGAGATCTCTAAAAAACCAGGAAGTACAAGCTGAAGAGACAAAGGCCTTCCCCCAGAGCCAGCACCCTGGCTTCAGACTTCTAGCCTAAACTTGAGAAAATGAATTTATTTGCTAAAGGCCCCCACTTGCAGGATTTCTGTTACAGCAGCACTGGATGACTTAGACAGGGAGTAGCTGCCGGTGGCTGTTGCCACAGCAAACACAGTGAGGTCAGAGCCCTGGGCCAGCCCACACTGCTGTGGTCACTGGGGGCTGCTGGTGGCTGTTGCTAGGAGACTGGCACAACAGGCAGGTCAGCTTTTGCAGCTGTGTGGATTCTCTCTGTCTAATTCCTGCTTCTCCTTACCCCACCCTGCTTAAAGACGCTGACCCTAACAGAAGGCTTGAGTGCTGTGTTCCCTGGCCTCCAAACCCCCAGCAACGTGGGTCAGGGGATGGGAGTTGGTTTCTTAGCAAGAAGCTGTGGAGGTAGTTGTGGGTGTGACGGTCTGGGTGGGAGGAAGGGCTCCCCTGAGGTTGTAACAGCCCACATTCCCCACCTACTGTCAAGGTCTCAGCAGGGTCAGGACGGCAGCGGGAAGCCTGGTTGGGCCCTAGAAGAACAAACTTAAGGCTGGTGAGGAAAGGTGGCATCCTGCACTCACAGGGAGGTGCACCCCAGTGGAACCACACTAGTACAAAGAGAAGTGGCTGGAGACTCTGGGAACGGAGGAAGCAGAAGGATCAGCCCGTTCTCCACTGCCTACCCACAGATGGTTTACGATGGGCCTCTCCTCAAGCCGGGGTTTCTGTTTCAGATCTAGGTGTAGCAACTGCCAACAGGGGCAAAAAGGAGGACTAGACTCCCGTGTTCTGAAGGCTGAGACCAGTTTGGTGGTGTGGTCACACCCAGCCCTGCCTCTGACCTGTGTCTGGCCTAGTTCTAGGCTGTTAGAGGCCTCGAAGGGAAATCCCAGCCAGCAGCCTTCCACTCCAGAACTGGGCAACCTGTTTGGCCAGCTCCTGTCCTATAGGTAGTATCAGGTCCCCCTGCAGCTGAGGCACAGGCCAGGCAGCCTCTCATTCTAGTGGTTGTCTACTTAGAGGATGCCAAAGAGCCACCTGAAGCAACAGGATCCTCTACTCCTTTCCTTCTCTCTCCAGCTCTTCACTAGCCAGGCAAAGTTAGCCATCTCTCTACCCTGATTTCAGACGTGAACACAGGCCCCCAGTGCCCTTAGCACTAAGCCTCAACTTGTCTTTTTATCATCTTTTGTGTCCTGGCTTAGACGGCCCATCCCCAGAGAGCTGCCCCAAACTCCCACAGCAGCCCCGTGTTCTACCAGTGAGTCTCACAGGTTCCCTCCCCTCTGGCCTATCTCCTCACTGTCTTCCTTCCTCTCCTCTGACATTCCACAGCTGAACTGCCCACAGGGTCTGACGAGGCTGCTGTGTCCTGGTGGAGTTTAGGCCAAAGCCGTAATACACCTGAGACCCTGTGCCCAAAGACACACGTCCTTGCGGGAGGAGCTGGGGTCCTCACACAGCTTTGTAGCCAGTCTTCCTTGCTTCTCAAGGTTTGGCATTTCTGAGGGCAGTCGACTTAACAGGTGACACACAAGAGCCAAATGTGAGGAGAACTAACTGTTCTAAAAAACCAGTGAAGGGAAAAGATTGCCTTGGGTTGAGACCGGGGGCCTGATGATCACAGCTCTGGAGGCATCATCTCACTTAGAAGACAGCCATTCATCTACTGACACCTCACTGCCAAAGCTGGTGGTGTGTGAACGGTGGGAAACTGGCCAGGGTCTGCACTGAACCTTCTACCTAGTCATATACACACTTCAACTCACAAATTCAGAGTTTTCTGGGATCCACCTTCAGGAACCTGGCTCTAGACTCCCTTCCCAGGCCTGAGTAACTGACAGTTTCAGGCCCCAAGTCTATCCTTCAGCCTGTGGTTAACCAGAGTACCTTGTTCTCCCACCTTCATGGCTAAGGCTCTTTTTCTTTACCTCACTCTTGGCCTGGATCACTCTGCCCGAACAGAAGACCCCAGGGGCACCTGGCGCAACCCGGACCAGCCTGTGTCAGGGGAGGAGGCTGCCAGTGAGCATTTCCAGTTCCTTGCTGCAACATGCTCAGCTGAGGTGTGGGGTCCTGGCCTCAGAGCAAACCCACATGCTTAGGTGTCCTGAGCTGAGAGCCCCACCTCTGACTATGCTACTGGGTCACCTATTTGAAATGGATTTTATCAGCAAACTCAGAAAAAGGCCGGCAGGGAGGACGTGCTGAGAGGTATACAAGAGGTAGCTTTGGGATGCTAAACACCACTGCTTTCAGGAGTCCACTGGGGCCAAGCCAGGCTAAAATTCCAAAACTACCCCGCAAGGAGCATAGGGCCAAGTGAGGCCAGGAGTTAAAAAACAACAGCCATAACCCACATCACCCCCAAAAAGGTCTTCAGAGAGGGAACAGGCTGCTGCAGGCATGACTGATGGGCCGAACCGGGGGATGACCTCAAACACTTGACTGTCCTGGGCCCAATTGCTCTGTGTAGGATGCTCGCTCCTCTGCTAAGGCAACTTAGACCCCTGAGGGTGCCTGTTGTCAACTAGGACCCTCCAACCATAATCACCTTCCTGACAAGCCACTACCAGGCTGCCCTGACCAGGAACCGTTTCAACCCCAGGTACCCAGGGCTGCATGTATGGAAGGCACTTCAGTCAGCCTGTAGGGGGGAGTGCTGCTACTCAATTTAGGACTTTGTTCACTCACAGGTTCTTAAGAAAGCACAAATGGCAAGGCTGAAGGCCACAGAGGCTTGTCCACAGATGCTAAAATGCAAGAAGTAAGGAGATATCCTTGCTAGTTGAGAAAAGCCCTTTTCAGAACAAAAGTCAAGTATGGCGTCACACAGGCGGGAACCATGTGGAAGTCATTACTCTGAGACAGGGATCCAGACTCCCTGATGTGAAGAACCTCTGTCCTTAACTGAACTGCAGGCAGGAAATACCCAACGTAGCTACATAGTTGGTAGTCCTAAATAAATATGAAGAGAAGCTGGGATCACACCTGTTCTGCGATTGATGATGACTACCAGCTACCATGCCAGGCCTTGTGTTAGGTATATGGATGCCATCATGATCCTCACTTTACAGACTAGAAGACTGAGGATTAGAGGACCCCAGTCAGTTGCCCACAGCTAGGAAGTGGGAGATCTGGGGTTCAAGTTCAACTCTGTCTGTCTCCAAAATCCATAGTCTTTCCATCTTGCTAAGCCGCTCTTGCCTGATGATGGTCTTTGGGGCTGCTGATAGGTCACTGGAACCCCAGCCCCAACCCCCCCCCCCGCCGCCCACAGCATTCAATCCAAGAGCATTATGGGCAAAAAAAGAAAAGGAATCCCCAGGTACCTAACAGGCTCCCTCCCCTCTCTCAGCATGAGGCCAGGTGGTCACTAGTAAGTACCTGATCTAGAATATAGTTGCGTTTCTTGCGGGCGGCAATCTGGATAAGGCGGTTGAGGCACTGGGTGGCCTGCTGGATCAGGACGTCCCAGCGGCCGGCGTAGTTGCGCTGCCGGCGTAGGCCCATCACCTGTGGGCAGGAGGTGGTGAGGGGTGGGTGATCCTGGCTTCAGGGCAGCATGCAGGGGGCGGGGATGGTCATGGGGAGATCAGGGGCTGTCCTTACCCTCATCTTATCCATGATGGCATTGGTACCCAGGATGTTGTACTTCTTGGAGGGGTTAGAGGCTGCATGTTTGATGGCCCACGTGGTCTTGCCTGCAGCAGGCAGGCCCACCATCATCAGAATCTACAACAACAGGCAGGAAGGGGTGCTATGAAGCAGCAGAGGTAGTGTGGCTAGCTGGTACCACCTGGCTCACTGGTGACCATGAGGGTAACCTCTGGAAAATGGACGCAGTAACAGCATCTATCTCACAGCACTGCTGCAGAGAGATGAAGCTCATCAGAGCCTTACCAGAGGGCCCGGCACAAGGGAGCACTCAACCAAATCTTAGTTCAGGATTACGTGGTCTCTGAGAGGGAAAGGCCCAGGGCAGGTTATGCACTGGCACTTGCCCACTCCAGGGGTGGGAATGAGACGTGTACAAGCTTCCTGGAGCCTGAGAAATGAACAGAGATGTACACACAAGTCCATGCAGCATAACCAATAGGTACCATTACAACAGGCAAATGCTAGAGACAACCTACATGCCCAACAAAGGAATGGCTGGGCTTTGGGAGGCCATTAAAAATGATGTTCAAAAAGAAGTTTTCACACATGGATTGAAGCTCCAATATAAGGTTCAGTGGCAAGGACAGGATCTAAGGACGTTTCCATTATAAGATCTCAATTATAAATACATGTGTATAAAACACACACACAACTGTGAGAAAAAGAACAGAATAAATACCAAAACTCTGGAAGAAAGCTTATGTGCAGGTGGTAGAATTATGACAATTTTAAACCAGCTTCATGTTTCTTAATTTTCTAGAATAAACACCAATCACTACTATATTAGAAACACATTACTTAAAGAAAAAGGACTTCCCCTACAGATCCTGGAGCCCGGTCACTCTCAGGCCAGTTCTTTTTTGTTCCTGGACAACCCCGGGGGGGGGGGTGTGGGTGGGAGGGAGGCACAGCCACACGGGCTGGCAGAGCACACTCAGCAGGATGTGCCTTTGCCTCCCCTCCCATATTCTGGCCTCCACAGAAGCAGCAGTGTGGCTACTTCCTCCTGGAACCTCTCTAAGATTCTGGCATCTCACCTGAGCCCCTCCCTCTCCAGCCACACCAACCCCTCACACTGAGAGTGCGGCCCCCGGAGTAATCTGCCATGCAGTAAGCCTGTGTCTGCACTCCTTGCCCCACACCTGGCGATCTTGGGTCCCCACTGTGCGCCGGCAGCAAGGTGCCTCTGGGGAGGCGGCCACCAAATCAGTCTTCTGGTCCCACTCACCTCACACTCTGCCTTGCTCTTTGGTCCAACAGTACCCCGGATCCGCTCACCAAGGGGAAGGTGCTGGATGAAGGTGAAGCCCGGGAGGACAGAACAGTAGGGCTCAGCCCTCTGGCCAAAGTTGAACTCCACTGCACAGTTCTTCACCAGGACATGAGGGTAAAGGGCCTGACCCCCCAAGGCTTCCTTCTGGATCCGGAAGGCGATACCCATCCACTTTCCATTCTTGGTGAAGGAAAGCTCCACATCATTCCCACATTCAAAGTCCTAGGAGAAAAGCCAGAGGAAGATCACTGGCAACGCCTGACGTAAGGCACAGGGGCCACTGTGGGGAGAGAAGGGATGGCAGGGGGCAGAAATACAGCCAACTGATTTACGTTCAGGGCTCCCCAGTGTACAGTGGGGTGGCCAGCACCAGGGACAGGCTCAGAGAATGTCCAGTCCAAAGCCCTCCTTGTTTAAGAGCCTAGATGCTGGTGACTCAGGAAGGGTGGACGTGAAACAAGTCATCTAAGAAGCTCCAAACAGTGGAGCCTGAGACAAAGATGAAGGAAAAGGCAATCCTGCCCTGGCCTCAGATTGGGCAAGGGCTGTCTGTGAGCATAAGGGCAGCCACTGCAGGGCCTTCTCAAGTCTTGAATTTCAGAAGTTCAAGGATACAAATGCATTCAGTCCACCCATGCTCCCTTGGTTCCTATTTTCCCGGTACACATGTCAGTGGTGATCTAGGCCTAACAGAGCCCAGGGACCAGTGGGGAACCACACAAGGACACTCTTTACCCTAACTGATAAGAGCAGCTACACACAAGCACGTTTCCTGAGAAGGGGACCCCTAAGCTAAGGCCTGCAAAGTAAATGGGAACAAGCCAAGTTTAGGCAGGAGGGGAGTGTCCTACATCAAGAGGGGTGTTGTGTGGATACAAACCTGGAGGTGGGAACACAGGGTCTGACTGGCTGAAGCACCTGGCTGGGGGGAGCATACTGTAATTTCAGTTACAGCTGGAGAGCCAGGCAGGAGATTTATTCATTCATTCAACAACTGATTACTGAAATCCTATTGGGCTGCTAACATTTAGTAGTTAAGATCCTGTTTCGGGGGTGGAATCTGGGTATGTGTGACTGGTTCTGGATATCATTCATCAGCTGAGTGGCCTTGGGCGATTTCATGTTCAGTGTTCTCATAAAAAAGGGGAGATGATAATATTTTGCACCGCACAGGGGTGTTCTACGGATTAGGTGGACTAGTATGTTGAGTACACAGTAAGCACTCAGCAAGAAGCTCTGGTAGTGAAGTATTCAGCTACTAACCGAAAGGTCAGGTTCAAACCCACCAGTGGCTCCACTGAAGAAAAGACCTGGTGAACTGCTCCCTAAAAATTATAGCCTAGGAAACCCTATGAAGCAGTTGCACTCTGTCATATGTGGCTACTATGAGCCGGCACTGACTCGATGCACGTAGCAACAAGCACTCAATGTCAACCATCACTCCCTGATGCCAGGCCCTGTGCTAGGGAAGAGGGGCTGCACATGAAAAGATGGGGAAGGCGTGGTGCCTGCTCTTGCACGTGAAGGGCTAAGTGCTGCTGCAGAGCAGAGCCCTGATTTGTTCTGAACAGAGAAGCAGCCTGGCTATAATTATGTTTCAGGAAGTTCACTGGCTACAGGGTAGAGAGAGACTTAATGCTTGAGATCAGACAGTGGACTGAAGCAATGTGCAGGGCCGGCTTCTGTTATAAAGTGCAACATGTGGCAGCCTTTTCCCCTGGAACTGAGAGACCACTCTGAGATTCGCCCTTTAAAAATCGGCTTCCCCAAGGAGCCTCACTGTTCTTGGTGCTCACTGGATGCTGCTCCATGTCCACCTGCTCATGGCTGAGCACCCACACAGGCCAAGACCATGCATGGCAGACATGCAGACACTGCTGGACCAAATCCTGTTCCAGACTCTGCAGCACAGCCCTGCCATGCCCTCCCGTCCAATCACTGCTCTTACAGGGCAATGAGCTCGTGGCCACCAGCTTCACCACACGATCTCAGCACACTGCAGATACACCATAAACTAACAAACCCACCACTGACAGAGCCATCAAAGAGGTGAGAGTGGTCATGCATCCTGCTCCACACTCCTGTGCTAGGCTGGGGCCCAAAGAAGATCCAACCTCCTGAAGCCTGGCTCCCACTCGCTCTCGTAGCTGCACCTCTCACACCTCTTCATGGCCCCCTAGGCTCCAAGGACTATACTGAGTGGATTATACAGTTCGCCCTGCCTGTAAGACTGTTGTGTCCCTCCTGGGAGAGTTCAAGATGGACAGGAATGTCACTCCTCTGGTTCCCCCAGGGCACTGATTTTCACCCCCCTCCCCCAAATCCCACTCCTGACTCTTTGTAAGATGTGGTATCCTTTAAACAAAGGAAACTGTAAAATCTTAAGAGCAGAACAGAGATGATCTGGCTACAGCAGGAGTCAAGGCCTGGAATTCTATACCACCATGTACCACACACCTTCAGGCACTGACAGGGCCCAGTGGGGAAATTACCACCACGCCAGTGACACGTTAAACTGCTGCAGCCTTTTTGGAGCAGTCTTGACAGAAGCTGTCAAAATGTAAAACCAAGATGAGAATGTAAGGGGGCAGGGAAACTAGATGAACGGAAATGGACAACCAGAACGGAATGAGAACGTTCACGCACTGTGAAGGACGTAGTCAATGTCATTGGACAATCCGTGCAGAAATTATTTAATGGGAACCTGAGCTGTTGTGTGAGCCTTCACTGAAAGCACAATAAAATAATACTGACAGGAAAAGAAAGAAGCCCTACAGAGTACAGTTTTACTGACACACCTGCATGGGTGCCACCTAACAACAAAAAATGGATCAATAAAAATACCTATCTGACCCAGAAATCATACACTAGGAACAAACACTACAGTTATGTTTCCACAAGAATGCAGAGATGCACATCCAAAACGCTCACTCGAGCACTACTACGTGTGTTCCAGCACGGGGGCGGGAGGGGCTAAACTGCAGGGTGTCTACCCAGGGACAGACACATGAAGAACTAAGATACTCTGATAAGTGGTAAGAATAAAGACAGGCTGTTACTGCAGTACTCAACGTTCAGGCCCACAGCAGAAGACTGAATAAATCAGGGTGTGCTGACTCCCAAATCAGGATACCAGGAAGCCACTAAATAAATGGCAAGAAATGATTAAACGTCCGCTGACAGAAACTGGTTAGGTAAGTTATGGCACACCCATGCAGTGACCACAGATGATGTAAAAGAGCAAAGTCCTGCCAAACATCTCCAAGACACACAGTTAATCAAAAAAGGAAGCAGCTTGGGACGACACGTGTAAATGCCACTACTGTGTAAAGAAGAAAAACAACCATTTTTCCTGTATTTGAACGAAGAACTCCTGGTAGGAACTAAGAAACCAGTACCTGGGCTTCATGTTTGGGGAAGAGAATGTGTGAAAAATAGATAGAGGGGACAGGTCTGAAGTAGACTTTTCCGTGTCCCTTTGTATTTCTCTTGAAACTACGTGTAAATTTATTAACTATTTAAAAGATTTATTTAACTGAACTAAACTTATTTTTATAACTAAATTTGTGCAGACAGGATAAGATGGCCAAGATGTACTGTCAAAATGGAAAAAAACATATCGTAACAGTTTGTAGAGTACAAATAGAATTTCTTAAAAGACAAAAAACATATCATCAAAAAGATAATGAGGTCATGAAAGGCCAAGGAAGGCTGAAAAATGATCCCAGAGTAAAGGAGACGAAAGACGTGGCAAGAGAACACAGTATGTGATCCTGAGACCAAATTTGTCCGGAAGGATATTGTTGGGACAAGCAACTGAAAACACACGGGAATGTTATACACTGGAGTAAGAGACATGCATACAACCTACTCGCAACTGGTCAGATAAAAATCTAAAATAATAATGGCAAATGCTAAGATCTGATGTCTACGAGAATTCTTCTTTTCTACTTTTAGTTTGTCTCTAAATTACTTTTACAGTATTTCTCTAAGTTTGAAATTATTTCAAAATGAAAGTAGAAAAACAGGGTGCATATACAGATGTAAGGAGCTCTGATAGGGCAGTAGTTAAAAGCATTTGGCTGCTAACCAAAAGGTCGGCGATTTGAACCTACTAATCACTCTGTGGGAGAAACATGAGGCAGTCTGCTTCTGTAAAGATGTATAGCCTTGGAAGCATAGGGTGGTTGCTATGAGTTGGAATCAACTCGATGGCAGTGGATTTGGAGTACAAATATAAGGAGCCCCAGTGGCACAAAAGTTAAGCCCTCAGCGGGTAACCAGAAGGTCAGTGGTTCAAGCCTACCAGCTGCCTCATGGGAAAAAGATGTGGTAGTCTGCTTCTGTAAAGTGTATAGCTTTGGAAACCCTATGGGGCAGTTCTACTCTGTCCTACAGAGTTGCTGTCAGCCTTGACTTGATAGCAACATGTTTGGTTTTCTGGTGTATAAAGATGCAGGGGAAGAGAGAATAAGAACAAGAGGAAGCAGGGGCCTAGGTAGGGCCACAGGGCACATTTTACAAACCTCTCTTATAACTCAGAATGATAACAGCACTAACGTATTTCCTGAGCACTTACTACGTGTCAGGTATTAGTCTAACTGTTTTTAACGGATTAATTTAATGACGTCACACAAAACCCCGAGTTGTGCACAAAGATATCGTTTTACAGAAGAATGAAATATAGGGAGGCACGTGCCTAGGGCAGTCCCTGGATGGTCCAAGCTGTGAAGTGCTTGGCTACTAACTGAAGGGCTGGTGCTTTGAATCCACCCAGAGACACCTCCCAGGAAAGGCCTGGCGATCATGGCCACTGAACCCTTACCGAGCACAGCTCTACTCTGAAACACATGGGTCGCATTTACGGAATCTCTGTCAAGGAAACTGTCTTGTGTGTGTGTGTGTGTGAAGTGAGTGGAAGAGCAGGGGCTGGATCTGGGGACTCTAGCTCCAGAGCCAACAACAGCCATATGCCTCAGCCCTGTTGTCAGTCACTGCTTCCAAGTAAGGGAAATAAGGCAGCAGTTCTTGCTGCTCTTGCATCCGGCCCTGACCTCCCAGAAGGCCATGCACCGCAGGAAGCCTCATTCAACCAACGTCAGGTGAAGGACGAGAGAAGGTCTGGGATGAGATGACGCCACTGTTGGCAAAAGTCAACAGCACGACTTCGAGAGCAGATAGGCGAGTCCCTGGCAGATAAAGATAAGAACTGCTTGGGTTGGTTTAGAAAACCCACTCTGGTATCTAAGAAGAAGTAGGCTGTACACATCGATGCCCCCCACCTTTTCAAGGGGGCCATCTGACAGCTTCGCCCAAAAGAGCAAAGAGAGTAGACTGGTGGAATTTTGCACAAAATGACTAAGCAAACATTCCTGTCTGTCAAAGAGAGACAAAGAACTAGAGTGGCTGGACTTGGGGAAGACAAAGGAAAAGGTAGTAGGTTTCTGAAAAAAAGAGGCCTGCAGGCCACATTTGGCAGAACCAGTGCTTGGTTCTGCCGACTCCCACAGGCTGCCAGCACTCACCGCAAAGCAGCCAATCACATCATTCTCAGCAAACTTGTCTCCGTAGTTTTCAAAGCGGCTATTGGTGGATTTCTTCCCAGTGCCTCCATAGCCATAGGAGAAAGGCTCTTCGCCTGACGGAAGAAATATAGTCACAAGGCAGGTTAAACCTGCGATGGTCACAATAGCCTCTTCGGCTGCCACATATTTTAAAGAAAACAACTAGATTCTTGGCTAGTTCTAAAAATCAGGTGCTTTTGAGAGGGGCAGAGGGTTAGGGAAGGCTTTATTGAAAAGAAATCCTTCATTATATAGAACTCCTGAGTGCTGGCTGCATTTGGTCTGGGAGCAGCTGAACTGCTCTGTACAGAAAGTGAGAATCTGGAGAAAGGGAGGAGGGGAAAGAAGAGCTGTAGGGTGGAGGAAGGCTGTATGCTGAGAGACGCAAGCCCACCCTGTGACACCCAATCTTTAGGGAGGTCTCCTAAAGCCATCGATTTTTGGTGCCAGTGGACTGTGTGATGAACTAGTAAAGGGGTTGGATTTGGCTTCTGGAGGCCATGAGGCCTGACCCCTCGGAAAGGAACTGGACTCTCTAGGCTTTAGAACTAGGGGCTGGAGCAGTCTGACTGAGAGCCCAAGGGACCTGGCTGACACCTAAGTTATGTAGAAATCCATGGCCAGGAACCCAAGGAGCATCCTACCAGAAAAGCAGGAGCCTGCAGCATGGAGCCCAGGCCTGGTTCTGCTGTGAACCCCCCGTGTGACCCTGGCCCGGCTGCTTTACTTTTCTGGGCTTTGCATTCCCATCTGTGCCTGTTGCCCACCACCTCCATCTCAAAAGTGAGACCAAGATTAAATGAATGATACATTTAAGCCTTAAAGTAAAAAATGTTAGTACATATCAAAATGAAAACTGCATGCCTTTTGACCCAGCAATTCTGCTTTAAAGAATTAGTGTTAATTGGAAAAAAAAAAAAAAAATTAGTCATAAGTCAACAGATCATTACACACAAGGAGAGTGGCTGAAATGTTTTAGTGTGAAAAACAGCAATCAACTTCCTTACAGAAAGGGACTTGTTAAATAAATGATACAGTTACAAAAGGGAAAATTATGCAATGGTTAAAAAGTTATGCTTATTTACCAAAACATACACACAATATGTTATGTAGGGGGAAAAAAGCTACACAATAGTATGCATCGTGACTCAGTTTGGGTGTAAAAACCGAAACAAGGAATGTCCAGCAGACAATGGAGGAGAACGTTAACGCTGGTTACGTTATCTCTGGGCTGCAGGTTGAGAGGTAATTTTCATTCTTCCCTTTCTGTATGGCCTGCGTTTTTACAAAGACTACATACTTTCATAATCAAGATGTTTCTATCATCAAGGCAGAAAGTTCCAACACTGGTCATCGAGATCAGTCATTTGGGGTCAGAAAGTCACTGAGGCCTGGGGTCCTAAGATGAATAAAAATCTCTCAACGGGCAGCCCCCCTCCACCAAGGAAGGATCCTGGGCTTCCCTTGAGGGCACAGCCCTGGAACCAGCAATCTCTGCTACTCAGACAGAACTTAATGGCAAATAGCGAGGAATTTATTTCAGCATGGTTGAAGGACAGGAGACAACTGACTTTTTTTAAAAATAGGAAACAGTTTCCTAAAGAGAATTTTGGATAACAATCAGTTCTTCCCATGAAGGCTGTGAAAGGACCATGGCCCTCCCATTGGATCCTGTCTGCATGAAGATGTGCACTAGCACACACCTGATCCGTGTGCCTGCTGCACTCAGGCTGCTTCTGTTCCCACACTGGGAAGGGAAGCTGAGGGGCCCTGAGAATCCACGGTAGGGGCAGTCGCTCTGCTCTCTGGAGTGCTTAGCAGAACTTCCCTTACCTAGCTGGGTGCTGCAGGAGTCCAGGGACCAGCCAATGCGGACAACGTGGGGGTCGGGCTCTGTGGACGGAAGGTGCTTCACAGAGATTTCCTCATTGATCTGGGGACAGAAAACAAAGAGGGCTCAGGGCTGAGTCTGGTGGCTGATGGGTTAGATGCTGCAATACAGGAGGAAAGCACAACAGGGGTTACAATGGAGCTGCAGCCCTGCAGCTGAGGAAGAGGCTACAAGCGTTCCAGGTGCTCTGAAGGGCCTGCTGCTCCGAAACCAGGGCCTCCAAAGGGCTCAGGAGAGTGCAGGCCCACTGAGACAGGAACTTCAAAATACTTCCTTAGTCTTAGACTTGCTGCAGGGGAAACAGGCAGATGGAAGGAGAAATTGGTGCAGGGTTTTTAAAAGGCGATCTAGCAGTCTCCATCAAAACTAAAAACTGCAAATGCACATGCCATGTAACCCAGCAGTTCTATTTAGCCTATGGATATGTTCTGAAGTGTTCAAGTATATGTGTGCAAAACTATTCAGGATAACATTATATATATAAAGAAAATCAGAAACCACCACAAGGCACTGGGCCAAGTCAAGGTAGATTCCTGCATAATACAATGCAGCAGTTAGAAAGAATGAGTCCGAGCTAACACACTGGTACAAAAAAACTGCACGAGATAGAGAGTTTTTAAAAAAGACTTCTGCCTCAATCTTCTGATGCTTAACATCCGTATTTCTCTGTACTGCTTGATAGCTTCTGGCGTGGTACCGTAGTTCGTAGACTTTAAGATGCACATTTCTCACACTCTATCAGTTTAACTGGCAGTGTGTCTCTCCATGGATGGCACCTAAAATAATATGCAACTTAAAACTAATTGTGTCTTAGTGGGTAAAATGTGATAACCTCTGTTCTCAGTTCCCACCTTCAAAAATTGGGAATAAAGGTATTTATTTCACAGTAGCATTGTGAGGATTAAAAACAACCCTTGCACAGAGCTGGACAGAGCACCTAGTACCTGACCAAGTGCTCCATAAATATTAGCTGCTGTAAATAAGTCTGGCTATATAAGGGATACGATACACAAGCTATTTATTATTAACATGCAAGTTGCCTCTGGGGAGAGGAGAAAGACAGGGATCAGAACATGAAAATAACTTCTGCTTTTTCACCTTATACTCTTCTGTGCTGTCTGAACTTTTGACAAACATTAACATGCATTATTTCCATAAACATGACTTGGCATGAACTTGCCAAGAGGACAATGGTGGAGGATGGCCTGACCTGGTGAGACCACCTTTCCCTGCCCTGCTCTCCCACTGGCCTCCCTTCAGTTGGTGATGTCTGAGTCCACTCTTGTTAGTTCACTTTTCCAGACAACTCTTTTTCCTAGTTCTCATCAAACACATCCTTCTAGACTGGTTAGCAGCATAATAGCTGGGCCAAATCCTGCCAAGAAATGTATGGTTGGTCCGCTTTTCTGACATATTAGCAATGGATCAGTTCTCCTGAGCTCCTGTGCTTTCGTTGGCTTGGACACAAAGTCTACCCTCAGTCACATCTCACTTGTAGCTGTGGCTCTGATTGCAGCTGGCAATAAGGCTATTCTAGTTCTAGTGGATGGACCCATCTTCTACACTCATCTGCTTGGTGCTGCTCCCACTCACCTTCATCTCGAAGCACACGCGGCCCCTTCTGACCCCATAGCTAGCCCGGGCTCCTGACCACAGATATGCAAAACCCTCAATTGTGAGTGGGTACCCACTACTCCGGTCTCGGGCGACTTTGAAGTGGAGATCGCAGTTATCTGTGGAAGACAAAGGCTAGGTTGGCTGATGCTTTAAAGGTCCCAAAAGAGGAACAGGAAAGGAGAAGGTCCCCAAGAGTGCTGACTGGGAGTACATAAGCTGCCCCATCACAGGGACAGCTTCACGAGGAGTCTCTCCTTTGTGCACACAGGTCTGTAGTAGTGCAAACTGGCCTGCACAGGATCAAAGCCATTACCCTACACAGGAGTAGAGGTTCTTTACCTGGCTGGGGCCCAAGAGTGGGCTTCAAGGGGGAACCTGGAAACTGGACACAAACGCCTTTCATGAGTGTGTTTGTTTGTAGGGAGAAAAGCCACACTGGCACCAGTTTCAGGGGATTTTAAAATACATTGCCCTACACCCCAACCACTTCCCAGGGCTGCACTCCTGCAGCACTGTACAAGCACCTGACCCCCCAGTCACACAGGTCCCAGGCCTGTCTTGTGGGCCCAAGCCTCTCCTACTTGGAACATGGCCACTTCTCCAAGGAAGCTCCCACCACTAACCAGCCTGCTAGACTCTCTTTTCTCTCTAGGTCGAGTGCCACGGCCTGCACACACAGCATCTGCTGAGATGCTGCCTCAGGGACCACTGCCACCTGACACTTTCATGTCTTTATCTCTTCCAAAGCAGGGCTCTATAAACATGAGCTACATAAAGAAACAGCTGGCCGAGTTCGGCTAAGCTCTGCTCTGCCAAGCAGTGCAGCGTTCTCAGACCTGGCTGCATAGCTGGATATGTTAACACTCAGCTCCACAGGCCTCATTGCTTAGATTTGGATTCACGAGGTCTGAGGGACAGGCCCTTTACGATCACTCCCCTGAGCATTTAGGCACACAGTCAGAGTGAAAGCCGCTAATCCAGTGGAGAGAAAACTGAACTGGAGGGTGAAGGGTAGGTGAGTTAGTGACTCAGAGGACAAAGCAGTCTTGGTTTCATGAGGAACGTGAGCAGATGATGGAAACTGGGGAGCTGGTGGTCAAAGAGTTAAGTTTCCCAGAAGCACTCAGATTCCATTCCTGATTAGATGCCAAGCCCAGGTGTGTACGGGGCGTTCTGGCTTTCCTAAACTGCTCGTGTCCATTCTGAATCTCACTGAAACCCCCCTGGGGTATCTGAGCAGGACTGTTCCTCCCTGAAGAGAGGTTTAGAGGAAAACAATTTGCCCAGGGTCCCACAGCTCAAGCTGGCTTCTGGTCTTCTATCTCCAGACCAGGGCCTTTGGTGCAGGACCACACTGCTTCTCACAGCTGGCCCTGGGTGGTTCTGGGCAGAGGGTCTGGTAAAGCTCAGGGCACCATTTCCCAGTGCAGAATCAGAAGGGCACTCCCAGGACTCACATGTGTCGATGGCGACAAGGGTGTCATCAAAGTCGTCTTCATCTTCTTCAGCTGGAGGCTGAGGAGAGCGGCCCCTGTGGTGGAAAGAGGGGTTAAATCACACAGAAGATAACTCACCAGGCACAGGGAAAGGAATATGGAGGGGAGAGCAGGCCGTCACTATTACCAAGAAAGAAGAGCTGGGAGAGGAGCATGTTCGTTAGACCCAGGGTTTCTATGCTGAGAACCTCCCAGACCCAGGGAAAGACCGAGACCAAGACACACGGTAGTCTCCAAAGAATGCTAGGTCACAGATGCTGAAAGGAGACAAGGACCTTCCCCTAGAGCCAACACCCTGAATTTGCACTTCTAGCCTCCTAAACTGTGAGAAAGTAAGTTTGTTTGTTAAAGTCAAAAAAAAAAAAAAAAAAAAAGGGGGAAACAGTTCCTGGATGTCAATTTCTTCCCACAGAGGTTAGCTAAGACTCCAGAACCCTGTGCCCTTGTGTCAAGAGTGAGGATGAGTAGCTACTGGGGTAGGGACAGGGACCAGAAGGCATGCTCTGGCAGAGAGGGGCCGTCACAACCAGCCAGGGAGCTCTTTCAGGATGACTCCTCTCTCGGAGCTGGGCCACGCCCTCTGTACTGAGATCCGCCTCCACACTGCTCGCTCTCACTGATGGAGGCTGTGGTGGCCCGGACGGTGGTGGGCCAGGAAGGGGAATGTGCAAGAGCCTGAAGAACCCAAGGAGAGTGTCTGAAGTAAACCCCAGTAATTAAAATCTGTCCATACACCAGGTCTTAAGACCCCGCATAGCACAGGATTTGAAATGACCCATTTTTTTCAGTCTCTCTTTTCAAAGTGTCCCTAAATTATGAACTGAGACTCATCTTGCTACCAAAACCTTTTAAAAAGGGGCCTGTGTTAAAACACTCCTGGTATCTGATCTACAGGAATAAAGGGGAGGGGTAGAAGGGCAAGGGGGTCCTGCATGGCAGTGAAGAACATGGCTGGGACGGTCTGGAGGCCTCCAGTCCACCGTGTACAGACCAAGTGTATCACCCCCAGCATGCTGCTGGCACTCCCCAACAGCAGGCTTCTCTTTGGGGGAGAGTTCTGCCCCACAGTCCACAGCTAGACAGGGCCTGGTACACAGGAGGAGCTCACCCCGTGATAATCTATCCCCGGAGGCCTTCCCTGCCAGCCTCAGCTCACAGCAATCATCCCTCCTTTGCTCCATGTGGGCTAGTAGCTCCCTGACCTCTGCTCTGAGGGAGGCAGTGGGAGAAACCCACATGAGGTGGGGTCCAGGTCCTAACCATGTCCCAGCCTGTGAGAAGCAGGCCCCGTCTTAGAGAGTCACAAGCTACTTGGAGAATAAAGTCCACCAGGCAGGGAATAAAATGTCAGATGAGCAGCCCAGATGAGTGGAGGGAGAATGAGCATTCCTAGTTTCGAAGATGGGAGCTCTGGTAGCATAGTGGCTAAGACACTTGCCTGCTAACCAGACAGCTGGCGGTTCAAACCCACCAGCTACTCCTCGGAAGGAAGGTTGGGCAATCCTACTTCCGTAGTGATATTGCCTCGGAAATCCAAGGAGGGGTTGCTATGAGTCGTGTTTGACTCGACGGCACATAACAACAACAACAACAGTTTCGAAGATAGGAGAGAAGAGGCTCACACAGGAGCTGAAGGAGGGGACGAGGCGAAGGATGGTCTCAGGGGGAGGAAAGTGGAGCGCTCGTTAGGAAAGGGAAAAAAGACATGACCAGAGCACAGGCTCCTCTCTCATGAACTTCTGACACATGCACCTTAACTACTTGCTCTGCTAGGCTGTGGCTTCCTCGTGACTGTGTCACCCCTTTATCAGGAACAAGCAAGGGTGAAACCTACTGACCAATCATCTCTGTACCCCCAGTGTCCAGCCCAGGACTCAGCCCCTGCTGAAAGTACTGAGTACTATCTGAATGAATGAGTGATAGATGCACTAAGTATGTCTGGAGGAAGGGGGAAAACAGGGCTTTCTTTCGTTTGAGGGACAGTGAGCAGCTGTTAAGGATCAGACACTGCGTGGGTCTGCAGGGGTGGCAGGATGGGGGTCTGAAAAGGCAGGCTGGCATATTACATGGGAAGGGCTAAGGGGTGTGGACCCTACCCTGCAGGTAATGGGAAGAAGTGAGGGGCCAAAAGTTTAGGAGAGGAGACTGTGGTATTGAGTGTAGGGGGATCTCAGCCCCCGTTAAGACTACAGAGGTGCCTGGGGGTGTGGGACTATGCACATAGACAACTACCAGAACCAGGGCAACTGTTGCATCACACACGCACCTCCTATCCTCTCGGTGCTCGAAGTAACCCCGTCCCCGGTTTTCTTCATAAGGCCTCTTGCGACTCTGGAATTGTTGTCTGTCTGGCTTGGGTTGAGATGCTTCAGGGGGGAGGAAGCTGGTGGGTGCTTCTTGCTTCATCTCCGTCTTCATTTCTACTGTCAGGACAAGTAGAGATGGTCAAGACACTCAGAAACTGCCAGCTGTCAAGGCTGGTCAGTCCCCCTGACCTCAGGAGATGCTGACAGGGTCTTGCCCACAGTGGTGAAGGGCTGGGCACAGACCCGGGTTGAATGCAAGCCTGTTGACTGAGCAAAGAAAGCTGCACTGGAGAACAGGGCAGGGATGAAGGGGAGGCCGGGGATGGCAGCCAGGCAATTCAGAGCTGGCATTTGGTAGGGTGACAGATGTCAGATGGGGGGGTATGTCAGCACTCAACCAGGACACTCTTCAAAGGCCCAACAAAGGTGGGACAGCTGCCTCTGGTTACTCTGCATAAAGGCCCCGTGATGGTCGGCAATCACCTTTGCCTGCACGGAGGGGGAGGGAGCCCTAGAAGATTTCTAAGATCCTGCTAAGCCCTGAGGTGACACGATCCTACATTCTCCAATTTCTCTTCCCTAAATTCTCACATCTCCGTTCCTGCAAAGATTCTTCAGTCTAGCAAGAAGGGGACGAGGGTCAGTTCAAGAGTAGAGAGATTTCTGGTCCTGCAGCTAACTCTCATGGCTTAGATAATCCCATCCCAAAGCCCAGAATCCCCTGGGAAGGAGTCTCTTCAGTTAAGCTACCCCCTAGTGTGTGAGAACCTCATCGAGTCATACCACAGACAAGGTGGAATGGGAATGCGTGGATGGCTGGCAAAGTCCTGGTCTCAGGCCAACTCCAAGAATCAGTAGCTCACCGAGAGCAAACCATGCACTACCACCTAACCTGGTTTCTTCCACAGCGTCTATCTACAAGGCCATGGATCACTTCTATCTACTCGATTGAAGACTGTATGGGATCACTCACTAGTTTTGGCCCCCAGATAAGGCCCCTGGTTCTCCAGGGCAGGAATGGTGCTCAACCAGCTTGAATACAGCTTCCATGGTCCCAGCACAGGGCTGGGCTCACAGGAAGCACTTGATAAATGTCTGATAACAGCACAAAAAATGCCTTCCTTGGGGCAAAAGATTCCACACGTCTCACAGAGCCTGACATAAACCTGCATGTTAAGCTACATTTATTAAAGTCCTGAGCCAGCCACAAGAAATGCCCAGCAACTTCTCTCTGTAGCTAAACCAGCATGGAACTCCATGGCGCCAACTACATTTACCAAGAAAAGGCACGGGGACCATGACACAGTCCTGGCTTCACCATTACTCAACCGTGTAACCCGACTTTCCAAACAGTAAAATACAACTGTACGGGGTGCTACCTATTAACAAGGAGCACTGGTCTGGGAAACGAGGTCCTGGATTCTTACACCACCCGTCCATTAGATAAGTCACCTTCCCATCTGTGAAATGAGGAGGAAAGCTGAGTACAGCTTTGTTTCCTAAATTAGCATTATGGGGACTAGTGTTCTGCAAAGACATATTTAAATGTTTGGGAAACCCTCGGTTAAAACGATCTGATACAGGATATTTTTCCAATGAGGGACTTCTCAGTGTCTTTAATGTTCTGATGAGCACCTGACTCTGTGAGAGGTGGCACAGCATATGCTGCACTCTCTAGATTCACTTATGGAGGAAAATCAGTTCCTTTCTGTGGCCTTTTGCCTTGGTTCTTCAGAAAAACATCTTGAGAGAGATTGACCCCGAGGCCTGAGGAGTTCACATTTACCCCAATTCTCTAAAGAAGCAACTTGGAGGGGAGGGGACTCCTAGGTTGTTTCCTAGGCCAGAGTTTGTCACTTTCTTCTGGGTTGATTGACACTTCCTGGGTAAGCTGTAAATAGCTTGATGGTTTGGTACTTTTGTTTGGCCCTGAGCTGTAGTCTGTCTTATGATTGGTCTATTTTACATGCCTTGCAGGGACTGGTCTGTTTACTATACGAATTAAGTGACTCTGATTCACTGAAGGGATGGTCTTGCTGGGAGGGCCAGGACTGAAATTTATAAGATGTGTGCTGATATATAAGCAGTGAAGCCCACAGAAGTTTTCAAAGACAAGAAGAGAGAGAGGGGAAGTAGAGAACTTCTGTAATTTGGATCAAAGGCTGCTAACACTGAAGATAAAAAGATGCCCAGAAAAAGCTTTGTGGCAGAGCCAGTGGTGACAAAAGAAAGCTGCTGCTAGGAAAGTGGCTAAGGGAGCTGAGCAAGCTGCTGTACTGGCTCTGAGCTGGCCAGTGGGCAGAGGGGAGGCTGACGGCAGGGAAGCGAAGGCAGAGCTCAGCCAAGAGGGGGCACGTATGGCTGAGGGGAGCTGGGAGAGCTGGCCCAGAGTGGAGGGAGGGAGGGATGGATGTGCTCTCCACCTTGGGAGAGCCTTCCAGACCTTACTATGTGCTTCCCAATCCTGACTAGCTCCTGTTATTTCCAAGTTGATCCCAAGCCTAAACTGTAGCCTGGTACTTCCTTAATAAACCACTGAACTGTGAGTATGGTCTGTAAGTGCTGTGTGGTCACTGCAATGAAATGACTGAATCTACCAGAGAAGTAGGATGAGCCCCGGTGGGGGGTGGGGAGGTGTGGGCAGGGGGGCTGCTGTCAGAAGTGGTGAAGAAGTTGGAGAGTGGAGCTGTGTCTGACCTCCACCTCAGAGGAACCAGCTTTGTGTTGATCCTGATTATCCTTGAGGAATATAGGTGAGTCCCTAGGCTGCAACACAACTTGGCTAAGGAACCTTCTCTGTGAATACTATGATAATATCTCTTAGAACAACACTCTTCAGAACATGGTGTGGGAAAATACTAGACTAGATTTAGACGGTCCTCTCTGGCTGCCACGTTCTAAGATTCTAAGTAAGACTCGGATATTAGCCTCCAGGCCCAAACTTCTCAAGGGTGTTAGTACAAGCATCTGAACATGGATACCATGAAGACTCCCCTTTCTCAACACCTGGGAGTGCAAGTGAGTTCTTTCTCTCAAAAACAACTCGCCACAGTAACAAGCCTGGATGAATTAGCCAAAAACATGGTATAAAGCCTCTCTGGGAAGACTGGCTCTGGTGGAGGGCAAGGGCCACACGTAGACTCTGTTTCCCTTATGTGCCTTCCCACCTGGGCGGTAGGCCTGCTGCAGCGGCTCCATTTCCAGAGGCCTTCTCTCGTAGCCTGACTCGTTCTCTTGCTTGATGATCTGGCTCTCGTAGAATTGGTTCTGCCTGGTAATATTGTCCATGACATCTTTTAAAAAACAAGAACAAAAAAAGCCAGTTAGAAGGGTGTTTTTAGAACCAGAGGTGGCTCTGATATCACACGACACCATTCTCTCTAGGGACAGTGAGTCTGTCAGAGGCCAAGGTCTGACAACACCTTCACATGGAAATTTTATCTGGGCAGTCAAGGGCTTGAACATGTCCTCTTGTCCCTCAAAAGGGTGCAGATGCTACCTGAAATGGGTTTTTACAGAACCCTGATATACAAAACTGATGGAGCAGACCACTCTGGCTGAAGCACGGTGATGGGAGGGTCAAGAGAGGGCTTCTGCTTAACCACTCCTGTAATCCTCACTCTGGATGAAGGTAACTCTACACACACTCGGGACTCCATGGAGCACAGTGTAAGAACCACCAGCCTAGCTGTTCTGTAAGATGACCAAATGCTTAGGGAGTTACCTTCGGAACACGACCTTAACAACTGGAGTCCAGTCCAGCCCTCTGTCCAGCCCCATTCACTATTCCTCTGGGACAGCCAACCCGCTTTAAGAATCGTTTCCATTCTGCATTAGTTGCCAAAGATAAAGGGTAACCATACTCAGTTGATGAAAGGTAACTGGGGGAGGAAGGAAAGAGCTGTTATGAAAACAGGGATTATGATAACAATTCCTTCAGACTCATTAAGGATAAGTCCTAAATTATTTGGAATTAGATTGGAAGGATTTGGGTAAGGAGACTTGAGAGTTCCAGGAGAAACTCAGCTGAAGGTGGTAAGAACAATAATATTACCTATTCTAGGAGTGCATTAACTATGCACCAGATCTTGAGGTCCAGCTGAGAGTAAACTGAGCTGAACCCCTGGCCCACTGAAGCTTTCAGTTTAATAAGATAAACACTTGACAGACCTAACCAATAATCACACATAAAAAATGAACTACGATTGTGTTATGGGCTATGATGGAGAAGCACTGATGTTATGACAGGGATCAAGAAAGGGGCCAATAGCACCGACTTAAAGGGTACATAGAAAACAGTGCAGCGGTGAGGATGGAGAACAATATTCCTGGGGTTGGGATCACCCAGGTGAAAGCCCTCCTGGGGCAGAACTAAATCCAGAGCACCAAGGAGGAAACTCTCTCAAGGAGGAGAACATCACAGGCAAATCCAGAGAGAATTTCAGAAGCCTAGGAGGGGCAGCACCAGGCTGTGAACCCCAGGGGCAAGCTCTCTGCTGGGTGCCTCCAGGGTCCTGCTAGTGGCTGTGCTGGGAGAGACTATCCTGGCACCCGCTAACTGATTGGATCCTTCCTCAGAGGACAAATACATCTGGGCCCAGAACAGGTGCAGCCCAAAGGGAGGAAAGTCATAAGTCACGAGGTTCGCTACAGGTCTGTTTTCCAGGGCTGAAGAAAGGGTTTGTAGGGAACATGAAGGGGCTCAGCAGACTTTGCTGTTGGGGAGAGAGGACGAAATAGAATCTCCTTAAGTGGAAAGAATACAAGGAGCTCTGGTGGCGTAGTGGTTAAGGCATTTGGCTGCTAAGCAAAAGGTCGGTGGTTTGAACACACCAGCCACTCTATGGAAGAAAGATGGGAGAGCTGTTTCTGTAAAGATTTACAGCCTTGGAAACTCAATAGGAGTCACTGAGTCAGAATCGAGTCAACAGCGGTGAATTAGTTTTTTTTTTAAAGTGGAACACGGGGCGGTTTCAAACCATTCTGTCTCTTCAGATTGCAAACATAGCACTCTTCTCCCTACAAAGCCTGTGTCCCTCTTCCCAAGCACCTCTCCTGCTCAGAGGCAGCCTTGCCAGAAGAAGCCCTTACGACTCTGGTATCCTTCTCCCCAGCCCCCATACATGTGATGATATTCATAATACTGATGGGGCACTATTATTACCTCCATCTTACACAGAAGGAAATCAGGGCTCACAGCGGTGGACTGACTTGTCTACGTTTGGGGCTAAGTCTGTCAGAGTCTCAAATCTCATTCGACTTGACTCACCTGAACTCATTTGCCTCCCAGAGCCACCTCTGGCCTGACACCCACGTCAGGACTGCCCTTCACCCCTTCTTTCTAGGTAGTCTCCACACACGTACACCAGGCCACTCCTCTTTCCTTCACAGGTCCTCATCCTAGCACCCTGAGTCCTGCCCAATCCCAAGACTTTCCACTAGGGTCTCCCCACTCCACGTGGTCCCATCTCTCACAAACAAATAAGCACTCAAGGCTAACCTCAAATCCCATCTCCCCATGATCAGTTTATTCTCTCCTTGCTCCCTTAGACCCAGGGTGCCCTCTTTTAAAAAAAAAACCCCACAAACCCTGGACACCAGAGTCCTTTCTACTCACACTTTAAGCTCCACAACACCCCTCCCACCCCCAGGTCCTGCTAGAAAGCTGCCCTTTTCTAACTTCAGATTCTCTCCCACAACAGAGTTGCCTCTCCTAAGACAAACCCAGTCCTGGCACCAAGAACTGTCCTATCTCCTCTCATTCCCAGAGTCACACACCTCCTGGCTGATGCTACTTGAGGGGACCGAAGTGCCCTCTCTCCAAGGTAAGTGCTCAACCCGAGAAACACCCCCTATTCTACTCTGAACTCCCTCCCCCCCCAAGAGTCACGTCAACAAGTTTTCCTTTTCCTTTCACATCCTACAACCATCTCCATCTACATGGATCTGCTTGGCGGGCTACACATTCATTTTGTGCTAGACAAGAACCCTGTCCTCAAGACTCTCCACTGACTTAGAGCTCCACCTTGGGCCACGCTTGTTCCCCACTCCATCCTGGTGACCCCACGCCATGCAGCAGTAATCAGAGTTCTCTTGTCCTCAGAGCCTTCCACCTCCAGATCCTCAGGTCCTCTGTCCAACAAGCACCACCCCTTCCCCATTGGCTGGGCACCAAAATTCCCTACGCCTCCTCTAGCAGGCAACCTGAAGGTCCCTGATGTCAGGGTAGCAAACGCCCAAGATGCCCTGGCTCAGGGCTCGCATTCTAACCCTGGTCTTTAGAGTCCCCAATGCCACCATCAGAGAGATGTGTCCCCATACTTCTATTAACATGCTGACCTCCCATATCCCCTAAACGTTTGCAGTCAACCACCACCAACCACCAGAGTCCTCAGTTCATCAGACACCACCCCACCCCAGCACCAAAAAGAATCCCCAGGATCCCATCCTGTCACAAACTCCAGGAGCTTCCATCCTCAAACTCTTGCAGGACCTGATACCCATCAATTCTTCCTCGATCCTAGAAACATGGCTCCCAATCCCCAGTGCCACACGCTGGGTTAGCACCGTCCCCAAGCCTCCCCGGCTCCAAACCCTGGGATCACCGTTTCCACGACCCTACCCACCCCCCACAAAATTCTTCGGACTCTTCTCGACTCCAGAAACCACGGTTTCCGGTCTCCAAGACCTGTGCTCCGGAATCCGCTACACCCCCGACCTTCTCCGAAATCCAGTCACCCACGTCCAGTATCTCCCCTCTGCCGAATGCCAAGATCTACTCTCCCGTCAGCCCCAGGCCCTAATCCCTAGATCCTCCTCAGCGACGGGTGGCCGAATCCCCCCATCTCTAGACCGTCTCCCCGGCCTCAGGCGCCGAAGTCTCGCGTCCCACAGCCCTTCCTTGGCCCGGACTCCGGGTTTCCCGGCCCCTGCCCCGCGCACTCTCACAATGTCCGTCCGGCCCCGAGTAGCCGCCGGGCTTCGGGTGCGGCTGCAGCCCGGGCGGCGGTGGTTGCGCGGTCCCCTCCAGCTTGGAGCCCCCCTCGGTCTCGACCTCCTCGTTGTGTCCGGGTCGCCCCGGTTCGTCGTCGGCCTCGAGCTCCCGCTCGTCGTCGGGCTCCTCGGCCTCCAGCGCCGCCTGCAGCCGCTCAGCTAGGTCGGCCTTGAGGCCGCGAGTGTCCAGGCCGCGGCGCTGCAGCTCCTCGCGAAGTTCGTTCACCTTCAGACGGCGCACATCCATGGCCCGGGCCCCCGGGGCGGCCCCCGAGCCCGGCCCGGCCTCCCGGGGCTCTGTCCCCCTTAAACCTTTCCTGTCAGGAGGCAAAGGGGGAAAGGGGGGGGCCCACTCCAATGGCGGCGGCGGCTCAAAATGGCCGCCACCTCCTCCTTACCCGTAGCTCCGTGCGATGCAACACAGGTGCTAATTGGCCACCATACTGGGACAACGGGCGCGGGCCTGGAGATGTAGCCAATCAGAGCCTGGCTTTCAAAAGAACGGCAAGGAAAGGGGCCAGGAGCTGCCGGGGAGGAAGCGTTGGCCTACGTCTAGGCCGCGACTGAAGCAGAGGGCGGGAAAAGGCGGGAGGCGGAGCGCACGGTGATTGGGTAGCCCTCGCGCGCCAGCTCCCGTAGGGTCAAATGATGGAAAGGGAGTAAAGACTTAGACCAATCAGCGGTGACATGTCAGAATGAGCGTCCCACGGCCTTTCCTGTGTAGTCCTTTCATTAAACGAATGTCTCTGTAAAATACATTCTGATTGGTGTAAATCTCCCGCCCCTTGAGGAGACGAAGCGGATAAAACCACTAGAACCAATCAAACGGGGGATTTAGCAGATGCCTTCCTCTATTGCCTTTAAGGAACCGGAACGAGATTAAATAATGAAGGTCCCGCCCCTTGCCGTTAGGGCGGTTTCAAAACAATCTGTCCACCAATAGCAGTTACTGTTTTACTTCACTAAAACCTGTAATGTATAAATGGAGCGCTTCAGGAACATCTAACCAGATTGGCTGCGCTCTTCAGAGGACGCCTGCAAGAGTCTCGCTGTAGAGGGAGGCACATACAAAAAAGATTAAGTAGATAAATTATTTCTTAATTTGGAATAAACTCAGTTGCCTCTATAAAAAAACAACATTTTGACTTCAGAGAGTCCTGAAGGTTTGAAAGGACAGGCTAGACTAACGGGATGTAAAAGAAATTGCTCTCCCCTCTCCTTTGATAGTACATCTCACAGGGTGCCTCTTTCCTACACAGCGTCAAGGCCCTCTTCTCTATGGTTGGTACCTTACGTGGAATGGGCGCTCTGCACGCGACCATAGAGCCTCTCTCCCTCCGGAAAGACCTCCAGCAATTCTCGTCTCTTTTATCCCAAAGCCTATGAACTCTTGATCAGTAAATCTGGCTGTTCGGCGATTATACTGACAAGCTCAAACACATAGATCCATAATTAAGCCTCACATTAGTAAACAAACGCTACAGAGTTTCACAATGTCTACTCCGCTGCACCACCTGTCGCCTCTGTCTCAAAATTGACACAAAACGTCAATAAGATACACGATCGAGATACACAATGCAACCGCCCAGTCTCCACTGAAGCACGCAAAAGCAGCACACAACCTCAATTTGGACAAAGACGTCAAATAGAAGTGAGTTACAGTATCGTATGCATTACTTCAGGGAAGAATACACCAAACTGCAGTGCCTATGTGCCCAGTTAACGTCTGCACAGGCAGGCGGCATCAAACGGTAAAGACATATATGGCAGTTACACTACAAACTTTCAGCAACCTAGACACAGCACCCACTCAGAAGCGGGACAGACACTCACGTGGGCCCGGTGGTTCCAGTCCAGACACCCCGCCCCTCGCCCACGTTCGACTTCCTCTCTCCTCCCAGCTTTCCACAATGATGTGTTCTAAAAGTTTGTGGCCCGGATTGAACTGTTCCCGGTTCTCAGGAGCCGCCACTGGGGGGCATCCGGGCGCTGCCAACAATTCCATCAACTGTAGGGCACACCCAGGAACAAGTGCCGGAGAATGTGTTGCAAGACACAGTGGGCTTGTCTTGGCAGGAGTCCCTATTTGGACTCATGGTTATGGAAGGCGCTCCGTGCCTAATTTTCTTTGTGAGTCTGAACATTTGGGTCTGTGAGTTCGTGTTGTACTCAATGTGTCTGAGTCTTTGTGCTACTGATGTGTATCTGTTAAATTTTTCCTTATCCCTGCCGAGTAGCTGCCTGAGCATATGCTTGTAAATATGTTTGTACCTGTGTTAATTTTGTGTCTGTTATCCTGTGTGCCTCTGGATTTCAGTGTATTTGTGACCAAGTGTGCCTCACTATGTCCATTAATGCATTCGTCTGTTACACTGGCAGTGTCTGTGTGACCCTGAGTTTATGCACCTGTACCTCACTGGGAATTTCAGAGAGTCTGTGTTTCTGTGTCTTTTTGTCTATGCGTATGTTCATATCAGCCCCCTTAGTAGCTCCTTAGTGAGGGGAGACCTCTGGGACCCCACCTGCCCCTTCTTTTTATTGATAAGGAAACTGAATTGGCAGGGAGAGGGTCCACATCACAGCTGAATGGAGACGAGGAGGCGGAAGCGTGGTTACAAAGTTTTATGTGACCTGAACTCTGGAGGCACCCGAGTCCACACTACGGTGGGGATGAGGGACTGGCTCAGGGGGGCAGCATGGCCCAAAAGGGGGGAGATCGTCCCCTGGGGAACAAGAGGCATCCCTAATGCATTGCACAGGCTTGAGGGTGGCACACCCCCACACGAGGGGAGGAGGGAACAGAAATGGTGAACAAAGGGAGGGCACCCAGAAGAAAAAGATTAGAACTTTGGAATTGTACTAATATTCTAGATGTGTGTACCTTTAGGATCTTAGAAACTTATAACATTTGTGTCTTAGAACTGATGTGCCTAAAGCAAAAAACCAAACTCACTGCCACCAAGTCGATTTCAACTCATAGCTACCACCTTTGGGTTTCCGAGGCAGTAAATCTTTACAGAAGTATATATTGACCAGTCTTCATTCTGCAGAGTGGCTGGTGGGTTTGAACCCACCAACCTTCTGGTTAGCAGTCAAATGCCTTAGGCACTATGCTACCAGAGTTCTTCAGAATCTTAAAATTTTAAAAATGAAATAATGTAAAACTATTATAGTATCCAATGTGGGCTTGACTTAAAAAAAAAAAAAAAAAAAAACCTCACTGCCATCGAATCGATTCTGACTCATAGAAACCCGCTTTGGGTTTCTGAGGTGGCAAATCTTTATGTAAGTAGACTGCTCCATCTCCTTCTGCAGAGCAGCTGGTAGGTTTGAACTGATAACCCTCTCGTTAGCCATCAAATGCCTTAGACCCCGTACCACCAGAGCTCCTCGGCGTTGACTTCTTGTTGTTGTTGTTATGTGCCGTCGAGTGGGACCCAACTCATAGCAACCCCTCCTTGGGTTTCCGAGGCGGTATCACCACAGAAGTAGATTGCCCAACCTTCCTTCCAAGGGGTGGCTGGTGGGTTTGAAGCACCAGCCTTCTGGTTAGCAGCCAAGTGCCTTAGGCACTATGCTACCAGAGCTCCCTGGCCTTGACTTAGGGAATAATACCAATTAAAAAATTAGAAATATAGCTTCTTGCACCCTTAAGAACTAAAATCCTTAAAAGATAAAATGTAGCATGGAACCTAGATGTGTCCAACACCAGAAATGATTAGAATTTTGGTCCTAGAATCTTAGAAATGTACAACTGTGACAGTCTTAGAAAATTTGGATGCTTAGAATCCAGGATTTTACAACAGTAGAATCTAGAGTACCTTGGGATACAACAGAGTCTTAGAATTTAATAATCTAGAATCTTGAAACTTATGATCTAGAACCTTAGACACAGAATCTAGGATCTAAGAACATCACATCTTAGCATATTAGCTCTGAGAACCTCCTTGTTTAGACTCTTAGAACTTTTGAACTGCAGATTCTAGAATCCTAGACACTTAGGATCCAGAATCTCATAACAAGAGAATCCAGGATCATAAAGCCTTAGAACCTAGAATTGATAACCATTAGAATATTAGAAATGGAGAGGAGAATATCCTGAAGCCTTTGGTCTAGAGTCTTGCACCCAGAAGATCTAGACTCTAAGAGCCTCAGAACATCAAGTCTTAGAATATTAGGCCTTAGAACCTCCATGTCTAGGATTGTAGAATCTTTAGGATTATATACCCTAAGAACCCAGAATTCTAGAAAAATAAAATTTAAACCACAACTTTAGATCTTAGAACTAGAGTCTCAGAACTTTAGAACCTAGAATCTTGGGGCCTTATCAAGAATCTTAAAACCAGAAAATCTAGAGCCATAGAATGTCAGAGCCTTAGAATATTAGACTTTCAGATCTCAACATCTAGAACTTTACAATTGGAGTCTGGAATTTCACGTCCTTAGAACTGAAGAGTCATAGCATCTTTGAAATCTAGAACCTTTGAATCTAGACTCTGGATCTTAGAATCTAGAATCTTGGAATGCCAGACCTTGGAGGACCCTTAGGGACTGCAGTCCAACTACGTCCTTCTACAGATGGGGATGCCAAAACCCAGAGAAGGAGGAGGATGTGTCTGGGATGGAGGTGAAGTGGGAGGGAAAAGGACTTCTGTTGGAGGAAAGGCCTGGGATGGGAAAGTGGCAGGGGGAGCGGGTCCCCCAGTGGCAGTGCCTAGCTTGGGTCCTGAGAGGGAGTCCCAGGTGAAGGGTTGTCTCAGGCTCCATCCTCCTGCCCTGGGAGTGCTGGGGAGCCCCTGTCGGCAGGCAGAGTGGAGCCGGGGGCCGTGGAAGGGCAGAGGACATAACGTCCAGCGGGATGGACTTCAACCGCAGTGAGACAGCTGCAGGAATCCTTAGGGTCAGGCTGGGTCGGGGGGTCAGCGCCTCCAGCAGCTCCGGGGGGTTCAGGATGACCCCCACCCTCATCCATGTTGACGTAGAGGATTTCATCCGGCTCCTGGGCAGGAGGCAAGGCCTTCAGCGTGTTCTCCAGGTTCTCTCGAAGTTCTGCAAAACTTGGCCGATCCTGGGGATTCAGCTCCCAGCAACGGGACATCAGGGCATACCTAGGGCAACAAAGTGAGGGCTGGAAGACGGCAGGGGTTTGGAGGGGGCACATTCTAGGACTCTGGGGGCATCTTAGCACGCTCAGGAGACTAGGAGGCATTCTGGGGGTTTGAGAGAGACCCTCAGCAGTTTGGGGGAAGCTATGGGCATTTGAGAATTCTTGAGAGTTTCTGACGGGGTCCTGGGAGACTGAGTTGCTGGGAAGGGTCTTGGGGGACTTTTTCAGGTATAGAGCAGTGTTCTAGTGGGGGTTTGCCAAAAGAGAGCTTCCCAATATGGTTGTCCAGAAGATGCTCTGGCATTAAAGCCTGGCTCTGTCACTTGCAAGCTGTGTTATCTTAAAGTATGTGTGCACCAGCTCTGGGCTAGAGGGCCCAACACGTCTTGGGCATCCCCAGGGCCCCAGTGCCATCCAGGTCCTTGGTAGCATCCTGACTAGACAGCACTGGGGGGACCCGCTATGTCAAGGCTGTGACAGGGCCATGAGGAGCGAGGAAGGGGGTGTGCCCAGGGGGTAGGGAGGGCTTACAGCCATCTTATGAGGATGGGGAGGGACAGCGCTATCCGCAGAGTGGGCACATCCTGGATTATGGGAGTGGGGGGTGTCACAGCCGTCATAGGAGGGGAAGGGCAGGGCAATGGGGGCATTTCCTGGAGTGTGTGTGTGGGGGGTGTCAAAAGGAGCCCTGGTGGTGCAGTGCCTAAGGCATTTGACTGCTAACCAGAAGGCTGGCAGTTCAAACCCACCAGCCACTCCTAGGAAGGAAGGTTGGGCAATCTATTTCTGTAGTGACAACACCTCAGAAACCCACAGAGGGGTTGCTATGAGTCAGATCTAACTCGATGGCAGTGTGTGGCATGGCGTTGCCTTGCAAATTCTTTGACACCCCTTCCTCCCTAAGATGGAGCCTAACTCTTCACCTGGAGTGTGGGCAGGGCTTACTGACTCTCTCCTAACAGATGGAATAAGGCGATGTGGCAGTGCGTGCGACTAATGAGACTAGGTGATAAAAAAAAAACACTGCGGCTTCCTCCTTGGCTCACTCATGGGGGAGCCAGCTGCCATGTTGTGAGGAAGCTCAAGCAGTGCTATGGAAAGATCCACACGGTGAGGAACTGGGGGCCTCTTGCCTCAGCCATGGCGTGAGCCACCTTGAAAATGGATCTTCCAGATCCAGCTTCAGGTGACTGCAGCCCCGGTGACACCTTGACTGAACCTCCTTAAGGACCCTGAGCTGGAGTCACCCTGCTAAGCTGTTCCCAGACTCCTGACCTTCAGAAACTTGAGGTGATAAATGCTTGTTGTTTCAAGCTGTTAAATTTGAGGTCCGGGTAACTTATACGTCAGCTGTGCAACCTTTACCAAGTGACTCACTTGCCAACACTGTGGGCTGCGTTTTCATCATCTGCAAAGTGGGACAATAATGGTACCTCCCTGCCTAGCTGCTAACTGAAAGAGCTGGTGGTTCATCCACCCAGAGGTGCCTCAGAAGAAAGACCTGGTAATCAACTTCTGAGAAACGAGCCACTGAAAACCCTGTGGAGCCCAGTTCTACTCTGATATTCATGGGGTCACCCTGAGTTGGAATCAACTCAATAGAAACTGGTTGCTGGGTTTTACCTACCTCCTGAGGGCGTGGTGAGGACCACATGAGTTAATACATATAAAGTGCCTAAAACAGTGTCTTCTGGTAAGTGTTAGAGAAGTGTTTGCTGTTATTCTCACTCTCCTCAGCTTTTGAAGTATCCGAGGGTCCTGGGAGGCTGAAACACGCATGTTCCTCCTGACCCAGGCAATGTCCTCTCTTTCCCCCAGAGTGCTGGATAGACGTTACGCTGTCCTCCACATGCCATGACATGGCAAAGGTTGACAAGTATTGCCCTAAAGGATCCTGAGACCATCTCAGAGGAGGCCTGGGAGTCTGGAGAAGGTCAACAGAGTGAGTTGGAGGGTTCCCAGAAGGCTCTGGGTGTGTGGGAGCATCTGGGGGAGCTGGGGGGTTCTGGGACGAGATAAAAGGCTCTGGGAGCAAGTCTCAGAGGCAGGGAAGGCTGTGGAGTTGTGCACAAGGTTACCTGGCTGAGACCAGCTGCCCCAGCCTGCATCCCACGCAAGCGGGCAAAGGAGATGAAACTTTTGTTAACTCACACCCCACAGTTCTGCTCAGAGCACTGGTGAGGGGTGAGTGATTACTCAAGTCTGAGGGACTGGTGCAGGTTTGAGAGGACCCCAGTTTGGAGGGAATTCTGGGATTTAGGAAAAAGTCCTCACAGGCCATCCAGACAGTCCACAGGCTGCTTCAGACGGTTTCCTTGGCGCAGGTAGTCGTAAATCTCACTGTTCTCCACACCTGGGTATGGGGTTTGGCCCCGCGTGGCAATCTCCCACATTGTCACTCCAAAGGACCACTGCGGGGGGGCAGAGCATAGGCGATTAGAGGGCCTCTCCTGGACAAAGTCACCCTCAACACACCCGTTCAGAGGTGCACCTGCACGTGTGTACACAGCTATCACAGTTCTTCATGGGAACACTTGGGCACAGGTACACACATGTAGGTAATTTTTGTGCACATAGGTGTTTTGCTCACATATGCACACACTGACACATCTCACAGACACGTGGCCTCAGGTGGTACCTTCCACACCCACTGTACACACTATATGAGCGCAGACACATGTCGGTGCTCGCCACTGCTTCTCCTATCCTGCCCACATGCAGGGCAGCAAGGAATCTGCCTTCACGCGCACATGGGTCTGTACATAGCTCCAGTGCGTACACATCACCGTTCACAGACGTCCACCATGTCCCCAGACATGTGTAGCTAACATAGACAAGCCATCGCCCCTGGGAGCCCACCCCTACCCGGGAGACCTGAGCGGGTAGCCACGGCTGAGTGGCAGCCACAGTTGCGCAGGCGCACTGTGAGCCGAGCCAGCCACGCCCCCACCCCCATGGATTATGCGCTCCCGGTAGAGGAACACGCACCACGTCGCTCTTGCTGGTGTAGACGCGGTCAGCCAGGCTCTCAATTGCGATCCATTTGACTGGCATCTTGGCGATGCGTCCCTGGCGGTAGTAGTCCCCATTGTAGATCTTCTTGGAGAGCCCAAAGTCCGCCACACACACGGACATGTTCTCGTTCAGCCTGTCCGGATGGAGAGAAAGAACAGGGTCACAGGTCACAGAGGCGGCCACCACCACCAGGAAGCCCGCCTGGGCTCTCAGACCTCCTCCACCTCCAGCCTTGGCTGTCCTGCTTAGAGGTGGGAATCTCTCTCCCCAACTCTCACCCCAGTCCAGGGTGGGAGAAGGAATCTGCTTTACTTCTTTCTTGATCCTTTTTGTGTAAAACAAGGGTGAGACCAAGGGCTTCAAAGGCAGCAGGGCACCGCAGAGTACAAACAGTGTGATTGCCTGTAGGTGATACTGGAGGGGACTGTTCAGTGGTAGAATTCTCGCCTTCCATGTGGAAGACCTGGGTTTGATTCCCAGCCAATGTGATGTGTAACCACCCCCTGCCTGCCAGTGGCGGATTGCCAGTTGCTATGATGCAGGAGCTCTGGTGGCACAATGCCTAAGGCCTTTGACTGCTAACCAGAAGGGTGCTGGTTCAAACCCACCAGCCACTCTGTGGAAGGAAGATGAGGCAGAAGCAGAAGCAAGTTGGGGCAATCTACTTTCATAAATATTTACAGCCTTGGAAACCCAGTGGGGGTCGCTATGAGTTGGAATCTACTCGACAGCAATGGGTTTGTTTTTTGGTTGTGATAATGAACAGGTTTCAACGGAAGTTCCCTATTAAGACAGACTGGGAAGAAAGAACAGATTTGTCCTGTCCTGGAAGAAGTGCATCCGGAATGCTCCTTGGAAGCGAGAGTGGCCAGACTCCGTCTCACCTACTTTGGTCATATTTATTGTCAGACGGGACCATTCCCTGGAGAAGGATACCATGCTCGGTAAGATGGAGGGTCAATGAGAAAGGGGAAGGCCCTCAGCGAGATGGATGGACGCAGTAGCTGCGATGATGGGCTCACACAGAGCAAAGACTGTAAGGATGGTGCTGGACGGGGTAGTGTTTCCTTCTGTTGTACAAAGGGTCGCTGTGGGTCAGAGCTGACTCGACGGCACCTAACAACAACAACAACAAGAGGAAGAATGGCCAGGTGGCTCTGCTAGTATTCCAGTGGCACAGCTTTGGGCATCATAACATCACGGAAGCCACCCCAGTACTGCAGACTGACAGGTAGGTGGTGGTGGTGTACTTCAGTGTATGTTAAATCTACTTCCATCTTTTAAAGTACCAGAACAAAAGAATGTACCAGGAGCACCCCAGTGCTGTCTTCCAGTAACGACCCCTCCAAGAATAACCATTGTCTTTACTTCTAACAGCTCCAGTTACCTCTGCTTGGTTTTTGTGCTGTGTAGAAGCAGAAGAGTCCCCTATTTTTGAGTGGTTCCTAGGATTTTATTTTTCTAAGAATTGATGGTTTCTAGACTATGGCCCATAGCTGCCCTTTAGGTCTGGAATTAAACCTACACCTGTGGCTTCCAGCCAAACAAAAGACAGACATATGAGTTGAACATTTACCTGAGGTAGATACACTCCTTGGAGAGAACAGTTATGGGAGAAAGAAGGGCTGTGTATTCACAGGGAGACAGCTCAGGGGGCAGGAGTGCAGGGAGGGATGGACACAGGGAAGAGGTAACTATCCGGAGGAAGTGGGAGGGGAACTGTTGCATTGTGGGAAATTGCAGTCAATGTCATGAGACAAAGTGTATGTGAACTGCTGTATGGAAAGTGAATTTGCTCTGTAAATTTTCACCCAAATCACACACACACACACAAAAAGAATTGATGGTTTCTAGCTGAGTGATAGGCTAGGGCAATGACCAATCAGAACAGTGCTGGAGACCCTTGATATGCCAGGAGGCATCCTCTGATGAGTCCCTGGTGATGCAGTGGTTAACGTGATCAGCTGTTAACGGAAAGGTTACAGGTTGGAGTGCCCCAGAGGCACTGGGAAGAAAGGCCTGACAGTTACTTCCAAAAATCAGCCACTGAGAACCCTGTGGGACGCTGTTCCACGGAGGCACACAAGGGTCACCCGGAGTCAGAACTGACTCTGCAGCAACTGATTCTGGTAACTGGGGCTGGGGATCTGTCTCCCCAGCCCTGACCCCAGCCCAGGGTGGGAGGAGGTTTGTTCTTTCTTTCACTGCTGGGTCCAGGGGAGGTCCACTGGTTCCAGGGATGTAGGGTAGAGCACATGGGAGGCTTGGGGTACTGGCCAATTGCCAAGCGGTAAGCAAGTATTTCAATATTTTACCAAGAAAAGCTCTACAGCTGCATAGCGACTGATCATCCACTCTGGTTCTCAGTATCATTGTTCCATTGGGGGCTTGGCAGGGATTGGCCCAAGTTATAGAAACAAAGGAATTTCCATTTTGATTGCATCTATTCAAGCTTTTAGACCTATATTTTAGCTTACAGGAATACAGGGAACAGAGGAACAAGCAAATGCCACCACAAGGAGACCAATAGATCTTGAATACGTGATACCCTGCAAGAAAATTGGCCTGGCTGCTTCAAAAGAAAATGCATTAAAAACACAAAAAGGTGGTGGTCAGGCCTGTTGTAGAATAAAAGAAATTAAAGGGGGTATAACAGGGAGCTCTGGTGTTGTAGTGATTAAGGCAATTGGCTGCTAACCAGAAGGTTAGTGGTTCGAACCCAGCAACCACTCCATGGAAGAAAGATGAGGCAGTCTTTTTCTGTAAAGATTGACTGTCTTAGAAACCCAGTGGAGGTCATTGTGAGTCAGAATTAACTCGATGGCAGTGAGTTTGGTTTTGTTTCTTTGAAAGGGACGTAACAGCCAAATGAGGTCCTGCTGACAGGATCTGGAGAGTCCCTAGAAGTGGGACCATACAATACCTTTGAACCTTTTGTTTTCAAGGTTCATCCATATTGTAGCATGGATTCCCCAGATATCCAGAACAGGCAGATGCATAGAAACCGAAGTTCACCAGTGGACCTGGGGTGAGTGGGAGGGTTTTGCTTAAGTGGCACAGATGAAGTGATGAAAACTTGTGCAAATGGATAAGGTGATTATTGCACAACGTGGTGCATGTAGTAACGTGACTTCATTGCACACACAGAAGTGGTTGAGATGTTTTGCTACATATGTTTTGCCAGTATAAAAATTTTAAAAATTAAAGAAATAAAAAGGCTTTGTGTGTGTGTGGGGAAAGGAGCCCTGGCAGCACAGTGGTTAAAGCACTCGGCTGCCAACCAGAAGTTTGGTGGTTCGAACCCACCAGCTGCTCCACAGGAGAAAGATGTAAGTGGTAGGCTTGCATAAAGATTATGGCCTTGGAAACCCTGTGGGGCAGTTCCACTCTGTCCTCTAGGGGCGCTGTGAGTCAGAATCCACTCCAGGGCAATGGGTTGAGAGGGAAACAAAGACATTTTGGGGGATAACTGGAAGAACTTGAATATGGATTGGACATTAGGTAAGGTTCTGGGATTATTGTTAATGCTCTTAGGTGCAGTGACAGAACTGTGGTTGTGAAGGAGAAAGTCCTCATTCTTCCGTGATGCCTGCAGAAGCTTTAGCGAGGCAGGGCCATAGGCAACTTACTTTCAAGTGGTTGAGGGGAGAGAGAGGAAGAGGAGTGAGGAAGCACACAGCGACATGTCAACAAGGAGGGGTCATGGGTCTTCACTATATAGTTCTTTCAACTTTTCTGTAAGATTGGAATCTTTCAAAATCAAACGTTGAGAGGGAAACAAATGTCCATTTCCATCTCCTGAGAGTTGTGAAAAATGTCTTGTAAAAAGAGTCTCTGAGTCTCTAGCTCCAACTTCTATGAACCCCACGTTGGAATGAGACTAATATTCTAAGCTGGTGGTTTTGCACCTTCCCCCAACCTTCACCCTGGTCTGGCCTGTTTCCTGCTTGTCCATCAGTGGGGGGTCTGGTCTCCCTACCAAGTGTACGCTCCCAACAGCTCCCCCAGGTAAGATACTCAGCAGGGAGGGGGCAGAGGTGAGGCTCTGTGGTACCACCCTCAATATCACAAGTCTTCACCCCCCACTTGCCCCTTTGCTTACTTCATGCTGGCTTCTGAGTGCACCCTCTCACCTGTACCCTCTCCACAGATGTTATGGATTCAATTATGTCCCCCAAAATAGGTATTGGAATCCTAACCTGTGATTAACCGGAGTGTACCTGTGGATGTAAGCCCCTCCTATAGCTGAGGATGTAAGCCTGTGTGGGAATAGAGTTTTTGTAATGTTCATTAGTCCATATCACTATAAAGTGTGTCCTAACCCTAATCATTTCTGAGTGACATACAGAGCAACCTAGAGTTGACAAAGACAATGGTCTACACCCTACAATGGTAAATAGAGTGACTGGGGTCTTACAAGCTAGGGAGGGGCCGTTTACGATGCAACTATCAGTCTCTCCCCCATGTGGAGGAGAGCAGAGTGAAGAAAATCCAAGACGCAAGGACACAATTAGTCCAGAGGACTCAGGGACCACATGAACTACAGTCTCTACTATTCTGAGACCAGAAGAACTTAGATGGTGCCCAGCTACCACTTCCAAACTGCTCTGATCAGGACCACAGAAGGTTCTGGGTGGAATGGAAGAAAAATGTAAAAGAAAATTCAAAAGCATGAACAAGAGCAGACTTACTGGTCTGATAGAGACTTGTGGGACCCCTGAGACTATGGGCCTTAGACACCCTTCAAACCTGGAACTGAACCTATTGCCTGGGGAGATCACCTTGCAGCCAAACAACAGTCAGGCCTATAAAGTGAACAATAACATCCATGAGGAACGTGCTTCTCCAAATAATCAACCACACGAGACCCAAGGGTGGCATTTGCCCCAAAACAAAGCTTAGAGGGCAGTAAGGACAGAAAAGAAGGAACCCAGGGAAGAAGCAGGAACAATGTCTTTATATTAAAGGAATTGCAACTAATGTTACAGAACAAAGTGTGGATAAACTGCTGAATGGAAAGCTAATGTGTTCTGTAAACTTTGACCCAAAACAGCTTAAAAGAATTTCAGCCTAGACACACAGAACCCCCCCACTGCCGCGGAGTCAATTCCTACTCATAGTGACCCTAAAGGAGAGAGTAGAACTGCCCTGTAGGGCAGTTGTAGTATTTTATGGAAGCAGACTGCCGCAACTTTTTCCCATGGAGCAGCTGGTGGGTTCAAACCACCAACCTTAGGTTAGCAGTCAGGCTTTCACCACAGCACCACCAAGGCAAACAGGGGAAGAGAGATGCCACATGAAGATGGCCAAGGCACCAAGAAACTTGTTCTTTCAAAAACAAGTCTCTTCCCCAGAGCCAACAGAGAGAAAGCTTCCCCTTGAGCCCTGAATTCAGACATGTAGCCCCCTAACGTGTGAGACAATTTCTGTTTGATAAAGCTGCCCCCTTGTGGTATTTCTGTTACAGCAGCACTAGGAAATGAAGACAACATCCAACTGTTTCTTTAGGATTTCACTTTGGAGCCCACCTCCTCCAGGAAGACTTCCCTGACCCTCCCGTTGTTGACATGCTTTCCCTGTCCAGACTCTGGCCCTCCCATCCCAGGAAGGAGAGAGGGAGTCCCGCAGGGAGGGGTCTCGGCAGGCTCAGACACTCACATGCAGTTCCTGGCGGCCAGGTCCCTGTGTATGAATCTCTTGGTGCTCAGATACTCCATACCGCTGGCGATGTCTGCCATGAACTTCACCAGCATCTGGGTGGGCAGGAACTGTGGGGCCAGGACATGGGTGGTGGTCACCATAGTCCCTGAGATACATCCCGGGCCTCTCCCACCTTCTCTTCCTGTGTGCCTAGCTCTGTCATACAGTGGTTTCCCAAGGCTCTGAGAATTCAATGCAGCCCCTTCCGTGTCCTTGAAAAGCAAGAAAAACCGACCAGATGCTGCCCAGTCTCAGCCTCATGGTGACCCCGTGTGTCACCCAGAGTAGGTCTGGGCTCCACAGGGTTCTCAGTGGCTGATTTTCAGAAATAGATCACCAGGCCTTCCTTCTGAGGTGCCTCTTGGGGGACATGAACCGCCAACCTTTTGGTTAGCAGCCAAACCCTTTGCTTCCTTCTCTGACTTGATCTCCTACCGTTCTTGCCCTTGGCATACACCCCAGTCATACCAGCCAGCAGGCTTCTTTCTGCTGTTCAAACAAGCCACACTTGTCTAAACCTCAGAGCCTTTGTTCTCGAGGTCCCCTCTGCCAGGACTGCTTCTCGCCCAGATCTCCCCTCCTCCCCAACTGCTCTGTCTTCAAGGTCACCTCCTCCTCGGTGAGGTCGTCCCTGTCCACCCAAATCAGCCTCTGTCATCCCTACTACTTTGTGTGTCCTTCCTAGCACTTAAATCATCTCGTTTATGTATTTGTTAATTGCCTGGGCCCTGCTGGAAGGTAAGCTGCATGAGACCCAGCTCCTTGTGACAGTGGCCTGCCAAGTGTCTGAGTAGGTGCTTGGGGGCGGAATGCTGTGAGAGGGGCCCCTCACCACTGGCTGGTCCCCGAGTCGCGAGTAGAGCAGGAAACTGTGGAGGTCTCCGTGTTTCATGAAAGGCAGGATGACCACAGGTGCCGGGAAGCCCTCGCGTTCAGAGCCCTGGAAACAAACGCCTGAGCCCCCCAGTGGCGCTGTCACTCCATTAGGCAGAAGGAGCAGCCCGGCCCCCTCCCCCAGCCAGACTCCAGCTCCCTCTGCCCCTGCCTCTAAAATCTGGCCTCCAAATTGGGGTGGGGGAGTTGGTAAGGACGGAGCTTCAGAGAAACCGTTTCCAGCGCGGTTCCCAGGGATGTTTCCGGAGCCCTCCTGGGGACCTCAGCTATTTCTGGGAAAGTTCAGAGGTCACATTCCAGGCTGGGAGAGAGTGGGAGGAGGGGGAAGCTTGGTGATGCTGGGGAGAGGGGCAGGGAACCTGGAGGTTTGGGGCTCCTAGTGCCTGAGGGATGGGTGCTCGGGTCTTGCCTGCGTGGGGCCAGGAGCCCCTCCCTCACCGATGAGCCTCATGACGTTGGGGTGGTCAAATTCCTTCATGCAGACGGCTTCACTCAGGAAATCCTCCAGCTCCGACCTCGTGCAGATGGCAACTGGAGGGGGGAGGAGGGCAGGTGAGAGGAGGGAGCTGAGGGGGCAAAGAATCCGCCCTCCTCCTCACCTTCATTATCATCATCTTCATCAAATACCATGGAGGACTTACTAAGTACCAGGTGCTGCTGTTGTTATCTGCTGGTTGAGTCGAGGGACTCATAGTAACCCCTCCTTGGGTTTCCAAGGCAGTATCACTACGGAAGTAGATTGCCCCATCTTCCCTCCAAGGAGGAGTGGCTGGTGGGTTTGAACTGCCAGACTTCAGGTTAAGCAGTCAAGTGCCTTAGGCACTATGCTACCAGAGCTCCTACCAGGTGCTGTGGGCAGGGCTTTATATGTATTATTTCATTCTCCGAGCTGCTACTGTTATTGTCCCCATTTAAAGACTGGGAAACCAAAGCACAGAAAGGTTAAGGAAACTGCCTAAGGGCCCACACAGCTTGAAAGAGGTGGGATTCAAACCCAGTCCCTCTGGCTCTCAGGTCTTGCTAACCACCAGGCTAGGCTGCTCCTCAGCACATTCCCAGCCACCCTGGAGGTCCATCCCACTGCCCTCAAGTGGATTCCAACTTGTAGCAACTCCCATTGGGTTTCCAAGGCTGTCATTCTTTATGGATTGCCTCATCTTCCTCCCGTGGAGCAGTTGGTGGGTTTGAACAGCCGATCTTCCGGTTAGCAGCCAAATGCCTTACCCGCTACACCACTAGAACTCCTTTCTGGGGTTCCATAGGATAATTATCATCCCCTTTAACAGATCTGGTGGCATAGTCAGTAAGACATTTGGTTGATAACCAGAAGGTCAGAGGTTCAAACCCACCAGCTGCTTTGCAGGAGGAAGATGAGGCAATCTATTTCTGCGAAGATTTATTTACAGCCTTTGAAACCCAATGGGGGTTGCTGTGAGTCAGAATGGGCTTGATGGCAGTGGGTTTTGATTTATTTTCTGACGTATCAGGACACTGTGGCTCATAAAGGCAAAGTGACTTGCCTAGGGTCACACGGCTGGATTCAAACCCAGGTGGAAAACATTGCCTGGTAATAGGAGGTGGTCAAGAATGAATGAATGAATGAATGAGGGGGTGATGATTCCATAGCCCATGCTTTTAACCCCTGTAATTCAGAAGGGATCATTCCTCTCTCACCTCTAATCCCACCCTGACCCTACCTGTTTCTTCTTCCTGTGGACAGGACTTAGCTCTGAGCTTCCTGTGCTGTGTGGCCCTGGACTGCCTCCTGCCCTCTCTGATGATGTAAGTAATATAGTTGTAGTCCACTTTAACAGCATATGCCATCTCCAGCATTAAGTACTTTGCCTCACAATAGCCCTAGAAGGTTGGAACATTAGGAACCCTTTTTCTGGAAGAGGAAACGGAGGCTCAGAGAGAGAAAGTCACTTGCCTAAGATCACACAGCCAGTAAGTGATGAAGCCAAGTGTACCTCATTCCGGGCCTTTGCCTGCTCTGGAGCTCTGGTAGCATAGTGGCTAAAGCACTTGACTGCTAACCAGAAGGCTGGCGGTTCAACCCACCAGCCACTCCTCGGAAGGAAGGTTGGGCAATCCTACTTCCGTAGTGATACTGCCTCAGAAACCCAAGGAGGGGTCACTATGAGTCGGGGTCGACTGGAGGGCACATAACAACAACAGCTGTGTCTCACAGGGGGCCTACCCATGAAAACTACATTTCCCAGACTCCCTTCCTACTGTTCTTACTGGAGTTTGCCAATGATAGGCACTGAAGGGAAACTGGCAAATGGGTGAAAGGAGAAACCAGGGTATTTCACCTTTTGTCTTTCCACTTTGGTATTTCCTTGGCAGTGGCTGTGTCTCTGTGTTTTCACTCCCACAGGGTACTCTGACCTCTGTGGTCTCCAGTTCCACCAGGCATCCCTGGCTCATGTGCTCTGGTAACACTCCCTCTTCCCTCTGCCCTTTCTACTCCCTACGCCTTTCTGTAAGCTTCCTATATTAAATTCCTTCTATTTGAAGTACCTGGCATGGTCTCTGCTTCCTATCTGAAAACACTGATGGGACTAATTTGCATTAACACTTCCGTTCTCCTGCCTCCTTAGGGGCATAGGGAAGAGGACTAGGGTTATGGGGTGGGGCTTCCACATGTGAGTACATGTGCACACAGACTCACTCTTCATTGTCTTCACGGCCACCTTGAGGATGGAGTCGTCCTGGTTGAGCTGGCCCTCCATAACAGCTCCAAACTCGCCTGTGGAGGGTAGGAGAGAGACAATGATCTCAGGGGTCCTGACTGTTGCGTGTGTCTTGGGGGGAAGAGTGCTGGGGGTACTGACCTTCTCCCAGGGTCTTCCCCAGGGCCACCTTATGCCGGTCCACCATCACGTCCCGCAACTTCTCCTTTAGCTCTTCACTGATGCCCAGGCTGTTCACTGCAGGGAAGGTGGCAGTGAACAGAGCCATGGAGCACGGTTGACATTCAGGTGACACTCACCAGTAGGGAATACACCCATTGTTAAAATACTTAAGTACTTATGCATTGGTTCAAAAAATTGCTACTGTCCTAAGCACCCTGGCTCCTTCTCTGGGTCCTCTGAAATGTCCCCCTGAAGCAGCAGCTAGAATCACACATAAGCTCTTGCTTCAGTGGATACCATGTTTGGTCAGCACCTGCTGTACCAGTTGTTAAAAATACTTCTTAACTTTTTGAGGTAACTAAGGAGCTCTGGTAGCATAGTGCCTAAGGCACTTGACTGCTAACCAGAAGGCTGGTGGTTCAAACCCACCAGCCACTTGTTGGAAGGAATATTGTGATAGTGATCTCACTGCCATCGAGTCGGATCCGACTCATAGCGACTCCTCCTTGGGTTTCCAAGGCAGTATCACTGCAGAAGTAGATTGCCTAACCTTCCTTCCGAGGAGTGGCTGGTGAGTTTGAACCACCAGCCTTCTGGTTAGCAGTCAAATGCCTTAGGCACTATGCCACCAGAGTTCCCTCTGTAGTGATACTGCCTCGGAAACCCAAGGAGGGGTCACTTTGAGTTGGATCCAACTCGATGGCAGTGAGTTAACTTTGTCTCGCAGATAATACGCACTGGTCAAGCTCCTACATTAAATTCCTTCTACTGAAGTACCTGGCATGGGCTCTGCTTCCTGCCTGGAAACACAGATAGGACTAATTTGCCTCATCGTAAGTGAGCAGCTCAGTGGGTTTTCACAAACATACACAGCTGTCTAGCCAGCACCCAGGCCATGAACAGACTGTGCTCTCTCAGGCCTCATCAACTCTCCTGGCTTCCCTTTCCACTGCTTCCTCTGTTTTGGAATGTTGTAAGAATGGAATCACGTCGTACGTCCTTTTCATTTCTAGATTCTTAGCATCATGTCTACGAGTGCAGTGTTTGTGTGTAGTGGTAATGCATCCACTCTCACTGCCGTACAGCTACAGTTCTGAAACTGACTGTTCTCGGGACACCTTTACATCCATCAGATTGTTGAGGACCACAGAGAGCTTTTGTGTGTGTGAGCTAGAGAGATGGTTATTGATTATCTTCAAAATTAAAACAGACAACTGTTTTAATTACAAGAATAGACAAGCACACATTCCACTGACTGTCAGAGTGGTGACATCATCTTACATCAGGGAGCCTTGGGAGAACTCCACTGAACACTCATGTGAAAAGGGCAAATCACATCTTAGTAGTATTGTGAAAATACTTGTGACCTTGTGGATGCACTGCAGAGGACGCAGGGTCCCCAGGGAACCCAGATCACACTTTGAGAACTACTGTTGTGTATCAGTCCATTAGATCACTGTGACCTCTTCCTTGTCCTGAATAAATGTCTTTTCCAGCCCCTTCCAAACATCCCCCTGGGGCCCTGGCAACCTTCTCCCTGTGTGCTACAGAGAGACCTGACTCTGGCTCTTCTTTCTAGATTTCAGTTCCCTTCTCAGGAAAGATGCAATTTGACTCAGTAGGCTCTGAGGTTCTCATTAGCTGAGAGGCTCCCTCATCCTACAATTCTCTAAGATTCTGTAATTTTCTGAAGATTCCATTATCATCATCATCATCATCTTGGCATCATCATCATCACCTCATCATCGTAATCTCAGTGTTACCATCAATGACATCATCATCTCATTATCATCATCAACATCATTATCATTAATTCATCATCATCATTACATTGTTCTAAGATTCTACGACTCTGTGGTTTAGTGTTTCTAAGACTTACTATGTTTAAGATTCTATTATTCGAAGGTTCTATGTGGTCTGCAATTCCAGTATTCTGAGGATCTGTGGTTCTAAGATTCTAGTGTTCCAAGGCTTTCAGGGTCTTTTGGCCCTGCTTCTGCGGAGGCCCACAAGGCCCAGGTCTCTACACTCTTTAGCTGCAGACCTAGGCAGGGAGTCATGGGTGCACTTACAGGTGGCTTCAGTAGTCCGGCGACTGTAGGACTTGCGGACGTGGTACCTGACAACCAGTTCACCCCTCTCCACTGTTGGCTCAAACACCTCCCTGGGGGGGGGGGATGGAGAGAAGGTGAGGGTAGAGAAGAGCCATGTGGACTCCTTCACTTTCCACCAGCAGTGAAACTGAGCGCCATTCCAACCCTCAGCCCTGCCTGGTCTCTCTTCTGGCATCTGCTGAATAGGTCTTAGGCTGCTATTTTCTACCTTCCATTCATCTTCCAGGCCCTTTCCCTGACTGGGCTCTTGGTCATCTCTCCTACACCACCCTCCTCACTGGTTTCTCAGCCTCTCCATCTCAGTGCATGTAAGTCATCCCATGTGGTTCCAACTCACCCATAGCGGGTCTCCTTCTTCCGGTGGTGGATGAGGAACAGAGCCAAGATGAGGACACAGGCAGCGGCCACAACTGCTCCCAGTAGTACATACCACCAGGGCCATGAGAAGGCAGGGGCTGGGGGTTCACTCACTGTCAGGGGGCATGGGGGACAGGTCATGGCTGAGGTCCTGGATCCAGGTCCCTGAGACCCAAAGGGGTGGTGTTGGAGGGACGGGAGGCATGGAAAGGGAGTGGACATATTTAATGGGTTACAGGATGGGTGCGTTTGTGTATTTGAGGGAACTGTGATTGGCTAGGCAGTGTAGGCAACGGATCTGATGTAAGTGTGCGTGAAAGTGAAGGAATGTGAAACTTCCAGGGTGGATGAGTTAAGAGTGGAGTGGACATTTGAGGAGTGTGCAGTGAGTGTGGAAACAGTATGGAATGGGATGAGAGACATGCGTGGAATGGGTTATGCCTTTGCAAGGAGGGCTGGATGAGCATGGAATGGGTGTGAGTTAATTTAACACAGTATGTGTGTAAGCACATATGTACAGGTGGGTGTGATATGTATCATGATTGTGCAAAGAGGGTGGTCTTGGGTGCAGAAAAATTGAGGTGAGTAGTGGAGAGAAATGCGTGCAGCAGAAGATGGAAGCATTAGGCATGTGCAATGAGTGTGCAAGGTGTGAGACTCGTGGAACAAATGGGGAAGGAATATCTTTAAGGAGTGTGCAGTGACTATGGAAGGATTCTCCTATACCATGGGTTGCGTGTAAAATAAGCATGTGAAAGGATGTAGTGAGTATGCACAGAATGTGGGACAGGTGTTGGAGGAGTTTGGGATAGGTGAGTGAGGAGTATTCAAAGGGCTTTACAGATTAGGAGTGAGATTGTGAGGATGGAACTGGTGTGAGAGGAACATGCAGTGGGCCTGGGAAAGATATGTGGGAAGGGCAGGGGAGGGGTATGGGATGAATGGAGGGGCATGCAAAAAAAGATGTGTAAGGAATAAATAATGGGTATGCACTGAGTGTATGAGTTGTCATGAGTGTGTAAAAAGACTGGATGAGAATTGAGGAGGGGCAGATGATCAGTGTTTAAGGAGTGTGAGATGAGTGTGCAAGGAAAGTTTAGGGTATGGATAGTGTGGACTGAAAATTGGGCAATGTATTTGCAGTGTGGAATGTATGGTGAGTATGTAATAAGTGCAGAGTTTGTGAATATGGGAGAGAGAATTGTGGATGTGTGATGGTGTTGGGAGGCATGTGTGAGGAATGAGGGATTATTATAATGGGATGAATATGGAAGGGTGGGATGAGTGTGGAAAGGTGTGCAAAGAAATGTGGGAAAACGTGAGGAATTGTTAAGAACAGTGGATGGATTTACAAGGAATGGGCCATGACAGTGCTAGGAAGGTTGGATGGATGTAGGAGGAATGTTTGAGAATTGGAGAAATATTTGAGAGGGATGGATGTGTGGGTGAGGATATCCTATCGATTGATCCATCCATCCATCCACCCACCCACCCATCCATCCATCATCTACTCATCCACCCATCTGTCTGTCCATCTGTCCATCTATCTACCCATCCATCCATCCTTGTACCCATCCAACCATCCATTCATCCACTTACCCACCCATTTATCCATCCATTCATCCACCCATCCATCTACTATTCACTGACTGTCTACAATATGCTGGATCTTCTGGGCACATCCATCAAGGACCACAGACATCCAAGACGTAAAGGTTTAGAGTGATGACTTTGAGAACTGTAAAGGATATGCAAAGAGTATATGTGTGCTTATGAGGCCCTCACTAGGTGCTAAGGGGAAGGAGGAAGGAAAAGAGGTACAAAAACCCTTACCCAGCTGGTGTATTGGCTGTCCTTGCCCTGTGAGGAGAAAGGACAGACAGGAGACATGCTCAGAGAGGAAGAGACTGGTGGGACCCAGCTGAGGGAGTGAAGGATGCTCTCAGTCAGGTTCAGGGTGGGGATAGAGCCTAGGCTGGAGTAACACTACAAGGTACAGGGAGCAAGTCGGGTAGCTAGGAGAGACCAGGTCCCTGCGGGTAAATCGAAGGGGGCTGACAATGGCTTTGGAGTTACCTGGGCGCCAGGGCTCCAGGGGTACGGGGAGGCTCCAGGGCCCATCCCCAGCAGCGGTGTAGGCTGCCACCGACACCATCAGGTTGGGCACCGTCCCTTCCCCCCGCAGCTCCAGGATCACCTCCTGCTTTAGCCCTATGTCCATGAGCACCTAGGAGGTCCAGAAGTGGCATCAGGGTAGAACCCCAGACCCTTAACCCTTGAGCCTTCATCTTCTGCCTTAGTGAGCCATCTCTTTCTTCAGGCCCTCTCCTCAACCCCCAGTTCTCATCCCCTACTCTTCCTACCCTTCATCTCTCCTCTCATATCCTTTTATCTCTTTCTCCATCACTACGCCCACTCAAATATCAGCTAAAGGCAGGACTTTATCTGTTTCCTTCATTGCTGGGTCTCCAGGTCCCAGACAGTGCTTGGCACACAGTACTGCTCTGGCAATGTTTGTGGAGTAACATTTCCCCTTCATCCCTCCGACCCCTTTCAACTTCCTAAACTCCACCCTCAGGATTGTGGGTAGCCCAGACAATATCTTTGTTTAAATTAAAAGGCACCCTTTCTTGAAGCTATTAAACTGCTATAAAACAGTCAATATCTAACTCAATTTGAAGGCGCTCTGGTGATGCAGTGCCTAAGGCATTTGACTCCTAACCAAAAGGTTGGCAGTTCAAACTCACCAGCTGTTCCATGCAAGGAAGATGGGACAATCTACTTCCGTAAAGATTTAGTTCCTTGGAAGCCCAGTGGGGGTTGCTATGACTTGGAATCGACTCAACCAATGGCAGTGGGTTTGTTTTTTTTTTTAAATTGTGATTTGGGTGAAAGTTTACAAAGCAAATTCACTTTCCATACAGCAGTTCATATACACTTTGTCTCATGACATTGACTACAATTTACCTCAATGCAACAGCTCCCCTCCCACTTCCTCCTGATAGTTACCTCTTCCCCGTGTCCATCCCTCCATGCACTCCTGCCCCCTGAGCTGTCTCCCTGTGCATAAACAGCCCTTCTTTCTCCCATGATTATTCTCTCCAAGGAGTATATCTACCTCAGGTACATGTTTAACTCATATGCCTGTCTTTTGTTTGTCTGGAAGCCACAGGTGTGGGTTCAGTTCCAGACCTGAAGGGCAGCTAGGGGCCACAGTCTTAGTGGTTCCACCAGGCTCTATCAGAGCAGCAAACCTGGTCCCATTTTTTTTTCCCCAAAAATAATTTTGAGTTTTGTTCCACATTGTTCTCTCTCTCTATCCAGGATCTCCTACATAGATCCCCCTCTGAGTGGTTGACAGTGAGCACCATCTACTTCTGGTGTCATAGGTGTATAGGCCGAGGATCACATGGTTTATCAGTCGCTAGGACTAATTGTTTCTGTGAATCTTTGGTTTTCTTCATTTTTCTTTGCTTTGGATGAGGAGAGACCCATTGTTGCATCTAGATGGATGCATGCAAGCTTTTAAGATCCCAGTTGCTACTCGCCAAAGTAGGAGGTGGAATAATATTTTGTGTAGTATGTTATGAATGGCAGTGGGTTTTAAGTCACTTCTGACTCATGGTGACCCCATGTGTGTCAGAGTAGAACTGTGCCCCATAGGGTGTCCAATGACTTGACTATTCACAAGTAGATCGCCAAGTTTGTCTTCTGAGGTGTGTCTGGGTGGACTTCAACCACTGACCTTTCAGTTAGCAGCCAAGTGCTTTAATTGTTGGTGCCACTCAGAGACTCCAACTGTGTGTTGTTGTTGTATGCCATTGAGCCGATTCCAACTTGCAGAGACCCTATAGGACAGACTAGAAGAGGCTCAGAGGGTTTCCAAGGCTGAAATCTTTATGGAAGCAGATCTCCACGTCTTCCCCAGCAGAGCTACCAGTGGTGGGTTAGAACTGTGGGTCTTTTATTTAGTGGCTGAGCACTTAACCACCACACCAGCAGGACTCCTTTCGAGATATATAAGTATACTGAAAAAATGCTTTCATAATGGTTCCCAAGTGGCCTCTCCCTAGCCCCTCCTCTGGGCCCCCTTAGCTTCTCCAGCGTTTGAATGGGAACCTCCCCCAAAATAAGCTTCTTTGACATTAGGGTGATTGCAGACTACCCAACCTGCACCACGATCCATGGCTTCCCTGACAATTTCTCTTCCCTGTCTCCCACCTCCCCCAGTCACTCCGCCCCAACCCAGCCAGCAGCACCCACCTCGGGGGTGTCCTGGCCTCGATACGCCAGCCGGTACCCTAACAGGGTGCCCTGCAGGGGCGCCCTTGGCTCCTGCCAACGGACGAGGGCCTGGCTCCCGTTCCGCACGGCGCTAACGTTCTCGGGAGGGCCCAGGGGCACTGGAGGACAGGGGAGAGGGGAAGCTGGTACCCCACCTCCTTCTGACCCCCTTCCAAGTTCCCAGGAAGTGGAGGGCAGGGTGCAAAGGACATGCGCGTGGGCAAACTCATGCAGGCCTCCCAGGGGCGGAAGCACGGGAGAAAGGCCTGGGAGAGATGCCAGGGGGCAGTGCTGGGGGTTGGGGCCTAGAGGGGAAGGAGACTGAGCTCACATGGGGAAACGGATTAGAGAAGACGCTGCAGGCATGGGGAGCAGGTGGTCACCGAGAGAGCAGGGTCCAGCAGAGCAGTGAGCGCCAGTCCCTGCAGCCCCTTCTTACCTCCTTCTGGGGTCTCCACGGGGACCCAGTGGGTCCAGGGAGAGGAGCCCTGGCTGCTGGCACACGCCACCCGGATATGATAGGAGGTGTGAGGATGGAGGCCGCCCAGGCGAAGTCGGTGGGGGGGCACGGAGGCTTGCAAGGTCAGGGGCTCCTCCGGAGGGTCTGGGCCTCCCAGCCAGACGCCTACCCCATCGTCCGAAAGCACAGCCTAGGGAGAGGGGAGGGGCGTGAGGGCAGGACGGCCACATAGTCACGTATGGTGGCCACACACGCTCGACCGTGGCATCCACTGTGACTCCACGACTCTGCAAGGCTGTGTGTGTGTCCTAGCTCCTCTCAAGAGCGACACGGGCGCACAGTTTGCAAAGAGAGAGGACTGACTCACAGCTGCACAAGCGTGGCCCCATCACCACTTACAAAAGCCACCTCTGTCAAGACTCTTTCCATCCCCGAGCATCAGTTTCCTCATCTGGAAAATGGGGATTTAGAGGAACAAATGCCTCACTGGGTGGCTTACACATTACAGGTACGTAGTTATGCCAGGAGTCTGGCTGAGTACGGGGCAGGTGGCCAGCACCAATAATAACAGTAACAGTGATGACAATCACAGTGATGACCAGAAGTAAAAGCACACACGGTGAGATCCCATATATATGACATCCAACCCCAGGCAAAAGCCGTGTCTAACAACAGAAACCAGAAGACTGGTCATCTCTGGGAGCCTGGTGGTTCTGTGTCTTGCTTTGGAGGGTGGTTCATTGCCTGGGTGAATTAAAATAACAACAAGAACAACAACAAAAAACCTACCATTGCCCTCAGAGTTGAATTCTAACTCACAGCAACTCTTATCTATAGGATGAAGTAGAACTTCCCCACAGGGTTTCTAAGGCTGTCTCTTTACTGACGCAACTATGCATCTTTCTCCCACAGAGCGGCTGGTGGGTTCAAACCACTGACCTTTCAGCTAGCAGCCGAGTGAACCGCTACGGCTCCCAACTGAGTGAACACACATGTAAGAGCTCTGGTGGCATAGTGCCCAACGCATCTGACTGCTAACCAGAAGGCTGGGTGTTCAAACCCACTAGCTACTCTTTGGAAGGATGATTGGGCAATCTACTTCTGTAGAGGTACCTCCTCAGAAACCCAAGGAGGAGTCGCTATGTGTTGGATCTGACTCAACAGCAGTGAGTTTGTTTTTTTGGTTATGTATGTTTTATCTCAATTAAAAAAATAAAAACCTTTTGATAAAGTCTTTCGATGCGCATAAGAATTTAATTTTTAAAAGGTCCCAGTCATCTAGCTTCTCTTCTATCTCCTGCGCATTCTGGGTTATACTTGATAGTCTATTATGCTGTAAATTAGGGCTTCCAGATTTGCCTCAGTTTTATCTTTGATGAATTTTATGGTTTTGGGTTTCACATTTAAGTCTTTGATCCAGCTTGAGTTGGTTTTTGTGTATGGGGTGAGGTGTGGGTCCTGTTTCATTTTTCTGCAGGTGGATATCCAGTTTCTCCAGCACCATTTGTTAAAGAGGCTGACTCTTCCCCATTTAATGGGCTAGTTGGGGCCCACACGCTGACGTGGGTAAGGGGAGAGATATACGGAAAGGAATTTGACCACCAGGATAACATTAGGAAATGGGAGGACATAGAATTGTGCACATAAGAGATAGACGACAGATGCTAATACCAACCACTATGTTCACAATACTGCAATACCATTAACACCAAGCACCAGGCTACAGATAAACACATAAACACCTGAGAAGATCAGATGGAGGTCAGTGAACAGGAGTATACTCTAGACCAAGGATAGATTCAGCTGAGGCTAATCTTGCACAGACACCAGTGATACAAAATACCTGCAATCATTACAGAAGCAATAGAAGACAGACACAGAGTAATTCGTCACAGACACCCAGACACTATGGGAGAGAGATCCAATAGATCTACTAGCTCAGGACTAGTGCTGGGGGACACCAGACTCAGTTGGCACAACAAAATACATAAAAGCCTTGTTCCACATCCTACATTGGTGAGTAGTGACTGGGGTCTTAAAAGCTTTCAAGCGGCCATCTAAGATGCAGCTAATGGTCTCCTGGCATCAAAAGTGAAGAAGAATGCAAAAAAAAAAAAGGGGGAGGCACTTGGAAGCAATCAGCCATAGGACACGATGGCCCTCAAGACCAGAAGAACTAGATGGTGCCTGGCTACCAATGCCAACCACTCAGGGGAGGATCAAATCTGGAGATCCTGGATAGAGAGGGAGGAAAAACGTGGAACAAAAGCCAAAAACTCAATAATGACCAGAATTACTGGTCAGAGGAAGTCTGGTGAGACCCCCAATACTGTGGCCCTGGGATACATTCTGTGCCTGGAAAAAACGCACCCCCAGGGGCTGGCTTTCAGCCCAATAGTTAACAAGATGTACACGCAGACCACTCAACCCAGGATGATACACCCACATACTCCATGGTAATATACCCCTTAGAGCAATGGACCATGGGGCACCGGAGGACCAACATTCAGGTTGAGGAAATGCAGGACAAATAGGATTGCATAAATATGAGGGGCACAGGCGGAGGGTTACAGGGTAAGGAGGGAAGGAGACTGTAATTAGGGTTGGACACGGTAAATGGGGAGTGAAACTAAATGTATGTATAACATTGAATGTAAAACAGCTTTTAAAATAAAATTAAAAAATAAAATGTTTACACACACAAAATAAATAAATAAATAAATAAAACCTCTGCAACACTGATGAAGTTCTAAGCCTTTCTAAGTCTGAACATGTTTGACCCTCATGTTAGCCCTGTGACGTAGGTACTGTGGTTACCCCACTCTACAGAGAAGGACACTGAGGCCTGGTGAGATGGAATTACGTGCCCAAGGTCCCCAGCTTGCCACTGACGAAGCTGTGACCTGAGCCCTGTCCTATCTCCAAAGCCTCTGCTGGACTGGTATGAACATTCACATGAGACGCCAACAGTGGTAACAGTAATGCTCACCTGTCCAGAGAGGCAGATGCAGAACTAGCTTGGCGCTGAAGAGCATGGATGCTGGGACCCAGGTTCAAATCCAGGCTCTGCTACCCCCTAGTCCTGTGCCCCAGTTTCCTCATCTATAAAATGAGATGATAGCAGTAGCTCCCTACTTCACGGGGTTGACTGAATTGACACATGTGTTAAGAGTGCGGGTGCATACTGAGTGTTTGTCAGTATTATTGTGTGTGTGTGTGAGGTTGCCTGGTAACAACTGTCAAACTCTGCGCAACCCTGCAGAGGGGCACAGGCTTGCACCCTTTCTCAGTCCCCAGAAGTGGCACTACCAGGACAGAGGGGGCCATGGCTGGGGACACATCTCACATGTGTACGCTGTTGTGCAAGGGTATACAACCCTGCCACATGGAACCATAAATGACCATGGCCACACAACTTATAGGTGCACAGCTCAGGAGTGCTGCTGCCCAGGGCCTGACCCCAACTGCACCATCACACGCCTGGGAGACCCCAACTGCACTGCCACACAGTGTGTTGGGAAGGAGTTTACTGCCTAAGAATGTGGGCTTTAAAACCAGATCCCTTGGGTCTGAGCCCTGGCTTGGCTACTTATTTGCTGTGTGACTTAGTGTGAGTGTCTTAACTTCTCTGAGTCTCAGTTTCTGTCTCTAGAAAATGGGGATCAAAGATTCTCTACTTGGCAGGGCTTGAAGTTTAACGGCATAATGCAGGTAAACTGGTTTGCACGTCATATTATCAGCTAGCATTTCTTGAGTGCCAACTATGTATGTGTCAAGCATGACATCAAGCACATTTCTGGATTAACTCATTCACTTCTCACCACCACTCTATGAAGTCAACTTCTTTTTTCATCCCCATTTTACATGGAGGAAACCAAGGCCCAGAGAGGTTCAGCACCTTGCCCAAAGTCACACAGCCCCCATGAGGGAAGCCGTCACAGCACGAGACCTCTGGAGGAAGCAGGCAAGACGGTGGGCAGCAGGAGTGGGCTGAGGCTGTCCCTGTCCCTGCTCTCTGACCCAGAGTGACAGATGAAAAGGGGAACCTGTGCTGGGACAGAGGGGAGATGGGTACAGACAGTTGGCCTCCTCCTGCTCTTTCCCACTTCTCTTTTCCTTGGGACGGCTGTGACCCTCCCGACCGGACTCTTTAGGCCCAGCCTATGCACAGCAGGAAGTGAGACCTGGAAAAGGAAGAAGACACACTTCTGCTTTCCTGGGGACACTGGATATGGGTGGGGCACAGCTGATGCCTGACCCTGGCATCTGAGGTTTCCCACATCAGGTCTGACCTCTGGGATTGAATCTCAGCTTCCCTCCTTCCTAGCCCCTTTTCCTGTCTGGGCCTCAGTTCCTTGCCTTGAAAATCAAGAGACCAATAGCTGATACCTTTTAGGGTGAATGAGGCTATGCCTACAGCAGGGAATTATAAAGACAGCTCCTGTTTAATCAAGCATGGACTTTAATTGGCTTCTAAGTCTTCTAATGAGGTTAGGAACACCGTTCGGGTGTGTTGAGATAAGGGTTCAAATCTGACCTCTGCCACTTCCTGGCCATGAGCTTGGGCAAGTTGTTTAACTGCTCCGAGCCTCAGTTTCTACATCTGGAAAAGGGGCATATCAACAGATCCGACCCCAAAAAAACACATACGGTAGTGTGCACAAAGCTATATAGTACAGGGCCCAGATTGCCCAAGCTTCCTTCTGAGGAGTGGCTAGTGGATTTGAACTGCCAGCCTTCTGGTTAACAGTCACATGCCTTAGGCACTATGCCACCAGAGCTCCCGGTACATGCAATTAACCCTCAAGTAAAGCTGGTCAGTATTAATTACCATCATTTCCCATCGCAGGCTGTGTCCCAACCTCACCTCCAACTTCCGAATCTCAGAGAACTTCAGAACAGAACTAGTCCTTGTATTTACAGATCTGTCACTTTCACTTTGTTTTCCCAATAGGAGCAGGAGCAACTTCAGGGCAAAAAGCTGAGTCTAGCTCATGCTGTTATTGTTGTTGTTAGGTGCCACTGAGTTGTCTCCAACTCATAGTGACCCCATGCACAGCAGAACGAAACACCGCCCAGTCCTGCGCCAGCTCCATGCTCCCTGCCCATCGTCGCAGCTACTGTGTCAATCCATCTCATTGACGGCCTTCCCCTCTTTCTTCGACCCTCCACCTTACCAAGCATGACATCCTTCTCCAGGGAATGGTCCCTTCTGATAACATGACCATCCTAGTGGTCAGAAATTCTTCTGGTAAATATTGCCTATTTCATATCCAGCCCGATGCTCGGTGATACAGAGGACCAAGTGGTGACTGAAACAAGCCCAGCCTGTCCTCACAGAGCTCACTGTCCAGTGGGAGAGACAGACGCATCCCCAGAGAATGACAACCCAGGGGCCAGGGCCTGGATGGGAGAGGCATGGGCAGAAGGGCTGGGGTTTGCAGAGGGAAGCTTGGGCAGAAGAGTCAGGTTGGCATGGGGACCCAGTGGGGACCTAGACGACCCAGTGAGGACGGAGATAACCCAGCCTCCTGCTTTCTCAAGGCTCCCATTCTAGAGGTAATATCACTAAACCAAGACATGAAGCCGTGGCCTCGTCCATCCTGAGACCAGAAGAACTAGATGGTGCCCGGCCACCACTGCTGATGGTTCTGCCCAGGGCCACAATAGCTGGACCCTGACAGAATGGGAGGCGTATGCAGAACAAAATTCAAATTCTTAAAAAACCCAGACTGACTGGACCACTCGAGACCAGAGGACTCCCTGAGACGTCACCTGAAGTACTCCCTAAACCTTGAACCAAAACTACCCCGAGGTCACCTTTTAGTGAAATAACAGATTAGCACACAAAATAAAGAACATCGTCTGAAAGTTGAGTGCTCCATTAAAAAACCACCTATATAAGACCAAAAGGTCAACATTTGATTCGAAGCAGAGATGGGATCAGGAAGCAGGAAAAGCTGGGTACTGAATAGGGAACAGACAGAACACAATAAGACAGAACACAATAAAAAGAACGCTGACACATTGTGAAAAATGTGACTCCTGTCACGGGAGAATTTGCATAGAAATTGTCAAAAGGAAACGTAATTTTCTGTGTAAATTTTCACAAAAAACACAATGAAATATTATTTAAAAATTATATATTACTAATACCAAAAATAGGAGCTCTGGAGGCACAGTGCCTACGGCATTTGGCTGCTAACCAGAAGGCTGGTGGTTCAACCCACTAGCCACTCCTTGGAAGGAAGATTGGGCAATCTACTTCCGTAGAGACACCGCCTTGGAAACCCAAGGAAGGGCCGCTGTGAGTCAGATTCTACTCGATGGCAGTGAGAATACTAAAAATAATGAAAATATTATGTGCCATATGTGATTTGAGTTCATTACCTGCGTTCACACATTGAATTCTCACAACAGGCTTATCAGGTAGGTACCACTGTTCCTTCCATTTCATAGATGAGGGACCTGAGGCCCAGAGAGGCTTAGTCACCTGTCCAAGCTCACACAGCCAATCACTGGTGGAAGCAGGATTGAACCCAAGACATTTGGCTTAAGCCCAGGCTCTACTGCCCCTCAACAAACGAATGGGCAAGAAGGGCTGGTTTCCCAGGGAGAGGATGTGGGTGAGGCTGGAAGGGGGGCTGAGACTGGGGTCTCACCTGGAGGGTGCAGTGGGTGAGGGGGTAGATGCCACTCAGCCCTGGGGTCCAAGCCACCTCTAGCTCTGTGGGCCAGCTGGAGACAAGGTGGAGATCACGGGGCCGCTGGGGCAGCACTGTGAGCAAAGGAAGAAAGGGACTGACCCTGGGGCTCTTTCCCCAAAGCCTTCTACCCTGCTGCCAGCCCTGACCTCTAACCTGCGACCTCCCAACCCCCAACTCCCTCTTCTGTCACCTGTGATGGTGGCTGTGCGGGATGTGGTAACTCCTTTGGCATTATGGGCTTCACAGGAGAAGGAAGACGTCTTGTTCAGTCCTAGGGAGTCATATGGGGGGAACCAGTGTCAAGAGAGGGGAAGGCAGGGGCTCCAAGACCACCCGGCCCACCCCTGCCATGCCAGCCTGATTGGGATCAGTCCAATACCCATGGGCTCTTGCTTGAAGGGGGAGTGGGGGAAGGGAAAGAAAGTACAGTAGGAACATAAGCCTCCATCCGCAAAGACAGCTAGGCCCATGGCCTCAGCCTTGACCCCACACCATGCAGACATACAGCCATGCAGGCACACAGCCATACATACATGTAGCCACAGACACACATGCACACACACACGTGGACAGAGACACACCCATACACATATAGATACAGAGACATACATAATCATAAAACACACAGAAACACACAGGACACACACACACACACCCAGCTGTACATATACACATAGAATCAATAGACACTCGCATACACACATACTCATACATATTTCCCCATAGATAGACACACATATGTACACAAAGACACACATACATGCACACTTGGACACACAGAGAGACATACATACGTACATATATACACACAGAGAGAAACACAAACACACACTTACAAAGACGCACTGACCCACCCAGACAGATGTCGAGGCATATACACTTAAGAGACACACACTTGAGGAGGCAGGCTGTCCCGTGCATGCGGACAAGCCTTTGCTGGGTTGTGACCTCAGCTCTCATCAAGCCCTGTCCTCTCACTCTGCTCCAGCCACCCTGGCCTCCGCCTGGAAGCTTCTGGAAGCTAGAGTCAAGCACATTCCCACCTGGGGCCCTTTGCACTCCGTTCCTTGGGCTCAGAGCCCTCTTCCCACAGGTGTCTACAGGGCTCCCTCCCTCAACTCCTCCAGGTTTGTTACTCAAAGGCTACCTTCTTGGTCACCCTGGCCCCAACCCCCCTGTTTCAAAGTGGAACCTTCCCTCCTTATTTTGCTTTTTCTCATCAGCTCTTTAAAACACTCAACACACTTAACACGTTGCCTATGTAACTTGTTCATGTCTGTTTCCTCCACTAAAATGCTGGCTCCAAGAGTCTGGATTTTTTTTCTTTTTTTTTTTCCCCTCCTCTTATGTTCCCTACTGTCTCTCAGGGCCTGGCACACAGTAGGCACTCTATAAGTGTTTTTGAATGAATGAGCACATTTATATGTGCTGTTGTTAGTTGCCATCAGTCGGTTCTGACCCCATGTGTACAGAGTAGAACTGCTGCATAGGGATCTTATGGCTGGGACCTTTGGGAAGCTGATCTCCAGGCCTGTCTTCCGAGGTCCCTCTGGGTGGGTTTGAGCTGCTAGCCTTCTGGTTACTAGTCCAGCGCTTTGTGTTTTTGAGCTCTGGTGGCATAGTGCCTAAGGCATTTGACTGCTAACTAGAAGGTTGGCGGTTCAAACCCACCAGCCACTCTGCGGAAGGAAGACTGGGTATTCTACTTCTATAAAGATTTACCACTTCGGAAACTCAATGGGGGTCACTAGGAGTCGGAATCAACTTGATGGCAGTGAGTGGGTGTGTATGTAGCAATGTGGGCCCATGTAATTCCATGACTTAATATATGTAACTGTTGGTGCGTGTCTGTGGGTAGACTGCCTCCCTGCCCTGTGGTGTTGGTGATGATGAGAACACAGGCAGACATGCACACACATTCACACTCACACACACAAGTACATACAAGCACAGAGAGCAACACGAGACCCGAGTACACAGATACACAACACACACAGCTATGTGACATACACAGACACACACAGACACACACACACACACAATCTGTGTGACAAGATGAAAGGGGACCAAGTTTCAAGACTGTATGTGTAGGGAAGAGAGCTGTCACACTGTGGGGTATTGTGGGCAATGTCATGAAACAAGATGTGTAAGAACTCTATGGAAAATTGAGTTTGCTCTGTAAACTTTCACCCAAATCCCAATAAAAATTTAAAACTAAAGAAATAATTGATTTTAAGAAGACTGCGTATGTAAATGCAATTCTCTCGTGCGTGTTTCTGTACCTGTGTATGCATTTGCGTCTGCCTGTGTTTCTGTGGAGGAGCCTGGTGGCACAGTGGTTAAGCGCTCAACTGCTAACTGGAAGGTCAGCCGTTGGAACCTACCAGCAGCTCCACAGGGCAAAGATGGCGCGCACTGCTTCCATAACGATTGATTTATCTCCTTGGAAACCGTAAAGGGGAGTTCTACTCGGTCCTATAGGGTCACTGAGACAGAATCCACTCCATGGCAATGGGTTGTTTATAGGTATTTCCGTGTGGGTGTGTTTGCGGCCCCGTGTGTACGTCGGGTGTTGTATGTGTGTGTTGTATGTGTGGGTATCTGGGTGTGTCTCTTGTGAGTTGTTCTTGTGCTCCGTGCCTCTCAGCCCGGGTTCCCACCACCACTGAGCGCCCTTTACGCAGACACAAAGTTTCCCTTCTCCGTCAGCCGCGGGTGGAAACTGGAGGGGGGGGACGTCGGCGGCAGCGGCCGGAAGGGGGTGGGCAGGGAAGCGCCTCCGCTCTGGCTGCGCAGGCAGCGCGTTCCCAGCCAAGGTCAGGTGCCCGGCCCGCAGCCCCCGCTGCCCAGGGGAGGGACGGGACAGCCCCAGCGGCCGGACGGAGAGGGGGCAGGGAGCCTGGGTCGCGTCCAGCCACCTGGCACGTGGGGGCCCGTCAGGGTCACCGCGCCAGAGCCGGCCCCGCCCGCCAGAGGAGCCCGAGGGGCGGGAGGGGGTTCTGGAACCCGGTCCAGTTCCGACCGCAACATTCCTGCTGCCGCGTGAGTCACCGGGACGCCCCCTCCCCGGGCACTTCCGGCCGGCCAATGGGGCGCGTGGCCCAGGATCCCCCCTTCCCGGGCCCGCTGGGCACCACGAGAGGGCGGTGCGATGGAAAGAAGGAGCCTGGTCCCACCTCCCTTCGGCACCCAGCATCTAGACGGAGGGGTGAGGAGGGGCAGGAGGCAGGGATCCGCCTCCCCCTCCTCCTTGCGCTCTCCCTCCAAGCCGGGAGCAGGCCAGCTCCAGATGTGTTTTCCAGATGTACTGCCCACCGCCGCCTCGCGGGGGCCCCCCACACTTTTCCAAAGAAATGAGGAGGATGGACGGTGAGGGGGGCCACGCCCGGAATCAGAGAGGAGCAGATGCATGCAAATTGACAAGATTCCTGACACAACACCTCCCCCCTCCAAGCGCACATACAATGAATCACACTTAAACACACAGGATCCGTTATTGGCGCCAATACGCAGAAAATACGGTACTCATGAAACTATCCACAGATAAAAACACAGTAACACAAACACACGTCCAGTGACTTACACGTATACACAGTGTCTGATATACGCATTCACAAAGAGACGCACACATACCTATACACAAATGATGCTGGGATAAACACATAAACATACAGACACACAATCACACGCACGTGGATCACAAACACCTACCTACCCAACCTTCATCTAGTTTGACTGATCCTGACAAACAAATGCACACCTGCATAGTGAAATACATACCCCAAGGAAGAATATATGTAGAGGCTGGAGTGGACAGAGACAGGTACACACCAGCACACACGGAAGGTTCATATTGCCTTGCTTGCACACAAACGTGTTGGCACTCACACACACAGCCAGAACACAGCCAGCCACACTCAGGTTGCTGCAGACACATTTGTGGAGATTGTATCAGCAATTGCTACACACACACGTGCAGACACACAAGCATGCAGAGACACTGCCATGTACACGGAGGTTGGCATGGAGACACATATGCACCCTGGTAGGTGAGCACTGTAGGCTCCTCCAGTGGGAAGCAGCAGAGGCCAGCTCACACACAGGGAGACCGACAGACACACAAGAGGTGGTTGCTGCCCTGGTATGAAGGACACCCACACAGATACAGGGATCATGGTGGCAGCTTCACAGGCCAACATGCTCATCCTGGACACATACACAGACACCACAGGGACACCCATGGACACACACGGATGCATAGCCAGCCAATGAGAAACACCCCAAGTAATAGACATGCACCTGCCGACTGCCTGAGAAACAGGCTACCAGGGCCACACGCAGACATAAAACACACATAGGGGTGCAGGTAAGCCACACATTAGGAGATACACACCACACCACTGAGAAACATAGCATGTAATCCATGGACACCTCCTGACTTGCCACAAGGAAACAGGACACACCTGTGAGCTGATCCTGTTACTTCTGTACAGGCAGGTGTGCAAAACAGCCACCAAGGGAACTGCCACTCCCACTACACACACACACCATCCTCATATCATGAACCACAGCTATGAACATACACACACACCTTTGTGGGACAGACACAGGCTGGCTGACACAGGTATACTCAATGATGTGTGTGCACGCACATATACACATATATATACACACACACAGGCTTACTGATAGCCCCTGGGAAACATACAGAGAAGTCCTATACAGACCCACACACGGAGTGGGACAGGCACACAAGCTGACAGAGACACATTTAGTAAGACACACACACGTTAAGACTTCCATGGAGCTGACCCTCTTTAAGGCACACGCTCATACAAAGAGGATGGTGGATGCAGACACACAGGGACATGGACACCCAGCCAGATGCCCCCCCCACACACTGACCCTCACACCTTCACTCTCCATTTCTACTTCCTGGGATGGAAGCTTCCCTCCCCCTGCCCCCTCTGAGGGGGTTTCTGCCAGGCTGACTCAGGCCTCATTCCCGTCCCCACCCGGTCACTCAAGCCATGGGCCTGAGTCACCCTCTGGGGGCTGACATGCTCACCGCTTCCTTGCACACTCAGGGTCCCCGGAATGCTGGGAATGTGGGCACTTCTCTCCACCCAGCCCCAGACCCCTCCCATTCTGGGCCACAGGTGGGATGCAGGAAACTGATACCCCTCCGGGCCCAGCTGCTCCCCTCTGAATGAGCTCCCCATCTCTCTTTCCTTGGTCAGGAGGAACCCCTGTGTCCAGAGTCCCCCAGCTCGGACTCTGACCACGGTGGGACCCCAGGCTTGGTCCTGCCCCCTCCGTGTGGTGTGGAAGGAATGGCCGCTCTTCTCCCACCTCTCAGGCTTCCCTGTCCTCACTGCCCTCTCTGTCCCTCCCTCTGTCTCTTTCCCCCTTTATGACTCTGTTTCCTGTTTCTTGCCTTCTTTCTGCTTTGGACTCTGTTTCCCTAGTGAGGCCTGGGCTGGATGTCCTTCCCTTGACTGAGGCCAGAAGGACCCTTTAGGGCCAGAGGTAGGCAGGTGGGGGCTGGAGAAGAGGAGGACACAGTTGATTCCGGTGCCCAGCTGGGGGTCAGGGGCTGACAAAGGGCCACCAGGCCCACACATACTTGGGCCATGGAACAGCTCAGAGGAAACCCAGAACAAAGAATTCTATTCAGAGTGGGGCCGGGGGGATGGAGAGAGAAAGAGACAGAGACAGGAAAAGATGGAAAGAGAGAGAGAGAGAGAGAGAGAGAGAAGGACACAGAGAGACAGTGAGACAGAGATGGAGAGATAGGGAAAGAGATGGAGAACAGAGACAGAAAGGCATACAGACAGAAACACGGAGATACACAGAGACAAAGACACTGAGCAGAGACAGAGATAAAAACAGAGGAACTGGTAGATGGTCAACACCAACGCAATGAAGGCTCTCAGCTCCTCACTCCCCTGTGCCCTGTCCTCAGGCAGAGCTGACCCTTTCTCACCTTGAACTTGCAGAGTGTGCTGGGGGCCGTGGCCTGTGGCCAGAGCCATGGGGGCAGCATCCTGGAGCCAGAGTAGGTTCACCGGCTCTGGGGGCCCCTGGGCCCGACAGCTCAGGTTGAAGGGGATGTTGGCAGCCACAGTCCTGTCTTCAGGCTCCTCCAAGAAGTAGGGCAGGCCTGGGGGTAGTGGCAGAGGCTGGAGGCTTCAGATCACCTCTGGCCCACCCTGTGTTTCACCCTCAGGGGCTTCGACCCCCCCATATCTCCCCAGGACACCTGCACGTTCCAACCTCTCAAGGCCTCTGCCCCTGAGGACACCTGGTCCTAATATCTGACCCCCAGGCACTTGACTGCTAACCAGAAGGCTGGTGGTTCAAACCCACCAGCCACTCCTTGGAAGGAAGATGGGGCAACCTACTTCCGTAGTGATACTGCCTCGGAAACCCAAGGAAGGGTTGCTATGAGTTGGTCCAACTCGACGGCACATAACAACAACAATGTGTGTGCGTGTGTGCCTCTGATCCCTTTATCTGATCTTTAGGTATGACTCCCAAGACATCTGACCACCCTAGGCTGTCCTCTCCTCCACACCACATAACACTCCCAGGCCTGCCCCCATCATTTATGGAATCCCAGCATCTTGACCCCCCAAAGATCTCTGACATCCCCAGGCTGTAGGTACCCCCAGAACACTCTGGATCCTCCGGCCCTCTCTCTGACCCCTCGGGATTCTTGATCTCTCCCAACCTATGAGCTCCCCATGTCCTCAGACCCCTCAGGGCCTCGGATTCCCAGGGCTCACCCTCCAGCCCCACATAGCCAGGATGAGAAAGGACGGTCTCTCCTTTCAGGACCACCGCACACTGGTACTGCCCCGCGTCCGAGAGCTGCAGGGATGAGATTCTGACAGAACACAGAGGTTTGGAGTCAGAGCCAGACACTGGTAGGGGGTGGTCAGAACTGAGACAGGGGTCTGGGCTAGAAAACCATCAGCCCACGAAGTGGGTACTATCATATCCCATTTTACAGAAGAGAAACCCAGAGGGTGACATCACGGGCTGAAAGCCGTGCAGCCAGAAGTGGTAAGGCTGGGATTCCCACCCAGGTAGTCTGGTTCATATCACCATGTGATGGAGGTGGGGGTCTGGGGAAGGCCGGGCGTCAGGAGGGACGTGGGGAGAGGTTGACCACCTGAGCTGGCTGACCACCTTCCAGTCGTCCTGTCCGTCTTCTCCCAGGGGTACCTGGATCTGGGTGCTGTCCACCAGCTCCAGGACCTGCCCGTCCCGGAGCCAGGTCACCTCAGGAGGCTCCCCTTGCACCTGGAGCTCACACCGCAGGGTCCCCGTGAGTCCCCGGGCACCAGTGATATTCCCTGGGCTCCCCACAAAGGGGTCCACCTCAGCCTGTGCTCCTGCAAAGGGGGTAAAGGGAAGGGTTGGCTTAGGGGCCCCCACTTCCCTCTGGCCACTCCATTTCTCGCCCCCACTTCCCGCCTGCCCAACGGCTGCCAGGCCCTCAGACCCACATAGTTCTAGAGTGACCTCAGAAGGGGTGGAGGGTGGAGGCTTTGAGGGAGGATGGGGGCCTCCCCAGGGGACTGGGGTCCATTATCTGTCCGTTGGGAAGGCCAGCCCGGGATCTGGCAGCCTCCCACGCCCTGGACTGCCCGGCAGGGCCAACCCCTGTCCCCACTGCCCTGCCTTAGGGTCTCTGGAGACTTAAAAGGTTTGGGCTGGGTGGATGAGGGGGAAGCCAGGCTGGGGAGGAATAAGGGAGAGAGACGAAGGGGAAGCCAGAGAAAGGCAGGCAAGAGGAGACAGAGAGGCCCAGAGACACAGAGGGAGACAGAAAGAGAGACAGAGAGAGAAACTCCCCCAGAGGGAGACTGGAGAGAGACAGACAGAGAGAGAGAGAGCTCCCACCTCCAGAGATGGAAATCTAAAGACAGACAAAAACAAAGTAAAGACAGACTGCAGCGGGGCAGGGACACAAATGGGGGTGGAGGGGTGGTAATGGTGACCAAGGGTTTACTCTAGGGCCCCCAAATCCTCATTCCTTCATTCCTCTCCCGGCTGAGTGCTCTTTTCTTTAGGGAAGATTCTGCCTGTCCCCAGCTCAGCCCCTCTCCCCAGCCAACCACCTCTCCCGGGCTCTGTCCCCACTTCTCATCTTGTCTGTCTGTCTGTCTCTGCGTGTCCATCCCTTCCCCTCTCCGGCCCTCTCAGTTTCTATTTCTTGTCCTCTGTTCCTCTCTCCCAGTCCGTTTCTCTCCCCGTTGCCTCTTGGGTTGGCGTCTGACTCTCTGGATCTCCCCGTCTCCCTCTGTTATCTCAAGGAAACTCCCTGAGCTGCCTCAGGACTACCCCCCACCCACCCCAACACCTGCCACCCGCCTCCCTGTGGTCCCCCTGGCCCCGCGCCCCCCACCCCGTGGGTGGCCTTGACCCAGCAAGCCCCTGTCACTTACCCTTGGGGGCCACGCAGCCCCAGCAGCACAGCACCAAGCTGCAGGCCAGCGGGACCCTGGCCATCCTCGGGAGACACCGCACAGGCAGCGATGCCAAACTTTCTTCACAAGTTCCCAGGCGCCTTGCGGGGGAGGGAGGGGGCAGGGCTGGGCTGTCCCCAGCCCTCCCCCCAGCTCTGGGCTCCCCGGATTTGGCACTGCCCGCCTGGCAAGGCGGAGGGGGCCCCTGGCCGGTTCTGCTCCGCAGCGGCGCCTCGCCTGCTTCCCGGCCTCCTCCTCTCCCTCCCAGACTTCAGGCAGCCCTTTCCCCGCCCCTGTCCCCCACTGCCTCCGCCCACCAGCCCCGGAGCCCAAGGGGCCACCTGGGCAGTGAGGGGTTAACGCAGAGAGGAGTGGACCTACTCGGCCTTAAAGGAGCCTTGGAGGTAGACTGGGGAACGGGAAGGGGAAGGGGGCCCTGGTGGCTGCGCCCCTAATTCTGGGCCAGGAGGCGGGAGTCTTTGTCAGGGCTCTGGGCGCTGTCCCTCTGGGCTCTCTCTGTGTCTGGTAAACATCCCTCCAGAACTCCACTCCCCTTACAGCCCAGGACCCCCCTCCCGCGCTTCCACCCCTTGCCTGGCCACCACCAGGCCTCCCTCGGCCCTTCACTCCCCCTCACACTCACAGCTCCTGGGATAGACACACACACACACACACACACATGCAGACACGTACTCAGACGTTGACACTCAGGGGTTGGGACAGGCAGAGACAAGCAGTGGCATGCTGCTGGCCCACAGACACACTCAGACAAGCCGGGTCAGGAATTTTCTCTGAAGAAGCCTCAAACAGGAGGGCCTGCCTGTGTGGGCACCCACGGGGATGGGGGACACATGGAGCCTCAGACACACAAAACACCCCCCACAGACACAGAGAGGGACAAGCAGTGTGTGGGCATCCACAGGGAAGTAGGGAGACACAAAGCCGCAGACACACAAAACACCCCCCACAGACACAGAGAGGGACAAGCAGTGTGTGGGCATCCACAGGGAAGTAGGGAGACACAAAGCCGCAGACACACAAAACACCCCCCTCCACACACACACATAGGGGACAGCAGTGTGTGGGTGCCCACGGGGACGCAGGGAGACACAGAGCCTCAGACATACAAAACACCCACCCCCCCCAGACACAGAGAGGGGATAGCAGGGTGTGGAGATAGCAGTGTGTGGGCACCCATGGGGGCACGGGGAGACACAAAGCCTCAGACATACACACACATACACACACACAGTCAGACACACAAGGAAACAGATATACTCCCAGGCAGACGAACACAGAAACTCAGGAGTTACAAACAGACGCGGGAACGTGCAGGCACACATGTATGCAGAGGGCATGGAAATCCAGGCACAGATAGGCCCATACACATGGAAACAGAGTCGTGGATGCACAGGGGTGTTGTTGTTAGGTGCCGTCGAGTCATCTCTGACTCACAGCGACCCTATGCACCGCAGAACAACACACAGCCTGGTCCTGCGCCAGCTCCACGATCCATCCTTGCTATACTTGAGCCCATCGTCGTAGGCACTGTGTCAGTCCATCTCATTGAGGGCCTTCCCCTCTTTTATCAACCCTCCACCTTACCAAGCATGACATCCTTCTCCAGGGAATGGTCCCTTCTGACAACATGACCTAAGTAGGTGAGACGAAGTCTGGCCATCCTCGCTTCCAAGGAGCATCCTGGCTGGCTGCACTTCCTCCAGGACAGATTCGTTAGTTCTTTTAGCAGCCCATGGTACTTTCAGCATTCTTCACCAGCACCACAACTCAAAAGCATCAATTCTTCTTTGGTTTTATTCATTGTCCAGCTCTCACATGCATATGAGGTGATTTGAAAATACCATGGCTTGTGTCAGGCACACCTTAGTCCTCAAGGAGATATCCTTGCTCCTCAGCACTTGAAGAGGTCCTTTGTAGCCGACTTGCTATACGTCTGAGGTCCTCACTGCTGCTTCTATTGGTGTCAATTGTAGAACCAAGCAATGTGAAGTCTTTGACAACTTCAGTCTTTTCTCCATTTATTGTGATGCTTCTTATAGGTCCAGTTATGAGGATTTTTGTTTTCTTTATATTGAGATGCAAACATACTGCAGACTGTATTCTTCAATCTTCATCAGTAAGTGCTTCAAGTCATCCTCACTTTCAGCAAGCAAAGTTGTGTCATCAGTGTATTGCAGGTTGTTAATGAGCCTTCCTCTAATTCTGATGCCATGTTCTTCTTCGTTATAGTCCAGGTCCCTGATTATTTGCTCAGCGATTAGATTGAATAAGTGCGGTGAAAGGATCAAACCCTGACACACTACCTTCTTGATTTAAAACATGCAGTATGTCCCCTTGTTTTGTTTGAATGACAGCCTCCTGGTCTATGTACAGGTTCCTCATGAATGCAATTAAGTGTTCTGGAATTCCCATTCTTCTCAATGTTACCCACAATTTGTTAAGGTCCACACAATCAAATGCTTTTGCATAGTCAATAAAACACAAGTAAACATCTTTCTGGTATTCTTTGCTTTCAGCCAAGATCCATGTGACATCAGCGATGATATCCCTTTTTCCACATCTTCTTCCGAATCCAGGCTGCACCTCTGGAAGTTCCCTGTCAATATACTGTTACAACCATTTTTGAATTATCTTCGGTAAGATTTTACTTGCATGTGATATTAATGATATTGTTTGGTAATTTCCACATTCTGTGGGATCATCTTTCTTTGGAATGGGTACAAATACGGATCACTTTTTTTTTTTTCCCTCCCCTCCCCTCCTACCCCTGGTAACTGACAAAGAAAATGTCCTTCCATAGATAAACGTTTCTTTGACTTTTACAATAATGGACTAATACAATATTTGTCCTTTTGTGATTGACTTATTTCACTCAGCATAATATCTCCAAGTTCATCCATGTTATGCGGTGTTTTGCAGATTCTACATTATTCTTTAGGGTTGCATAGTATTCCATTGTGTGCAAATACAGATCTCTTGTAGCCAGTTGGCCAGGTAGCTGTCTTCCAAATCTCGGCATAACCGAGTGAGTGCCTCCAGCAGGGCATCCGTTTGTTGAAACATCTCAATGGGTATTCTGTCAATTCCTGGAGCCTTGTTTTTCATCAATTCCTTCCATGCAGCTTTGACTTCTTCCTTCAGTACCATTGATTCTTGATCATATGCCACCTCCTGAAATGGTTGAACAATGACCAATTTTTGGTACAGTGACTCTGTGTATTCCTTCTATTTTTCTTTTGATGCTTCCTGCATCATACAATATTTTGTCCATAGAATCTTTCAATATTGCAACTCAAGGCTTAAATTTTTTCCTCACTTCTTTCAGCTTGAGAAATGCTTCCCTTTTGGTTTTCTAACTCCAAGTTTTGCACATTTCATTATAGTAATTGGCTTTGTCTGCTTGAGCTGCTCTTTGAAATCTGTTCAGCTCTTTTATCTTGTCATCCCTTCCATTTGCTTTAGCTACTTTCCAGTCAAGGACAAGTTTCAGAGTCTCTTCTGACATCCATTTTGGTCTTTTCTTGTCTTTTTAATGACCTCTTGCTTTCTTCATGGATGATGTTCTTGATGATATCCCACAATATTTCTAGTTTTCACTCACTGGTGTTCAATGCATCAAATCTATTCTTTAGATGGTCTCTAAATTCAGGATGGACATAATCAAGATCATATTTTGGCTCTCGTGGACTTGTTTTAACTGTTTTCAACTTCAAGTTGAACTTGCATATGAGCAGTTGATGGTCTGTTCCACAATCAGCTCCTGGCCTTGCTTTGGCTGAAGATATTAAGCTTTTCCATTGCCTCTTGCCACAGATGTAGTCCATCTGAATCCTGTGTACTCTGTCTGGCGAAATCCATGTGCGTAGCCATCGACTGTGTTGTTAAAAAAAGTATTTGTAGTGAATAAGTTGTTGGTCTTGCAAAATTCTACCATGCAAATTGCAGCATTATTTCTGTCACCAAGGCCAAAGTTTCCAACTACCAGTGATTCTTCTTTGTTTCCAATTTTTGCATTCCAGTCGCCAGTGAAAATTAAAACATCTTGATTGCACATTTGGTCAATTTCAGACTGCAGAAGTTGATAAAAATCTTCAATTTCCTGACCTTTGGCTTTGGTTGTTGGTGCATAAATTTGAATAATAGTCATATTAACTGGTCTTCCTTGTAGGTGTATGGATATTATCCTATCACTGACAGCATTGTACTTCAGGACAGAACTTGAAACATCCTTTGTGATGATGAATGCTATGCCATTCCTCTTCAAATTGTCATTCCTAGCATAGTAGCTCATATGGTTGTCTGATTCAAAAGGCCAAAACCGGTCCATTTCAGCTCACTAATGCCTAGGACAACAATCTTTATGTGTTCTATTTCATTTTTGACAACTTCCAATTTTCCTAGAATCATACTTTGTACAGTCCATGTTCCTATTATTAATGGATATTTGCAGCTGTTTCTCCTCAATTTGAGTCATGCCACGTCAGCAAATGGAGGTCTCAAAAGCTTTACTTTATCCATATCAGTAAGGTTGGTCCTACTCTGATGAGGCAGCTCTTTCCTAGTCATATTTTGAAAGGCTTCTGACCAAAGGGGCACATCCTTCTGCTCTGATCAGATAACGTTTCTGGGCTATTCATAAAGTTGTGTGGTAATGTATCAGACAGTGTTTCTCTACTATTCATAAGATTTTCCTTGGCCGATTCTTTGAGAAGTGAATGGCCTCTTCCTTCTTCCTAGTCTGTCTCAGTCTGTGAGCTGCATTGAAACCTGTGCGCCACGTGCAACCATGCTTGCGCTTGAAACACCGGTGGCACAGCCTCAAACCTCACAGCAACACACAAGTCACAATAGTACGACAAACTGACAGACAAGTTTGTCTCACTTAGCTGTTCGAAATCTCTACACACTCCCATTACCTGGATCCCTAGTGCTGCTCTGCTCTGTTGTCCCCTCTGGCTTCTCTTTTCCCTTGGTTTCCTGGCTGGTGAGGGTGGGGCCTGGGTCCCTCCTCTCACCTGGATCCCTGGCTGCTGCTCTGCTCTGTCATCCCCTCTGGCTTCACTTTTCTCCTGCTTTCTTGGCTGGTGCTCTGGTAGCATTGTGCCTAAGGCATTTGATTGCTGACCAGAAGTCTAGAGGTTCAAATCCACCCCACTCCTTGGAAGGAAGATTGGGCAATCTACTTCCATAGTGATACCACCTTGGAAACCCAAGGAGGTATCCAACTCCATGGCAGTGGGTTTGGTTTGGTTTTGGTTCCTGGTTGGTGGGGATAGGGCTTGGGTCCCTCCCCTCACCTGGATCCCTGGCTGCTGCTCGGCTCTGTCATCCCTTTTGGCTTTGCTTTTACCCTACTTTCCTGGCTGGTGAGGGTGGGGCCTGGGTCCCTCCCCTTATCTGGGTCCCTGGCTGCTGCTTTGCTCTGTTGTCCCCTCTGGCTTTGCTTTTACCCTACTTTCCTGGCTGGTGAGGGTGGGGCCTGGGTCCCTCCCCTTATCTGGGTGGCTGCTGCTTTGCTCTGTTGTCCCCTCTGGCTTTGCTTTTACCCTACTTTCCTGGCTGGTGAGGGTGGGGCCTGCGCTCTCCCCTCACCTGGATCCCTGGCTGCTGCTCTGCTCTGTCATCCCCTCACAGGGATTCACACACAGAAATACTGGACCACAAGCATGGGAATCCAGGGGAGAGCACACACAGGTGTGCCTGGAGTCAGATGTGGGAATCAGCCATGTAGATCCATACACACACACACACACACACACATTGGCAAAAAGCTATTCAACTCTTGCTGAGACCCCACCTCCCAGCCTTAGGTCCTACACTTTTTCCCCTAAGTCCCTAAACAGGCCCTACACCCACCCCTGATCTGCCCCTTCCCCTACACTCTGTCCCAGTAGGCAGAGGCCAGGGAAGTGGAATGACGAGTTTAAAGTCCTTGTTTTCACCACCCTGCTGGGGCTGGTGGTTCCTGGGCTCCATCTATCCCTTCCTCTGTCCCCTTGTGCTGGGACCTCCCTGGTCCTCGAGGGAGTGTGATGAGCAGAGAACCCTAGACCAACGGGGCTGTGGGCAGGGTCCCCAAGTCCCAGATTTGCTGTCTGGCTTCAGGCTAGCTCCTTCCCCTCTTTGGTCTTGTCAAGTGTAGCTACAACCCGTTTGTCAGTGGAGGCTTGTGTGGGGCTGTGATGTCGACCAGGTTTCAGCAGAGCTTCCAGACTAAGAAAGATGAGGAGGAAAGGCCTGGAGATCTACTTGCAGAAATAAGCCCATGAAAATCTGGTCCCAACGGTCCTTGTGCACAAGATCACTGGGAGTCCACTGAAGGCAGCTGATGCCTCGGGGGTCATCCATCTCTCTGCTCTTGGCCACTTCTTTTGGACACAGGCATCCCTACAGCCACCTGCACCCCTCTCACCACCCCATGTAGTCCAGTTCTGCTCTCTCCTGCTGGGGCCCCTCCCTGGGATTCTGGCCTCTACTGTGCTACCTCCATGCCATCTCCCTTTCAGCAGCAGTGGGATGTTTCTGGAACTCAAAGACCCCATCCCTTCCCTGCTTCCCCATGGCTCCCCACTGTCCCCGGGTCAGCCCAGCCCTCAGCCAGGCATGGATCGGGTCTTCATAATCCTGCTTGCTGAGCTGTCAGATTATGGTGCTGTTTCAGGGATGGCCCCAGCAGCCATCCTGCCACCTAAATTTGTAGCTGACAGTGGAGAAGTCAAGGAGCTTTGGTGGTGTAATGGTTAAAGCTATTGGCTGCTAACCGAAAGGTTAGTGTAACACATGGGGAAGGCTAGCTGATTCTACTGGGGTAGATCCCAGCTCTACCACTAACTGTGTAATCTTGGGCAAGTGACTGGCCTCCCTGAGCCTTGAATGGGAGGCTGTGAAATGGGAACAAGAATAGAACCCACCCAAAGATGCATGGAAACAATTAGTCCAAGGGATTAGTGGACCATGCAAACCTCAGTCTACATAACCCTGAGACCACAAGAACTAGATGGTGCCCAGCTACCACTGTCAAACCATTCAGAAAGGGAACCGTGCAGGAGATCCTGGATAGAGTGAAGAACAATGTGGAACAAAACTCAAAAGCATTAAAAAAAAAAAAGATTAGGCTTACTGGTCTGATAGAGACTGGTGAAACTCCCAAGACTATGGCCCCTAGTCATCTTTTGGGCCTAGAATTGAACTCATTCCTATGGCTTCCAGCCAAACAATAGACAGGCATATGGGGTGAACATTTACACCCGGTAGATACACTCCTTAGAGGGATCAATCATGGGAGATCAGAAGGGCAGTGTTTGTACATGGAGATCGCTCAGGGGGCAGGAATGCATGGAAAAGGACACAGGGAAGAGGTAACCACAGGGAAGAAGTGCAGAGGGAGCTGTTACATTGTGGGGAATTGCAGTCAATGTCATGAAACAAAATGTGTATGAACTGCTGTATGGAAAATGAATTTGCTCTGTAAACTTTCACCCAAATCACACACACACACACACACACACACACAAGAATAGCACACACTTAGCAGGGAAGTGGGAAGATAACACAGCAAAGCATATAGTTCTTGGTCCATGGCAATGCCACCCATGCCTGACCCTTGGAGTCTTCCTGGACACCCCCACCCTGCAGTCAGTTACCAACTCCCATGGACAAACCTCTCTCCCACCCACCCTTCCTCTCCTCCTCACAACCGTGCCCTGGTCCAGCCTGGCCTTCTGCCCCTGGGGTCTCTGCTCTGGGTCCCTGAACTGCCCCCGCCCCAGGCTCCAGGCTTCCTTGTCTCACTCCTTTTAAACTGTCACCTACTCAGCAGCCACAGGGGATTTCCGTCACAAATCAAATGTTTTCCCTCCTTGCCCCAAACCTCCCAAAAACCCACACTCTTCACCAAGACCGATAAGCTCCCCCCTCCACCTCCTTGTAACACTCCCCTCCTTGCCTCCCCAGTCTTCTTTCACTTCCTGCAAGCCCTTGGAGTGTCCTCCCTGCCACTCTTGGTCCCACACATAGGAAAGCCACTAGGTTTCTAAGAGAATTGTATCAGCTTGGACTGAAGGACATGGAAATCCTACAAAAGAAAAAGAAGTCTCTTCCCTTCCCATATCCACAGGCAGAAAGCAGGTTGAGATAAGCTGTCATGGGGTTGGCTGACTCCCGACAACCTCATGCACCATGGGGCAAATCGCAAGCTGTTGGGGTCCAAAGGGTTTCATTGGCTCATTCTCATTAGATTGTCAGGCCTATCTCCGGACTCTCAGCCTTGAAGCTCTGCTGAAATCTCGTCAGCGTCATAGCAACATACACTTGGTGGCTGCACTGGCTGGAAGTGAACCCCGGTCTCTCACATGGAAGGCACAATTCTACCACTAAGTCACCCCTGCCTTCTCCATCAACAAAAACTCACTGCCACCAAGTCGAGTCCAACTCACAGCGACTCCCAGTGCCTCATCTTTCTTCTGTGGAGCAGCTGTTGGGTTTGAACCACTGACCTTTCGGTTAGCAGCCAATAGCTTTAACCATTACACCACCAAAGCTCCTTGACTCCTCCACTGTCAGCTACAAATTTAGGTTACCTTCTTCCTGAAAACGGAAGATGACCCAGAGGATGACCTAAGACCCCAGACGACTGCACACCCCTCAGTCCCTTCTCAATTGCCACCTCCCAGTGAGATGCTGCCTGACCGTCTCTCACTCTGATCTAGGTCTCCATCTTGTTTTCTTTCCTTTGGCAACATTCTGCCTGGCTTGTCATTGCGTTTATTGGTGTGATTAGCTCTCCTCCCACTGGTCTGTGGATTCTGGGAGGGCAGGGATGGGATATTATCTCATCACTGCTGTGACTGCCACCCTGTAACATAACATGCCCTCCACAAAGGGAATAATTAATAATTGTGGCATTTTGGGGGTGCAGTCATACACAATGTCTGTCCACTTGCATGAATGTGCTGGGGGTCCCCGGGGCTGGCTTGAATCTCTACATACATCCCCTTGAGAAATATTTGCTGAGTACCTACCATGCGCCAGGGGTATACTCTGAAATGTCTTAAGAGATGAAATGGGGCGTTGGATGAACCTCTGAAACTACTGTCCTGCGAGACTCTGTAAGCCTTAAACCAAAAATATCCCCTGAAGTCTTCTTAAAAACAAACAGCCGTTTAGCTTTGCTGGTAAACAACATTGGCCTTGAGTCCTGCACTCTTTTAAGGATTATCTATATTTGGATCAAAGGAGCTCTGGTGGTGTGGTGGTTAAGGCATCTGGAAGCTAGTCAAAATTGGGGTTCGAACCCGCCAGCCACTCTGTGGAAGAAGGATGAGGCAGTCTGCTTCTATAATGATTTACAGCCTTGCATACCCAATGGCAGTTGTTATGAATCTCAGTGAGTTTGGTTTGAATACATTGGGATCAAAGTGACAACAGCAACTCAAAAAATTCGATAGGAACCTCAGGGGGCAGTGAGTTTATGTTAACGGGGGAGGGACAACTCAGAAAAGGAGGGTGAGAACGTTGTACACTCAAAGACTGTCATCAACGTCACTGAATTATACATGTAGAAACGGTGGAGCTGGTGTACGTTTTGCTGTGTAAATTCTCAACAAAATAGAGAGAATTTGAAACAATTATTTGGAACATAAAGAAATAGACAGGGATAGAAATGTTGCCTGCAGTAGGGTCTGGGATTCCACAATGAGTAGGACAAATTCTTGCCTCTGGGAAACACACACTCTGAGGGGAAGAGTCCACTCCCAAATCAAACGTTCATCAGCCTGCAAGACAGGGAGTGAAGGAAAAGGCAGGGGAGGGGACACCCAAGGTGGGAATGCCACTTTAGCCAGCGTGGTTGGGGGAAGGCCTCTCAGGCGTTAGGACTGAAATCTGAAATGAATTAGCAGGTGAGCCATGTTAGGAAGGGCATTCTGGGCACAGGGGAACAGCCAGTGCAAAGGCCCTGAGGCAGACAGAGACATGTACTGGATATGGCAAAGAATTTCAAAAAGGGCCTTGTGGCTGGAGGCGAGGTGGAGGTGGTGAGGTGAGGTCTCAAGACAGTCTTGGCCTGGGGAGGATTTTGGCCTTTATTCTAAATGTGATGGGAGCTTCTGGGGGTTCTTGAGCAGGGGGGAGACCCACTTTATGCTTTTAAAGGATTCCTCTGTTAAAGTCAGAAGGTGAAAGGTTGATGGGAAACTTTCTAATGGAGGGGCCACAGCTTGGACACCCCAATCGTAAACATCACTGAACAGTTACTGCAGTGTGATGGGACACAAAGGCACCAGCCCCTCATGTGAGGCCTTGAATGAGCCCAAATCCAATCTAATTCTGTTTACAGGTGATTCTGGGAACTTAAGTCCCTCTTAAACACCATCATAAAGTTGCTGCCAGTGAACCTGGAATATGAAATTGTACAGGGCAGTGACCTGGTCTCAAGGAAAAAAATGGCATATAAAAGGTCACTGGTGCAGATTTTTAAAAGATTGACAGACATTTCAGACAAAGGCAGAGTGTGGGGGACCTTCTTGGGAACCTGAATGACAGCAAACCAAACCCCCTGCCATGGATTCAGTTCTGACTCATGGAGACCTGATGTGTTACAGAGAATTGCTCCATATGGTTTTCTTGGGTGTAATCTTGGTGGAAAAGTGGATGGCCCCTGGGTGGTATGAAGGGTTTGCATTCAACTAACAGACAGATTGGTGGTTTGACTCTACCAACAGCACCACGGAAGAAAAAGCTGGCAACTTCCTTAAGATCACAGCTGCTAAAAACCCCATGGAGCGCACAGTTGTACTCAGAAACATGTGGGGTCACCGTGAGCTGCAATCAGCTCCATGGCAACAGGTTTGCTTTTGATCTTTGTGGAAGTAGATTGCCAAGCCTTCCTTCCGGAAGAACCGCTGGTGGGTTCGAACTGCCAGCCTTTCAGTTAGTAGTTGGGTGCAAACAGCTTGCACCACCCAGGGACCTGATATAAACAAACCAAGTGTAAAACACACTGATGAGAGCATCAGGGAAATGTGAACACCGACCGGCCTTTGACTTTCTAGCACCGTCCACTATGAAGGGTGTGAAAATGGTCTATTTTAAAAATAAATATTAGCTTATGACATGCACACTGCTGAAGGATTGAGGGGGAAGACAGACTGATGGCTGCAAGTTTTTAAGTGCAGAAAACACCGAGATGGATGGACAGGTCAACAGAAGCATGCTAACAGTGCAGCAAACTGTCGGGGGTAGGGTGGTCATGATCCAGGTGACAGGCACCGGGATGGTCCCCTGCACAGTGCCTCCAATATCCCTGCACGCTTGAAAACATTCACAATACAGTGTCAGAGGACAAATGCCCAGAAGTATTGGAGACACACATTCAATTATTTTCTGCGGTTTGTTTTAAAATAATAAAAACCCAGAATAAAAAAAAAAAAAAGGAAGTTGGTGATACTGACGCTGGATGGTGAGTACCTGGGCTGGGCATGGGTTCTTTATACTGTTTCGTCCTCTTTTGGGGATTTACAAACTTCCATTTTTAATAACTGACCAATAAAACGATGCTTCTGCCTTCCTATTGCAGAGAAGGTGGGGAGGAAAAGGCTGAATGAAACAGGCCAGTGAGGTGGGGCCTGCGTTAAGTATTCAGTTCCAGATCTGGACAATTCCCAGGGCTTCCTGGCCTTGGGCTGTCTATCCCTGGCTGCACAGGCAGCCCGACCATGACCCTCCGTGGAGGAGAGCCTCTCCCAGGGCCCTGCCCCCCACCCTGCCACAGACTGAAAGCCCCGCCCAGCCCCTTCCCTCCCTCCTGGCCCGGTACTCAGCTCCACATCTGGTGCTGATGTCAACAGCCAGGGTGGGCGGGGGCCATGTTTTTTAGCTCCCGCCCAGCCTCGGGGGAGGGGGCTGGGAGGCGTGGACTCCTACCACACCCAGAGCTCTCTGTGACGACAGTCACAAACTTACTCCAGGCCCTGCCACGGGCCAGAAAAAAACCTTTTATTGCAAAACAGGGCCTTTAAGTCACAAAGGATGCCAGACCTGGCCTCCTCCTGACAATACCAGACTGTGGGTTGGGACCTGGCTCCTCCTGGGTCCGTGCAGTCCTTCCCTGGGTCTGATGGGATTCTGGAGCGCAGCAGAACCTCAGAGCTCCCATAGCTTGGGTTGGGGGGAGTGGATTAGGAGGGAAGCTTTCAACAAGGTCGCCTAAGGAGGGGCGGGGATGGGGTGTGTGTGTACCTTTGGTCTGGGCGTCCTCCTGTGCCCAAGGTTACTTGGTGCCCAGGTATGTGTGCACAACCAGCACATTGGGGATGTCCTTGGGAGATTCAAGGGGTCAAGCTACCTGAAAAAGTGTGTCCCTAGGTGAAATGTGCTGATGGCTGGGTACAGTGCTGCCTGTGAGCAGTGATGAGTTATTGTCAGGGGAGCTGTGGGGGTGTCACGTGTAAGTCTGGTGTGCGTGCACGCACGTGCCTGCTGTGTGGTTCCCAGGTTGGGGAGTATGGACAGAGGTGGTGGTGGGTGAGCGCGCCCACGTGCCTGCAGAGTGGTGGATGATGGACAGGAGTGTCTATGCAGTGACATGATCCCGGAGGGGGCTTATTGTCCTTCCCTGTGCCAGGCTCCCACAGGCGCTGGGCACTCTGCAGGTTTGATGGATGATGAGGGTGTGTGTCCAGGGCAGTTAGTTATGTGCATATGAGTTGGTGGGTCACCTGGGCACATGGTTGTGATTCCAGATGGACTAACTTTGTGTCTGTCGAGTGTAGGCCAAGTGCATGGCTGTGTGAGCCGAGTAATGTGGCCCTGCCTGCCCTGTGAACAGGCAGGCTGTGTATGTGTGCAAAAACAGCTCTAGGTGTGGGAGTAGGGCTCCCTGCTGTATGGACCGGTGGTTCTGGAGACACAACTGTGTCCAAGTCTACCATTGAAGCTGGGGGCCACCAACTCCCAAGGCTCTCTTCTTCCTCTGGTCCTCTCTAGTGGAGAGGGGTCAGCGGGACCGGACCTGCAGCTGGAAGGCTGGGGGGATGTTGGCAAATCCACTGACAGCCGGCTGTAGGCTCAGGCTGCCCGGTGGGCATGGGCTCTCCAGGGAGAAGGTCTGCAGGATGGTAGTGAAGAGGAGGAAGAGTTCTGCCCGTGCCAGGCCCTCCCCGAGGCAGACGCGCTTGCCTGGTGAAAAGATGGAGAGTGGATTGAGCCAGCCCTTCCCACACCCGAGCCCAGGGGGAAGGAATGAAGGGTGAGCCGGGGTGAGGGGAGGGGGACCCCCCGCTGGAACAGACATCCAGTCTGCCTGGACCGGCCAGTGGGCAACAGTAGGGATGGGGCCCAGCAGATACCTAAGGAGAAGGGCAGGAACGCCTCGTGCTTTTTGAACCGCCCGTTCTCGTCCAGGAAACGGCCAGGGTTGAACTCTTCTGGCTGCTCGAAGACCTCAGGGTCATGCAGGACGGAACCAAGAAGAGGGAAGACCTCAGTGCCCTGAGAGGAAAGAAGGGAAAACTATGAATGTCCCTAAGACCCCCGGGAACCTGGTTCCTGAGTATGGAGCAGAAGAGTCTGCAGTGTAAGGGATACCACTTCACAAAATCAACAGCCACACCATTTTAGAGCGATTGAGTGTGGAACGAGGGATATCATGGCTGTGTCAGATGGATTCTGGCTGAAAGCAAAGAATACCAGAAGGATGTTTATCTGAGTTTCATTGACCATGCAAAGGCATTTGACTGTGTGGATCATAACAAATTATGGATAACATTGAGAAGAATGGGAATTCCAGAACACTTAATTGTGCCCATGAGGAACCTGTACATAGACCAAGGGGCAGTTATTTAAACAGAACAAGGGGATATTGCATGACTTAACATCAGGAAAGGTATGTGTCAGGGTTGTATCTTTTCACCGTATTTATTTGATGTGCATGCTAAGCAAATAATCCGACAAGCTAGACTATATGAAGACTGTGGCATCAGGATAGGAGGAAGGCTTGTTAACTATCTTATTTGCTGTAAGTGAAGACGACTTGAGGCACTTACTGATAAAAATCAAAGACTACAGTCTGCACCTTGGATTATACCTCAACATAAAACAAAAATCCTCACAACTGGACCAATAAGCAACCTCATGATAAATGGAGAAAAGACTGAAGTTGTCAGGATTTCATTTTACTTGGATCCATAATCAACACCCATAGAAGCAACAGTCAAGAAATCAGACATGATATTGCATTGGGCAAATCTGCTGCAAAAGACCTCTTTAAAATGTTAAAGAGCAAAGACGTCACTTTGAAGACTAAGGTGCACCTGACCCAAGCCGTGGTATTTTCAGTACCCTCATATGCATGTGAGAGCTGGACAATGAATAAAGAAGACTGAAGAAGAGTTGATGCTTTTGAGTTGTTGTTTTGGTGAAGAATACTGAAAGTCCCATGGACTGCCAGAAGAATGAAATCTGTCCTGGAAGAAGTGCAGCTGGAATGCTCCTTGGAAGTGAGAATGGCCAGACTCCATTTCACCTACTTTGGTCATGTTGTCAGAAGGGACCATTCCCTGGAGAAGGATGTCATGCTTGGTAAGGTGGAGGATCAGCAAAGAAAGGGGAAGGTCCTCAACGAGATGGACTGACACAGTGGCCGCAACCATGGCATAGCCAACAATTGTGAGGCTGGCACAGGACTGGGCAGGGTTTCATTCTGTTGTACACAGGGGTGCTACGAGTTGGGATCGACTTGATGGCATCTAATATCATAACGGCCCAGCCACTTTACATATGTTACCTTACATATAACAGCTACATACTTTACAGCCACGCACCTGATTGAAACAAGCTTAAGAGGTAGGTGTTAATATTATCCCCATTGTAAAGATGGGAAAACCGAGGTCAGAGAATTTAAGCAACTTGCCCAAAGTAATAGTTTGGATAGGGCAGATTTTGGTATTTTTATGGTTTGACTTTAAACTCTGGAGTATGTGTGCCTCAGCAGTGCTGTCCTAAGCCACCTGGCTCAGAGTCTAGCTTTTTACCACTATGGTCTTTTGGGGGTGGCAAGAGTAGGGGAGTGAGGGCTGTCCCTGTCTGCATTTGGGAAGGATGAACCAAGATCATGTCCCCAGGACTGTGGTGGGAAATGGAGGGGGGTGCGTGAGAAGAGGGGGAGACGCCACTCTGCTAGGGACTCTTGCCAACAGGGGTCCACGTTGAGGAGTGGAAGAGGATTCAGAATAAGACAGGGCCATGCTAATGGTGTTAAAGAGGGGCAGATAGTGCAGTGGTTAAAGGATAGGCTCAGGGTTCAAATCTTGCCCCCCCCTCCCCTGATTGCATGCAGGGTGAGTTTGGCAAGTTTTCTACACACCCCAAGCCTCAGTCTCGTCATCTGTAAAATGGGCATGATGATGGTTCAGGATTGCTTTCAAGATTAAATAAGGGAATTGCAGTGCAGTGAATTGTTGGTGTGGCTCTTCTAGTTGTGGTGTTTATGACTCCCACCAGATGACTGGGTGGGGCTGTGCAAATGTGAGGTGCCCACCAAGGGGATTAGAGGGGTTGCATGACACTCCTGTGAGGGTTGTTGTTGTTATGTGCCATTAAGTCGACCCCTCCTTGGGTTTCCGAGGCAGTATCACTCCGGCAGTAAATTGCCCAACCATGCAAGTAAGTATACAAACCCTAATGTGGGAATTGGTCAGTGTTGCCATACCGCTAGGCTTAAAATGACTCATTCCAGAGGTGGAAAGGGGCGAGTCTCACAACCACCAAGAAAGAAGAGCCAGGAGTTGAGCACATCCTTTGGACCTGAGAGCCCTGCACTGAACCTCCTCCACCCAGGAGACAGAGAGCTAACACTTTGCTGAGACACAGTGGCAGAGAAATGGCGGCAGGAGACCTGGCGGGATGCAGGGAAGGGGTCTTCTTGGCCCACGGAGTGAGAAAGCTGAGTGCCTTCAGACAGGAGGCTTGCTGGTGAAGTGGGGTGCCTCCAAGCACTTACCAGCAGAGCTAAGAAAGCGTTGTAACACTGCCCAAGCAAGGCAGAGGCTGTGGGGTCATGGACCAGAGAGAGGGGTGCCTATGGGCACGGCTAAGAAGAGGCTGTCCTGATTGAAGTACCCTAACTCGAGTAATTTCTGATCCTGGATTGTACCCCACTAAACCTCATAATTGTCAGTATTGCTTGAGTTCTGTATGGCCATTGCAATGGACTGTTGAACACAGCACAGAAGCAGTGATGGCCATGGGAGGAATGGTTGGTATCAGACTTGGTAAAGAGATCGGAGGGCGGTGCCTCCATGGGAATCAGCCTTGGGCTGTTGATGTTGATCTTGGTCCTAACTCCTCCCTTATGAAGTCAGAGGAGGTCTGCTGCTGCCCCTACTGACATTTGTACAGTAACACTTACGTGAAGTATTTAAAAATGGTACTCAACACAGGCATGTCTGCAATTGTTACTGTCACCAGCATCAATGCGGCCTTGAATACAGGACCTCCCCAGATCCCTCTTCCCTAACAGCTGAATTGGTGTTGTATAAACAATTACTACTCCAAATGGATACTATTTGTGGTGTAGTGAATGACTTAATGTGGCCCTGCTAGCCATAGTCTTTGTGACTCTCACCAAGTGACTGGGTGGGGCTATGCAAATGAGGTGCTTGTGGCTCACCAATGGGATTGATAGCTTTGCTAATAATGTAAATAAAGTGCATGGCAACCTTATGGGGGTATGGCCATGCAAATAAAGTGTATGGAATGCTAGTGAGGGGATTGGTTTGTTTTGTTATCCCGTTAGGCTTAAAATGAGCCATGCCAGAGGTGGAAAGGGGTACCTTATGACCACGAAGAAAGAAGAGCCAGGAGTGGAGTGAGTCCATTGGACCTGTGGTCCCTGTGCTGGGACCCAGGAGACAGAGAGAACTATAACTGGAGAGACAGTGAGAAGTGGCAGCAGGGAAACTGGCAGCAGAACCAGGAGGCTGCCAGGGGATGGTGCTTCTGCCCACTGAAAGCTGAGTGCCTCTGGCCAAGAGATTTCCTGGAGGATGCGGTGCCTCCAGGCACTTGTTGGAAGAGCTAAGAGCTATCAGTCCCATTGGTGGGCCACAAGCACCTCATTTGCATAGCTCCGCCCAGTCATTTTGTGGGCGTTACAAAGACTATGGCTAGCAGGGCCATATAAAGTCATTCACTACACTGTAGATAGTACTCATTTGTAGTAGTAATTGGGCAGAGGCTGAAATGGCCCAAGAGGTCCTTTGGAGTGACCGAGGACCAGATAGAGGTCTGCCTGCTGCATGACTGAGGCTGTCTTGAACGAAGGACTGTATCCTGAGTGTTCTTGAACCTGAATTATAACCTGTTACTTCCCTAATAAACCCCAATAATCACGAGTATTGTCTGTAAGTTCTGTGTGGCCACTGCAATGAATTATTGAACCCAGCAGAGAAGTAGTGAGTGCCGTGGGAGGGAGGGTTGCTGTCAGAATTGGTAAAAAGGTTAATGCGTGGTGGTGTGTCTGACCTCCACCTCCTAGGAATCACCCCTGGGCCAGTTCATTTTGATTCTCTCTCCTCCTTGTGAAGTTAGAGGAGGTCAGACACCTCCGTCACACCATTTTTTGCACTATTACTGCCCCCAATTTAGAAAGAAGAAATAGAAGCTTAGAGAGTAAAGTGATTTACCAAGGTCCCAGTTAGAAAACAAAACTCACGGCCATCGAGTCGGATTTGACTCATAGTGACCCTTCCTTGGGTTTCCAAGGAAGTAGATTGCCCAACCTTCCTTTCAAGGAGTGGCTGGTGGGTTTGAACCACCAGCCTTCTGATTATCAGTCAAATGCCTTAGGCACCACGCCACCAAAGCTCCCAGTTAGAAAACAGCAGAGCTGAATTCTAACCATGGGTTTGATTTCACAATGAAGTTCAAGGAGAGCGCTGGCTCCCAGGGAGCTGCCTTCAGTTTCTAGAAAGACATCGCCCCCTGGTGGTCATATATCTGAGTTGCTCCCCAAATGAAGGGGCAGGGACTGAGTGTGATGGTGAGCGTGTAATATGGTTGTGAGTGCCGTTTGCACATGGCAATGTGTGTGTGTAACTGTGAGTGGGCGAGTGTGATTGAGTGCATGCGCCTGCATCAGGGGCTGCAGAGAGAGCCTCTGCTAGCCCCGGACTCTGTCCTCAGTTCTCAAATTGCTTCCTTGTCTGTCACCTCATCAGATTGTCCCGACTATCTTGGAAGGAGGTAGGATTAGGATCCTGGTTGGGCAAAACTGCGGCCCAGAGACAGTCAAAAGGCAAGAGAAATGCACGCAAAAAGTAACAGAGAGTAACACCCAGTTTGCATGTCACAGTGGAGTCTGAACACGGAGGAGAAGAGAGAGAGAGACAGACAGAGACAGACACACACACATGCACATGACAGAAAACAAAGATTCAGAAAGAGTGTGGTGGACTGAGGCAGAGACGGACAACCTGGCTGGGGCTTGGCGGCCACCCCGTACACCCACCTGGGGCAGGGTGTATCCTCGGAAGCAGGTGGTCTGCGTGAGAGCACGGGGCACACCCATGGGCACCAGTGCCAGCAGCCGCTGCACCTCATGCAGAACTGCATCTGTGTACGGGAGGCGGGCACGGTCCCCCAGGCCTGGTGTCCGGCCTGCCCCCAGCTCCCGTGTCAGCTCCTCATGCACCCGCTCTACAAACCAAAAGGAAGAGGATTTGAGGTCAGTGGTCAGCTGGGGTCCATGGTCCTCTCCTTGGAAGACCCTGTTCTAATTGGGTTTCTGGACAGCTGTTGTTGGGGCGAGCCTGGCAGGCTGGGAGGAGGAGTCCCCCAGCCCTAAGGAGCCCAGGGTCCCAAGCATCTTGTGTGCAGGCATTCACTTCCATCACCTCTTCATTCCCTCAGCAAACCTGTGACTTGTTGTTGTTGTTGTTGTTATGTGCCGTCGAGTCAGCCCTGACTCATAGCGTCCCCTCCTTGGGTTTCCAAGGCAGTATCACTACGGAAGTAGGATTGCCTAACCTTCCTTCTGAGAAGTGGCTGGTGGGTTTGAACCTCCAGCCTTCTGGCTAGCAGTCAAGTGCCTTATCCACTATGCTACCAGAGCTCCCAAACCTGTGACTAGGTGTCATTATTCATCCCTAGAGAGCTCTGGTGGTGCAGTGCCAAGGCATCTGACTGCTAACCAGAAGGTTGGTAGTTCAAACCTACCAGCCACTCCGAGGAAGGAAGACTAGGCAATCTACTTCTGCAGTGATACCGCCTCGGAAACCCAAGGAGGGGTCACTATGAGTCAGATCAACTCCACGGCAGTGAGTTTGGTTTGGGTTTATTGCCCAGATGAGGAAACTGAGAGCTGAAGTCATAGCTGACTTCATCCACGCCACCAAGGCCACCAGGTACCAGCACCAGAGCCCCATCTTCCACGTCAGCCCATCCTGCTGCTGCTCGGACGGTGTTTAAATGACTAACCAGTTCTTCAGGCCTGGGTCTCGCCCCTGCTCACTCTCACACCTGCCCTCACCATTGTGGCATCAGTTCCCACACTTGTATCCCAACCTCTTTAACCTCCAGTCCTAACCTGAGTGTCTCCTGGCCAGCTAGTGTCTCCTTTCAGATGTCCCCCAAACCCCGCATAGTCATATTGTCCCAAACTGGCCTCTGTCTCTGACAAAACCTATATATACTTCTCCTCCTTCCTGTCCCCATCCCGGGCATGCCTCCCTCCCGGGTCGTTCTCCACGATCTGACCCCCCTCGGCCACCTGAGCATCTCTCCCCACCTGGTCTCGTCCCTTCCCACAGCCTGGCCCAGCTCTGCTCTCTCCTCCTCCCTTGCAGTCACCTCCACTGGGAAGCCCAAGGGTTTTTTTCTGAAATGCAATTCTGATCCTGCCCTCCTCTACTCAAAGTCCTTCCATGGTTCCCCATGCCTCCAGATAAGACAGAAAACTTAGTACCAAGACACAAGACCCTGACTGACCTAGCCTCTACAATGGGCAGCCCCAAGTTCTTCTCGTTCCTCAGACACCCCAAATACCATGCTCATTCTCACTTCTGAGCTCTGGCCCAGGCCGCCCTGCTGTGTGAACGTTCTGTCCCTCACATTCTTTCCCTCAGCCTCCTAATTTCTGTTCCCAGGCTCTGGTGGGTGGAAAAGGCGCCTACCTTGGACCTGAGGATACTTCAGAAGCAGCAGGAGGGCATAGCTGACCGTGGCACTGACTGTCACCGTCCCAGCAAACAGCAGATAAATGACCGTCATCAGCAGGTTCTTCTCGGTGAATTCTGTGTTTGGGTCTTGTTCCTCCTGGAGAAACCAGGCAGAGGGGCTCAGGGAGGCTGGACTGTGGGGAGCAGAGGACTGGAGCAGCCAGGCTTAGGGGATGGCACAGCCAGTTAAAGCTTCGTTGGGATGTCGAAATAAATGTTTGGGAGGTTGGGAAGTGGGCTTCTGGTACTAGTTCTCTCTGGTTGAAATGTTTTTTAAAAATGAAAGATATGAGTCCATAGCGTTAAGGAAAATCTCTTTCTCTATGAACAGGGTTTATGGCCATATTTATTTGAAGGACGTGGCCCTAAATCCCGTAATTCCAAAATCTATACAATTCTAAAGTTATTTTCTTTTTCCTCCTGTTGGAGTCACCTTAATTCTATTTTTTCTCATATAATTAACCAAGTGGATTTCATTCGTGTAATTCAATATTGTATGGTTTTGTAATTACATGATTGCAATTCATATGAATGTCTGGGGTGCGTGGGAGGAGCAGGGGGTGGGGTGAGGTGGTCTGGGGATTTCTAGTGCTGGGACAAGGAGCCTAAGGATGGAGGGAGGAGAACAGGGAGAGACAGAGACCCTGACCCTCAAACACACATGAGGTGAGGGGTGAGGAGAGGCAGCAAGAACACACTGATAGAGACAGACAGAAAGACACACAGAAGAGACAGGCACACCAAGAAGCAGACAGAGAGAGCTAGAAAGCCATCTAGACATAAACATACATGCACATAAAAGAAACACGCACACACATGTAGACACAGACATACAGAGGCATGCAGAGAGAACCAGATAAACACACAGAAGAGACACACACATATATGCAGACACACATACATAGGGAGGTATGCAGAGCGAGCCAGATATAAATACACACATACATATAGGAGACACACACACACACACACGTAGACACACACAAAGTCATGCAGAGGCAGAGAGAGCCAGAGTGCAGACAGAAATAAACACACACACACACACACACACAAAGAGACATGCATGCACAGACAGACATACACAGGGAGGCATACCAACAGGCAGATGGAGGCAGACACGCAGAATCAGAGACCCGACAGAGAGCCCCAGCTACACCTGGCCAGCCAGGCCACCAGCCCCATTCAGGAGGAACCCCCAACCTGTGCGATCTTCAGCAGGAAGGCATCCACGACATCACGGGCTGGGCCCGAGGTGTCCAGGCTCCCCCGGTGCCGCTGCACCTGCTGGACGGCGAAGGCAGCCAGGGTGCCCACGTGGCTGAGGAGCTGTGTCTGGGGGCCTGGCAGGGGCTGCAGGAACCAGGAGAACATCTCGTAGGACTGTGGAGAGAAGGGCGGTTGGTTCTCATGGGGACCTGGCCCTGCATGGGCCTGAGGGGCAGGCAGCAGGGGCACTTTGAGGGCTACCTGGAAGAGGTGGGGCAGGAACTTTGGGGAAGGGGGCCAGACAGGGGGTCCCACCCACTTACCTGACCCCATGGGGAGCTTATCCCCAGCAGAGTGCCACTAGCTGCTCGGACCACGGCCTGGAACTCCTTGTCCGTATAGGGGAAGCGGAGGCCAAAGGTGAAGGAGCAGATGACGTTGGAGGTAGCCTGGGCCAGCAGCAGAGAGGGGTCAAATGGCCGTCCTGGGGGGGCGGCAAAGAGGGGCCGTGACAGAGTCTGGTAGAGGGGAGCTGACTGGGAAGTGAGAGTGAACCCACAGATACCAAGTGGGGATGAGCAAGACCAGAGATAGGCATTGGAGAGAGACAGAGACAGACAGGGAGAAAGACAGGCAAGGACAGAAACAGAAAGGGAGAGGGGAGAATAAAAGGGGGAGGGCAGAGAGACAGACAGACAGGGAGAAACAGGCAGAGAGTCAAGAAGACAGAGTGTGTTCTGTGGAAATCTCAGAATGAAATCAAACATCCCTTTTCCTGACACCAACTTTGAGGACAGGGCATATCCTCACTTTTTACTTCTCTGTTCAGTTCTGAAAGGAGCTCTGGTGGCACAGTGCCTAAAGCATTTGACTGCTTATTGGTAGGTTGGAGGTTCAAACCCACCCACCACTCCGCAGAAGGCAGACGGGGCAATCTACTTCTGTAAAGATTTGCCTCGGAAACCCAGTGGGGGTCGCCACGAGACGGAATCGACTTGATGGCAGTGGGTTTGGTTCTTCTTGGCTTAGTTCTGGCATCAGCCACCCAGACAGCCCTTCTTGGTCTGATTAGAACCACCTGGAGCTAGGTCAGACCTCCCAAGTGCAAGTTTGGGAGTCCCCTGGCCACAGATTCAAGGAGCCCTGGTAATGTAGTGCCTACGGCATTTGACTGCTAACCAGAAGGTTGGTAGTTCAAACCCACCAGCCGCTCCAAGGAAGGAAGATGGGGCAATCTACTTCTGTAAAGATTTACCACCTCGGAAACCAGTGGGGGTCACTATGAGTTGGCATTGATTCAATGGCAGTGAGTTTGGTTTTTCATTTTTGGCCACAGATTCAGGGTTTCCTTCTACCCCTTCAGGAGGCCACCTGTGAACCTGGAAGTTTCCCTTGAGCTCCCTAACCTCTGACCTGCTAGCTCCTACCACTCCTCTGGATTTGATATTCAGCTGAACAACTCACAAAAAGTCCTCCAGTACTTATGAGGACCACTTTATTATAGCAAAATGGAAATGAACAGAGATACGTATAGGACAAGGTCTGGGAGGATGCCCAGTGGAGATTTTCCATGTCCCAAAGGATGTACTATCCTCTCATGTGCATGGATGTCTTTCACCAACCAGGAAGCTCAAGTTGCTTCCATGTCCAGAGCCTTCATTGGCTTCACTGATTGAATCAAGCTCCCCAGTCTCTCTGAGGCCAGCAAGTGCTATCAGGCTACACAGGGTCTTTGTGGCCTCAAACGCCCCTTCTCATTAGCACAAATCCTCAAGTGTTGTTTAAATAACAGAGGTACCTCGATTACTTAGAAAATTCCAAGGGTTTAGAGTTATCTCTCAGGGAACAAAGGCAAAGAGCTGAAGTTAAGCTCTTTATTTCCAACAGACAGGCAGAAAGAGACAAAGATAGGCAGAGAGAGCAAAGAGACAGACAGACAGACAGGAAGAGTGGGTTGACAGTATCCGAAACCAGGCTGCCACGTTGTTCTGACTCATACCGTCCCTATAGGACATAATTGAACTGCCCCATGGGGTTTCCAAGACTGTAAATCTTTACGGAAGAGGACTGTCACATCTTTCTCTCATGGAATGGCTGGTGTGTTCAAATGGGTGGGTTAGCAGTCAGGTGCTTTAACCACTGTACCACCGGAGCTCCTCTGATAGTACCAGGGACACAGAAGAAGATACCCAGGTAGAGACCCTCAGAGACCCAGCAGGAGAGAGATGGAGGGTGGAGGAAGAGTTGGAGGTGAACAGAACTCCCAGCCTGGTGCTAGAGTCCAAGGCACCCCCTCCCGCTCATGCCAGGGCCTGGGCTGACCTTCCATTTCCTGGAATGCCTCCACCAGACACTGGGCCTCGGCCTGGATCAGTTTCTCGCCTTCTCGCTTCCCCATGCCCAGATCACGCAGAGCAAGCACGGTGAGTTTCCTTAGCTGCTTCCACCGCTCCCCGTTGGAGAAGAAAACCCCTGTGCAGAAAACTAGGCTCAAGGAAGGTCTGGTGTCCCCCAACTCCCATTTCCATACATCCCTCTTCTGCCTCCCAGTGAGGAGCACCCCGTGAGGGACTCTTCATGCCTGGTGCTCAGGGTGCATACCAAGTCCAGCACAGGGACAAACATGCAGTAGGTGTCCAATAAATGCAGAACCCAAACCTGGTATCTTCCTCCTCTATGGGTTGGAGGGTGACATTCTCCTGAAAAGTCAGTAACTGGGGATGGTCCAAGCTCCTGCTTTGTGATTAACCAGGGAGATCTCTTCCTTCCATCCATTTTACTTTCTTATGGTGGCATAGTACCTAAGGCATCTGACTGCTAACCAGAAGGCTGGTGGTTCAAACCCACTAGCCACTCCTTGGAAGGAAACCTGGGGATTCTACTTCTGTAGAGACACCACCTCAGAAACCCAAGGAGGGGTTGCTATGAGTTGGCATCAACTTGACATCAGTGAATTTTTTTTTTTTTAAATCATCTCCCAAGGAATCCTGGTAGCGCAATGGTTACGTGCATGGCTGCCGACAGAAAGGCCACTGGTTTGAACCCACCAGCCACTCCGTGGGTGAAAACACTTGGTGACCTGCTCCCATAGATTTCAGCCTAGGAAACCCTATGAGACAGTTCTACTCTGTCCTATAGTGTTGCTTGGCTTTGCATTACAATCCACACACACGACCACCATCTTCCCATGAGTCTCTAGGTAGTGCAAATAGTGCTAGACTAGTAACTGAGAAGTTGGTGGTTCAAACCCAACCAGAGGTGCCTTGGAAGACAGCCCTGGCAATCTGCTTCTAGAAAGGTCACGACCTTGAAAACCCTTTGGGGCAGCTCTACTCTGAATGCACAGGGTCTCCATGAGTTGGAACTGACTTCATGGCAAGTAACGGCCACCACCCTCCCTCCTTCCCTTTTACCCACCCATCCCGACGTTTATGGAGCATCTACCATGCCCCAGGCCCCTTGCAGGCAGCTAGAGTCACAGTGGAGTTTCAACAGAGGAAGAGAAAAGGAACTGCACTGTGTTCCTTTATCCAAAGACTTGCTCTGGACAGACCTGGTTGCCTCTGAGTTCCCATCCGTAGAATGCCCACCTGTAGCGGCCTCCTGGTGTCGCCTGCCTTTGCCTCTCTGTGTTCCAGATTGACCTCAGTGGTTCTCCCAAGCCAGCTCCTCCTCATTGTCCCTGTTCGAGCCCACCTTCCTGCAGTGGTTGTGTGTCAACTCGGCTGGGCCTGGTGTTGGGTGGCTGGGCAGCTGGATATAGTTACTCCCCATGATGAGACTGGTAATCATCTCTGTGGGGGAATCTATTGGAGGAGCTGAGTAGCTGCCTTAGGGATGTGATCTGCTTCTAGTATCAAGCAGCAGCTTTGAGGAAGGTGGGAGCTCTGGTGGCGTAGTGCCAAAGGCATTTCACTGCTAAACAGAAGGCTGGCGGTTCAAACCCACCAACCACTCCTCGGAAGGAAGGTTGGGCAATCCACTTCCACAGTGATACTGCCTCAGAAACCGAAGGAGGGGTTGCTATGAGTTGGATCTGACTTGATGACAATGAGTTTGGTTTTTTGGTTGAGGAGGGTCAGCAGCTTTTTGGCACACTTGGACCCTGCATGTAGCCGAATCTTCATTCAGCAGCCTGCCATGTTTCTAGCCAATCTTGGGACTGTCTCTGAACTTGAACTAGTGGCCTGCCATGTTGTTTGGTAATATTGGGACTGTACCATTTTACTTGTTGACCTTGAGTTTGTCAGCCTCAGCAGCTGCCTGAGTTAAGAAAAGCCTCCAGCTTCAGGGGGCCGGGAGCAAGAGGCAGAGCTGAAGCCCAAGGTCGAGGAGGCTTCACCCAGCCCCGAGAGTCTGGAACTTTGAACTCAGACTTCTAGCCTCCCAAACTGTAAGAGAATAAACTCGTGTGTGTTAAAGCCATCCACCTGTGGTATTTCTGTTAGAGTGGCACGAAGTATCCAAAACACCTCTGTCCCTGGCCGGAGCCCTGGTCTCACCCTGGTCACCTCTCCTGGCAGCCCTTTTCTCACCATCTTCTCCTCTCCGACTGCCCCAGCCCTGTCCTCCCCCTGGGCTCCTGGCCTTCACAAAACTGCCAGAGGATCTTTCTAATCTGATCACAGCCTTTCCAGCTTAAAATCTATGGCTCCCAGGAAAACAAAAAGCCTAAACACTCTGCCTGGCCTCCCCCATCTGGCGTGACTCACGGACCCTGCAGGATCCTTTGACTTCTCCAGCCTTATTACTCATCCTGCTGCGAGCTGGTGACCTTCTCTCACTTCCTCAAAGGTGCCA
>NW_006921686.1:8580189-8581168 GCF_000298275.1 Orycteropus afer afer
CAGCTTTTGGACTCGAACCATTGAACTAACATTGTAATTGTCAGTTCTTGTCACCAATTCTAAATGAACATCATGGGGCCTTTGATGCATGCCTCGCCATGAGTACCTTGCAATAAACTAAACAAGTTTATGCAAGTCAAACCCGAGTTTCTGTTAATTTTCTAAGATAGAATCCTACACTTTGAATGGTTGCCCATGACTTCCCTGTACCTTGAAGCGCCCTCTTCCTCCTGAACCCACCTAAAGTAGAGATCACACTGCAATGTGTTAACTATTGGAGTCTTACTTTGCACAAGGCCTATCCTCATTCAGTCCTTGCACAACCTTATGTCACAGGCACTCTGATCACCCCATTTTACAGATGAGGCATCAAAAGCTGAGCCATATGTGAAGGTCACATATCAATAAGCGGTGGCGGGCTAAGAGTGAAGGAGCCGGCGGCCCTCGGCCTCCTTCCTGACTCACCGTGGCCGTCAAAGGTCCGGTCCAGTGTCGCCAAAGTCCCCCGTCCGCTGAACTCCTCAGCCCGGTCTCCCAGAGCCTCCCGCACAGCCTTGTGTCCGACCAGGACCACCACGCGTCGCCAGGGTCCCAGATGCACTGTGAACACTGGTCCATACTTCTTACTCAGCTGGGGCAGGGCAGGAGGCGGGGCACAGCTGTTGGGCCAATTGCAGCCCATTAGGGTGCCCCAGGAGCATCACCTGGTCTGGCTTCTGCTCCCTCTACCTGGACCCCCCCCCCAAAAGGGACTCAGTTCCCTTTGTGTACCAAGTTCCCAGGCTCTCCCCCAAAAGATTACCCAAACATCTTTCTCCAACATATCCTCCGGTCCCCACTCCTTCACCTCCTGTAGAATCCTAAACTCTGACCCTGGGACAACCCAGAACCCCTTACCCTGACAAATGGCAGCAAAAATGGGCAGCTGATCCCTAAATTTCCTCAGCTCCCCCAAACATCTATGCAGACACACATACAT
>NW_006921686.1:8591896-8592925 GCF_000298275.1 Orycteropus afer afer
TGTTGTTATGTGCTGTCGAGTCGGACCCGACTCATAGTGACCCCTCCTTGGGTTTCCGAGGCAGTATCACTACGGAAGTAGATTGCCCCATCTTCTTTCCGAGGAGTGTGTGGTGGGTTTGAACCGCCATCTTTCTGGTTAGCAGTCAAGTGCCTTAGCCACTATGCTACCAGAGCTCCTAGATGCATATGAGGCAATTTAAAATATCATGGCTTGGGTTAAGCGCACTGTAGTCTTCAAAGAGACATCTTTGCTCTTCTGCATTTTGAAGAGGTCTTTTACACCAGATTTGCCCAGTGCAATTCATTGTCTGATTTTGTAACTGCTGCTTCCATGGGTGTTGATTGTGGAACCAAGTAATATGAAATCTTTGACAACTTCAATCTTTTCTCCATTCACCCCTGCTGACAGGAACTGGAAAATTGTGACATATACTTAAGTTGGAAATTAGGTTGTTTAAAAGCCTTTGCTGATAACGATTGCAAAGTATAACAAACTGACTGATGAAACTGTCATGAGGAAAGTATGACATCACCAGATTGTTTATTGTAGATTCTTGGGAGTGGAGTCGGCACATGAAACCCTGTGACAGCACCCATCTTGATCTGCAGACAAGCAGATGTCTGGTAGATAGAAGCACAATGAGCCCAGAATCCAAATATAGAAAATATGAAACCCAAGCACCTGATTCGCCAACCGTGCGGCTTCCACATTCTGCCCTCTGTAATTGCCGTAAGCCAACTGGAGCGCACTATGCAAGTGGTTAGCTGTCCCGCTGGACAGCCTCGGGCAGTGTTTCATTAAAGCTGTGTTCTCTATAAACCATCTCTGTTTCTGTGAGCAATTCTTTCTCACCAGAATACAAGAACCCATCTGGGGTCTCACAGGGTCCCCATCCTATAACAACCCTGTTCTGGTTACCTAGTGTCCCTTTAACAGAAAATACCACAAATGGGATGGCCTTAACAAACAGGAGTTTATTCTCTTACAGTTCGGAGGCTTTTTTTTTTTTTTTTAGGATTTGGGTGA
>NW_006921686.1:8593025-8593968 GCF_000298275.1 Orycteropus afer afer
AGCTCTTTCTCCATTGTATTTTGAGTGCCTTCTGACCTGAGGGGCTCAACATCTGGCACTATATCAATGTTTCAGGGCTTTTCATGAAGTTTGCCAGTAATATATCAGGCAGTCTTTCACTGCTATTCATAAGGTTTTCACTGACCAATACTTTGAGAAGTGGATGGCCCCTTCTTTCTTCTAAGTCTGTCTTAGTCTGGGAATACCACTGAAACCTGTCCACCGTGGGTAACCCTGCTGGCATTTGCGGCACCAGTGGCAATACACAAGCCACCACAGGACGACAAACTGACAGATGAGTGACGGCCAGAGCACATATTCACGTGCAAACAAAGTAATGAATTAAGATAATTATAGGTGGCCCAGAGGTCTGGGGTGGAAGGGAATGGACTGGCAGAGGGAGAAAGTAGTTAGAATGTCAGATCCATGTGGACAGAGATTATCTGTTTGGTTGACTGTTGTATCCTGCCACCAACAGCAGTGCTTGCTACACAGTAGATGTTGAGCAAATACTGTCTAACCTGCAAATGCCAGAACCTGTGTAAGGTAGAAACCTGCCAGAGAAGGAGACTCAAATACTTTCCACTAAAACGAGTGATAGAAAAGTAGTAAGAAAAGTGCACCCTGTTAAAGGCAGAAAACTTTCCAGACCAGGAAAAACAAGGCAGTCCTGTCGAGTTCCAGCTCTTACAGGTTTCACGATATTTGTTGCCTCTAAGAGGGAGGCGATGAGGGCGTTGAGGTCCGCAGGAGCCTGGGTTGCAAGGGGAAGCAGCTGGAGGGTTTCCAGCAGGGCAGTTGGGGCAGTGGGCAGTTAGTTAGTTTGCTTTGCATTTTCATTTAACATTTCATGATGGAGATTTTCAAGCGTGCAGTGAACACCTGTGTACTCACCTCCTAGATTCCACCAATAATGTTTCACCATCTTTGCTTTGTTACGTTT
>NW_006921686.1:8596022-8596938 GCF_000298275.1 Orycteropus afer afer
GCAGGCTGCCTCATTTTTCTTCCACAGGGCAGCTGGATTCAAACCACTAACCTTTGGGTTAGCAGCCAGAAGTCTTAAAGTCCAATATTTGTGGTGGTGATGGCTGGTGCTGTCACTTTGATTCGGACTCACGATTTTTCCCCCAGAGGTAAATTTGTATACAATGAAATGTGCTAATCGTATATTATTGGATGGGTTTGGACAAATGCATGTATCTGTATAACCCAGACCCACGTTACCTTCTGATTGCTATTGAGTTGAATCCAACTCACGGCGATTCCCTACGTATCAGAGTAACACTGTGCTTCACAGGTTCTCAGTCATTGATTTTTTGGATGTAGATTGCCAGGCCTTTCTTTCCAAGGCACCCCTGGGTGGACTCAATCCTTCAACGTTTTGGTCAGCAGTTGAGTGCATAACCATTTGCAGCCCTTCATGCCTTCCCAGTTATTCCCACCTCCCCCATCTCTTGCTGTTGAGTCTTTCTGACTCATAGCCACCCCTCTTTGGGTTTTCGACACAGTATCTCAATGGAAGCAGATTGCCCAATCTTCTTTCTGAGAAGTGGCTGGTGGGTTTGAGCTGCCAGCCTTCTGGTTAGTAGTCAAATGCCTTAGGCACTATGATACCAGAGCTCCCTCCCATCGCTTAAGTTTCCATATCCTCCTCCATATTTTAGTTTTCTGTTTTGCATTTTAAAAGACCTTTCTGGCTGCCTTCCAATGAATAAGTGGGGTGGGGTGGAGGTTCACAGGGGAAGAGGAAGCAGGGAGCCCAGTGAGAAGGCTACTTCAAAGTCCAGCCAAAGGAAGCAAGTGGCTTGGATCAGGATGGGTGGCAGTGGGGAAAGAAGGAAGTGGACCAGTGTGGGGTATATTTGGGGGTTGAGCTGGCAGGATTTGCTGACACATTGGGT
>NW_006921686.1:8597758-8608618 GCF_000298275.1 Orycteropus afer afer
GTTGGAAACCCTATGGGGCAGGTCTACTGTGTCCTAAAAAGGGTTGCTCTATGAGTCAGAATGGATGCGATGGCAGTGGGTTTGGTTTTGGTTTGGTTTGGGAACCTTTTAGAATAAGGCAAAGGAGGAACTAAGAACTGACATTTACTTCATGGAAGAGTCCCATTTTCAGGGCTTATCCTGGGAAGTCAGAGGCTGGAATGAAGGCCCAGGGACACAGGAGCAAAAGGTACATTTCACCTCAGACCCCAGGGAGCATTCTGACAATGATGTTGACCTTGAGAGAAAGGATAAGATTGCTAAGATTCCAAGAGTCTTATGTTGTAAGTGGATCAAAAGACTGTCCTTTGAACGGAACAAGGAATGCTGTGTTGTTTAAAACTGAAAAAGATATTGTTGTTATGTGCTGTCGAGTCAGATCTGACTCATAGAGACCTCTCCTTGGGTTGCCGAGGCAGTATCACTAGGGAAGTAGATTGCCCAACCTTCCTTCCAAGGAGTGGCTATTGGGTTCGAACCGCCAGCCTTCTGGTTAGCAGTCAAGTGCTTTAGGCACTATGCTACCAGAGCTCCTGAAAAAGGTATACGGCAGGGTTAAATTATTACACCTTACTTATTCAATCTATATGCTGAACAAATAGTCCAAGAAACTGGACTGTGTAAAGAAAAACCAGCATCAGAATTGGACGAAGATACATTAACAACCTGAGAATTGCAGATATATAACTTTAGCTGCTGAAAGTGAAGAAAACTTGAAGTACATACTGATGAACACAAAAGACTACAGCCCTCAGTAGCCTTCAGTATGGATTACACCTCAAAATAAAGAAAATGAAAATCCTTACAACTGGACCAATAACATCATGATAAATGGTGAAGAAATTGTTGAAGTTGCCAAGTATTTCACTCTTCTTGGATCGATAGTCAATGCTCATGGAAGCATCAGTCAAGAAATCAAAGGACGACTTAGTGCATTAGGCAGATCTGCTGCAAAAGACTTCCTTAAAAGGTTAAAAAATAAAGATGTCACTTTGAGGACTAAGGTGTGCCTGACCCAAGCCATGGTATTGTCAACTGCTTCACGTGCAAAGAGGAGCTCTGGTGGTGTAGTGCCTAAGGCACTTGACTGCTAACCAGAAGGCTGGCAGTTCAAACCCACCAACCACTCCTTGGAAGGAAGATTGGGCAATCAACTTCCATAGTGATACCACCTCGGAAACCCAAGGAGGGGTTGCTATGAGTTGGATCTGACTCGATGGCAGTGAGTTTGGTTTGGTTTTTGGTTTTCATGTGCATGCAAAAGCTAGACAATGAATAAAGGAAGACTGAAGAAGAATTGGTAGATTGAATGAATATATCATGGACTGCTAGAAGAATGAATAAATCAGTCTTGGAATAAGTACAGCCACAATGCTTCTTAGAAGTGAGGATGGTGAGACACTGTCTCACTTACTTTGGATATGTCATCAGCAGGGATGAATTCCTGGGGAAAGACATGATGGCAATTAAAGTAGAGGGTCAATGAAGAAGAGGGAGACCCCCAATAGGATGGATTGACACAGTGGCTGCAACACAGGCCTTAAACTTAGCAATGATATGAGGATGGTGCAGGACCCAGCAACATGTTTTTCAGTTATACACAAGGTTGCTCTGCGTCAGAGTTGACTCAACGGGCCCTAGCAACAACAAGTGTTTTAAGATGACCAAGATTTGATGGATTAAAAAAACTTAAGGTTTCTTAGGATTCTAAAGATTTCCAGACAAGACTTTTCACTACCCTGTGTTATGAAAGAATTAAAACTCACTGAAATTTGAACATAAGGTTTATTCCGAGCAGTTATTCTATATATGTGTAGGGAGGCCATTTTGTTTCAGAAAAAAGCAAATGGCTCGAAGAAGCTTGGGACAATGATGCTTATAAAGAAAAGAAAACAACATGAAACCCACTGCAGTTGAGTTGATGCCAACTCATAGCAACCCTCTAAGACAGGGAAGAACACCCTATAGAGTTTTCTAGGCTGTAAATCTTTATAGAAGCAGACTGCCACATTTTTTCCCCACAGAGTGCCCAGTAGGTTTGAACTGCTGATGTTCTGGTTAGCAGCCAATGCTTTTAACCACTCTGCCACCAGGGCTCCTTATAAAGAGAAAAGGAGGGAGAAATATAGAAGTCACCTATTGGCTAATTGTAACATGATTGATTGAAGCCTGCCTTTCGCCTTTACTGAGATCAACTGACACTGACATCATTCTTCTGGCCTGTAGTTGTTGTTATTGTTATATGCCATCAAGTCAATTCCAACTCACAGCGACCGCATGTGCAACAGAATGAAACACTGCCTGCTCCTGCGCCCTCCTCCAATCATTGCTATGTTGGAGCCCAGTGGGCAGCCACTGTGTCAGTCCATCTCATTGAGGGTCTTCCTCCTTTTCATTGACCCCTTACTTTACCTTCTCCAGACTGGTCCCTCCTGACAACATGGCCAAAGTCCATGAAATGAAGTATCACCACCCTTGCTTCTAAGGAGCATTCCAACTGTACTTCTTCCAAGACACATTTGTTTGTTCGTCTGGAAATCCTTGGTATATTCAATATTCTTTGCCCATACCACAATTCCAATGCATCAATTCTTCTTCAGTCTTCCTTATTCATTGTCCAGCTTTTGAATGCGTATGAGGTGATTGAAAATACCATGGCTTGGGTCAGGCCCACCTCAGTCCTCAAAGTGACATCTTTGCTCTTTAACACTTTGAAGAGACCTTTTGCTGTAGATTCGTTATGTAATTCATCATTTGGTTTCTTGACTGCTGCTTCCATGGATGTTGATTGTGGATCCAAGTAAAATGAAATCCCTGATGATTTCAACCTTTTCTCCATTTATCGTGATGTTGTTTATTGGTCCAGTTGTGAAGATTTTTGTTTTCTTTATGTTGAGGTGTAATCCATACTGAAGGCTGACGTCTTTGGTTTTCATCAGTAAGTGGTTCAAGTCACCTTCACTTTCAGCAAGTAAAGTTGTGTCATTTCCATATCACAGGTTATTAATGAGTCTTCCTCTGATCCTGATGCCTCATTCTTCTTCATACAGTCCAGCTTCTTGAATTATCTGCTCAGCATACAGATTGAATAGGTATGGTGAGTGGATACAGCCCTGACACACACCTTTCCTGATTTTAAACCAGGTAGTATTCCCTTGTTCTATTCAAATGATTGCCTCTATGTAAAGTTTCCACATGAGCACAATTAAGTGCTCTAGATGCCCATTCTTCTCAATGTTATCCATAATTTGTTATGATCCAAACAGTTGAATCCCTTTGCATAGTCAATAAAACACAAGTAAACACTTTTCTGGTATTCTCTGTTTTCAGACGAGATCCATTTGACATCAGCAATGATAACTCTCGCTCCACATCCTCTTCTGAATCTGGCTTGAATTTCTGGCATTTCCTGTCAATATACAGCTGGAACCATTTTTGAATTATCTTCAAAAATTTGACTTGTCTGTGATATTAATGATATTGTTTGATAATTTCTGCATTCTGTTGGATCACCTTTTTTTGGAATGGGCACAAATACAGATCTCTTCTAGCCAGTTGGCCAGGTAGCTGTCTTCCGAATTTCTTGGCATAGACTGGGGACATCTGCAGTGCTGCATCTGTTGTTGTAACATCTCACTGGTTATTCTGTCAATTCCTGAAGACCTGTTTTCCACCATGCCTTCAGTGCAGCTTGGACTTTTCCCATCACTACCATTGGTTCTTGATCATATGCTCCCTCCTGAAATGGTTGAACATTAACCAATCAGATTTCACATTGACTTCTGGACTGGCTGCTAATAATTGGGCCCTCCACCCACCTGCAGCCAAGAGACTTTTGAGATTTAAATTATGAAGTAATGGATTATTGCTTCATTTTCTAGCACGATAAGATAAGTATCTGATGCTATAGAATAGCTTCTGGAGAGTTTTGGCAGTTTAGGTTAAGTCTTTATGGTTAACATTTGGTTTTGTGGATAAGGAAAACCTTAAAATCGAAGTAAGATGTCTGTTATTAATTTTCCTATTCAACACTTGGTAATAAAACTCAATCCCTTTATGGTAGCCTACAAGGCCCTTTCAGATCTACCCACTGGCTGCCGATTTTGATATCATCTGGGTTCACTCTCAAGAAACTCTGGTGGTGCAGTGCCTAAGGCATTTGCTAATCAGAAGGTTGGCAGTTCAAACCCACCAGCTGCTCCATGGAAGGAAGATGGGGCAATCTACTTCTGTAAAGATTTACCATCTTGGAAATGTAATGGGGGTCACTATGAGTCAGAATTGACTTGATGGCAGTGAGTTTGGTGGTTTTTTTTTTTTTTTTTGGTTTGGGCTCACCCTCAGGCTGCCCTTCTTTCAGTTCCAATTCCCAATCCAGCCCCAGGGCCTTTGCAGTTGCCCTCTGCACAAAGTCCCTGGCCTTGAGATTGAGGTTGGCTCATTCTCTGTTCCCAGCTCCCAAACTAGCCTCTTGCAGAAGAAACCCTCCCAGACCACACAAGCTGAACTCCTCCCTCCTCTATCCCAGACCCTGCTTTCATTTATTAAACAAGGACTGTGTAAATGTGAAATGCATTAAGTACTCACAACAGTGCCTGGCATATAGGCTGCTTTGATTGTGTGTGCCAAGTCCATAAATTATTTTTTTCATTGCCCCCCTCACTATCTGTAAGTATCTCATATGTTGGGTTACATTTTCCTTCTGCTTCCCGTGACCAGAGCGGTCTCTCATGAGGGCAGGGACTCCCATCTGTTTTGTTCACCCCTGCATCTCCAGTGCCTGGCACATAATAGGTTGGGGAAAAAAAAAAAAAGCTCTCAAAAAGATTTGTAAGTTTCTAAAATTCATCAATCAATCAAAGCAATCAAGATTTCAAAATGCTCGAGTCTAAAGAGTGAAAATTCAAAGGTTGCCAGGACAGAGTGTCATCTGTGGTGGATCCTGGTGTCTCTCCCATGATGAAGCCTCAGCCCAGGTCAACAGATGTCCACACATATTGTCAGTGGCTAACAGACCCCCTCCCTGCCCTACCCCTTACACTAGCTACTTCTTGCCAGGCACCCTCTGGGCTGGGTTGGGCTGGGCAGTGCCGGCTGATCCTCTTTGACTCTAGCCTCCTACTAGGGATTTTCTTAGACCATTCCGAAGGCCGTCACCTCCAGAGTTGGAGCCAGCTGGGTGGTAGATAAAACCAAAACCAAACTCACTGTTGGCAAGTTGATTCCTACTCATAGCATCCCTATAGGACAGAGTAGAACTGCCCCATAGGATTGCCAAGGCTGTAAGTCTTTACTGAAGCAGACTGCCTCATATTTCTCCTGTGGAGTACTGGTTAATTTGAACCACAGATCTTTCAGTTAGCAGCTGAATGCCTTAACCACTGCACCACCAGAACTTGAGTGGTGAATAGGTTCTGGAAATTGCTAGGGGTTTATTTAGCTCAAAACCATCCTGGCCTTATGGTCCCAGAGCCCTACTTGCTGCTCTGGGATGAGCCAAGGCCGGCCCTTCTGCTCTCTGCCCCTCTTCCGGGACTCATCCCAGCTTTTGCAGGACTCTGCTTACCTTAGTCTTCTTCCCTCCCCTCCGTAAAAGCTGTCCCCCTTAGCACCAGGAACTGGGCAAAGGGCAAGTCCAGGATGAGTCTTGCTTCCTTCCTGTTTCCTGAACCTTTGGGTGTCTCCAGCTACACAGAGCATCCCTGGCTGGGGGTAGCATCAGGACCTTGGTCGCATCTCAGAGGCCAAAGCAGCTTCTCACTCTTCTACTGCTGTGCCTTCAACCCGTCACATCCCACCCCTTCACCCCACCTCTTCACTCTTGAGCCCCAGGAAGAGTGTAGGAAACCAGGAGGAACCAGAGACCTGGCAGCTTTAGGAAGCCCCACTGCCGCGTCCGGCAAAACCGCACAGGTCATGAAATGAAGCAACACAAAAGGATTAATGGGTTTCTTTTTCATTTTTTGAAAGAACGGGGGCCAGGCAGACACCCTGCATGTTCTGCGAGAGCGATCCCTGATGCCTTTGTTCTACTTTATTTATATGTTTGTACATGATTACGTCATTAGCCTTGTAATCCATACAATCAGCTTATTCTCTACAGAGCTAAGGCTTTACTCCTCTACATGCTCAAGGACAACAGGTGGTCATTAAAACAATCACAGAAGTCTCCTCAGGAATAAGGAGTGTAAAATGATCAATGTTTACTAGGACACAGTGACCCAAAGTATGAAACATCCCAGTAAAATGAAAACATGGACTACTGGAATAACATCTATGTTGAATACTTTGCTGCATTGCCAATTAAGTATTTAACAGTGAGAGAGACCTTGCCGTCCCTGAAAGCAAACACTCAATCACAAGAGAGGCCTTGTCACCTCTTCACTGTCATTAGAACATGTGCCTTGCAATCATGTTCTTTTGGGGGTCTTTTTCTTGGTCCCCAACACCCCACTCCTCCCCTCATCTACTCCCTCATCCACCTCCACATGCCATCCCCTCTTCCCATTCCCACATCCCACCCTCATCCTCCCCTCATCCCACTTCCACATCCCACTCCATCACCCATCCCCTCACTTCTTCTTCTCACTTCCTGATACCTTCTATGTACCAGACCCTTTGTGGGTGGGTGAGTGGGGGTGTGGTGAATTGGTTGATGTGGCCCTTCTAGCCATTGTCCTCCATTCTGTGATGTATTATAAATCCTATTATCCATGCCTGTTTGGGGTGGCGTGGTAGTTAAGTTCAGGTGCCAACTTGGCTGGGCAGCTGGTAGTAGTTATTCCCTATAGTGACTGGCAATCTACTCTGTGGTGGGATTTGCCATGAGCAGCTGAGTAGCTGCTGATTGTTAAAGCCATCCACTTGGGTTATTTCTGTTGGGGCAACACAGGTGAAATGTATCTTGAGTCCTGCCTTGCTGGAGGGTATAACTCAAATCACCACCCTTGGCTTCCTTGAGGGTATATCTACGAATCTCTTGAGCAGGTTCGCTCTCCTCTTGCTCAGGTTTTGTGTCTTGGCTCATCCTCATCTCACCCCTGGATTTGGGACAGCAGCTGTCATCTGATCTGCTGATTGAGGTTCATCAAACCCCGAGAATTGGCAGGATCCTCCAGACCCACTCAGGGGCCTGGGACTCGCCAGCCTGCCAGCCTCCACCACTACTACGTGAGACGATCCCTTGGGTGTCTGTGAGTTCTGTGAGGCATTACAACAAAACACAGAACTCTAAGACGGGGGAGATTACTGGGAGGAGGAGGAGGAGTTAATGTCTGAAATGATGGAGTGGCACGGTAGTTTGGACATTTGAGACATCTTCAACCTCCGCCCTCATGGGGACTAGCCTTGTGCTGATCTTTCTGAGAGAAATTGTTCAAGCAGGGGGCTAGGAAAAAAATAAGGCAGTGCCCTCACCCCTGTCCCCAGGAACTCATCCACTTCCTTACCCACCTCTACTCCATGTCAAGGAGTCTGAGAAAAATAAAATTGCATTTCTTCTCAGAGAAGCCTCTCACTTCCCTCCCCTCCCTCTCTGAACAATTTTCATCTGGTCTCTTCCTTTTAATTTTCCATCTCTTTAAAAAATATTATTTAAAAATAATTATTTCAAACAGACAGGTATAGAGGAATTATTGTCACTGTGTATGTGCACACAGCTTAACAATTTTGCCATCTATTGATTTTGGGAATAAATGCATTAGGTCCCCTGTGTCTCCATCCAGGTGTCAGATCCCTCCCTCCCCGTCTCCTCCAGGGTAGCCACGATCTTAGTTAATACTCTGAAGGACCTTGTTTTCTTTGTCTACATATGTGTGCATTCACATACAAAGTATTCAGCAAAGTATTCTTCCACATGTTTAGAAAGTTCACAGATGGGGTAACATGTAGCATACACAACAGGCCTTTTTTTCTTTGCTCTGAGATCTGTTTTTTTTCTTTTTTTCATGCTGTTTATTTTATACACAACGGGCCTTTTTTCTTTGCTCTGAGATCTGTTTTCTTTTTCTTTTTTTCATGTTTATTTTCTTATTCTGAGATCCAGTCTTGCCCTGTGTTCTGGTTACCTGGTGTCACTCTGACAAGAATATACCACAGATGGGATGGCTTTAACAAACAGGAATTTATTCTTACAATTTGGAGGCTTTAAGTCCAAGTTCAAAGTGCCAGGCTCTAGGGGCTGGGTGAAAGCCCCTCAACCTTGGGGTCTAGCTCTGCCTCCTGCTCCTGGCCCACTGGAGCTACAGGGATTTCTTCACTCAGACAGACGCTGGCTGCTGAGGCTGAGAAGCCCCAAGGTTGACAAGTAAAAAGGCACAGTTCCGATGTTACCAAACCACACAGCAGGCCATTAACTTAAGTCCATTGTAAGTCCCAAGGTCGGCAGAGCATAGCAGGCTGCTGAGCAATGACGTGGCTATGTGCAGGGTCCAAGCGTGCCATAGGGCAGAGACCATTTCCAAAGCTGCTGCTTATATACGGGAAGCAGACCACATACCCAAAGGCATACTCAGCTGGTCCCAGTAGATTCCACCATGGAGCTGATTACTAGTCTCATCATGGGGAATACTACATCCAGCTGCTCAGCCACTCAACCAGGCCCAGCCAAGTTGACATACAAACATAATCATCACACCCTGTGACTCCAGTTCGTGTATTTAACTCCTGGAAGATATTTCATGGAATGACTTTGACACAACGTCTCCATCCACTGCTCCTAAGCACCATCTCTCAGTGGTTAACAGTTTCTGTTTGTTTGTTTTTCTCTTACAAACAGCATTGCACCTTTCCCTCAAACCGGAAAAAAAAAAAAAAAAAAAGCCTCATTGCCAGCAATTGCCACTCATAGCAACCCCATTGGGTTTCTGAGTAATAAATCTTTATGGAAGTAGATTGCCCCATCTTCCTTCTGCAGAGTGGCTGGTGGGTTTGAACTGCCACTTTCTGGTTAGCAGTTAAATGCCTTAGGCACCATACCACCAGACCTCCTTACTGTTCCCTCAAGTATGAAAATTTTCTCATTTCAAATGTAGTCACAGACGTCTGGTTCTGACCTGGCCCTGGTCCAGCCTGGCTCTTTCCCACCTGGTCCTGTCCCACTCCAGGTTGCCCCTTGATCCACCCACAGTGTTCTTGAACACCACACCTCTGTGACTGTCTAAAAATGATTTCTCTTCCTAGCCTAGAGTGAGGCAAAGGGCAGGGAGGGACAGGGCCACCTTCTTAGCCCTGGGTTCCTGTGTCCTGCATAGGACCCAGCTGGGAAGCCACAAGCATTAAGTGGGATGAAAATGGACCAGTCTCAACCTCTGGCTTCTTTGGAATTCCTCAGAGGGCAGGAACCGTCTGGGTTATGAAAATATGTGGATCAGCCGGTTGGAGGAGGTTGGGGAGTGGAAGAGGGGTGGAGGGAAAAGTCTTGGGAAATGGTTGGCTGAAGCTGGGCCACCAGGGAGTGAGCTTAACTGTTTTGCATTTAAAACAACAACAAAACCTGCTGCTACAGAGTCAAATCCAACTCCTGGCAACACCTCGTGTTACAGAATAGAACGGCTTCATAGGGCTTTCTTTTCTTTGTTTTGAATTAAGCAAGGTTGTGGGGTTTGATCATTTATTTTTGCCAAAACAAATTCCTTACAATTGCTCATTGAGATTATATTCCTATTTGGCATTTCAATTGACAGATTTCTTCTTCTTTTTTTTCCCCTCAATTGTGATTTGCTGAGGACTTCAGTAAGATAGTAGAATAGGCAGACAAGCTACACAGATCTTCTTCAATAAAGAAAAGAGAAACCAATTAACACTGATACAGAAGATAATCCTGGAGCTCTGAGCTTTGGAAGGAAGGATACAGAAGTGGATTAAACACCAACTAGTAGAAGAACCTGGTAGCATAGTGGCTAAGGCACTTGACTGCTAACCAGAAGGCTGGCGGTTCAAACCCACCAGCCACTCCTCGGAAGGAAGGTTGGGCAATCCTACTTCCGTAGTGATACTGCCTCAGAAACCCAAGGAGGGGTCGCTATGAGTCAGGGCTGACTCGACGGCACATAACAACAACAGTAGAAGAACCTAAATGAAAATAGTGAGTAGGGAGACAAACAGAGCTGTGGACTGTCAGCTACTCTGATGGCACCAACAGCCTGATATTTCCAAGTAGTGTTGGGACCTCAGAATTGACCTAAAGATCAGCCCCGGTTGCCAAGGGCTGCAGGGACGACTACGCCAATGACAAAGATGGGAAACAGCAAAGAGGGAGACAATCCAAGCTGTGAACTTTTGGCTGTCTGGAGGGCTCAGACATTTTGATTGTTTACAAGTGGTGGCCATTTTGGATGTTTAAAGTGACTGAGGGCACAGCCATATTGAACGATTGCAAGAGAGGGCAATTTTGGATATTTAAAGTGATAGCATTCTCATTTGGATTCCAGGGACCTAAGAATAGGTTCTGCTTGCCAAGGACAGCAGGGACATATGGGAGGGTGACAATGGGAAAGGAGACAGGTGGTGAGTGTAGAAGTGCTGCCAGCTAATGAACAGAGGAGCACAGGACCCTGCTTACTTAGATAACATCCAAATAAAACAAAGAAAACGAAAATCTTGGGTGAATCACTCCAACACACAATCACCAATTAAATATAAACACAAAAATGTCACAATGTCTCAGAAACGACAGAGCATCACAGTCCATAAAGAAGCAAGATAAAGCAGGAGAAACAAGGGACTAGGATACAGACCCAGAACACATCTCTGAGGAAGAAGCAGCATTGGAACTCCCTGATAAGGAATTCAAAGGGATTATATTTAGGTACCTTCAATGGA
>NW_006921686.1:8620911-8632043 GCF_000298275.1 Orycteropus afer afer
TTTTTTGTAGTTTTGAATTTTCTTCCACATTTTTCTCTCACTCTATCCAGGATCTCCAATTTTGATCCCTTCCCGAGTGGTTGGCATGAGTTGTCTGTCTTGTTATGATTTTTTTTTTTTTTTAAGGAATCCTTCACCTATTCTGAATATGAGCTCTTTGTTAATTACATATTGTAAATATCTTGCATACTTTCTGTATACATTGCAAACATCCACATATACTTTATCCTGTGCATCTTTCATGGTGTCTTCTGATGAAAAGATGCCTTCCAATTGAATGTAGTTTAATTTTTCAATCGTTCCCTTTATCATTAGACTTTTTTTTCTGTCCTGTTTAGGAAAATTTGCCCTCCCTTGTGGATGTAAAGACATACTCTATTATCTTCTAAAACTTAAATTATTTACCCTTTTGCATTTAACTTTACAACCTGGAAGTGATATTTGGTGTGATGTGAGGTGGGTGTCATACTTCCTTCTTCCCCATATATTGAATCATCTCAGTGCCATTAACCATCTTTACAGCGATGCTCTGCAACGCTATCTTTGTCAGCCACAAGTGTCCGTATAAGTGTGGATCCCTTTTTCAGCTGTCTGAGCTCTTCCAAATAGCCGTAACAATGCACTCAAACACACTGACGACCATGCAGATGGTGGAGGACTGAGCCAAGTTCTGCTTTATTATACACAAGGCCACCAACAGTCAGAGCCAACACAACGGAAACCAACCAAAACAATGATCTCTTCCAGTGGTCTCTGTTCATCTCGAGGCAATTCTACATCGTCCTAACTACTATAGCTTCTTAGTAAAATATGATACCACGTGGAGTAAGTCCTCCCACCTTGCTGTTACTTAGGAGTGTCTTAGCTTTTCTCAGGTTAATGTGCCTGGCTGCTAACCAGAAGGTTGGAGGTTTGATCCCACTTACAGGCACCTCAAAAGAAAATCCAGATGATCCACTTCTGACCAATCAGCCATTGGAAACCCTATGGAGCACGGTTCTTCTCTGATACACATGGGGTCACCATGAGTCGGAATTCACTCAATGGCAGCTGGAGTTTTAGCTTTTCTTGGTGTTTTACATTTGCAGATATATTTAAAGCTGAGCTCGTTAAATTCTACAAAATAATCTCTCAGGATTTTGGTTGGGTTTATATTGAATCTATAGATAGATTTTGGGGGAAATTGGTATATTTAAAATATTAAGTCTACCAATTCAATAGCTTCCAATTCTTTACTAGAGTAGCCATCTCCCATACTTCTTTGAACTCCTTTTATGCTGTTGTTGTTGTTGTTGTTGTGTGCCGTCGAGTCGGCCCCGACTCATAGCGACCCCTCCTTGGGTTTCCAAGGCAGTATCACTACGGAAGTAGGATTGCCCAACCTTCCTTCCAAGGAGTGGCTGGTGGGTTTGAACCGCCAGCCTTCTGGTTAGCAGTCAAGTGCTTTAGCCACTATGCTATGCTATGTGTCAAAAATCACATTGCAATCTATTCCCAAAATGAGTTTACTCACCTCCGAGCTGTGAGACTCTCCTTCAATTTTTGCTGAATGGGAGGAGACTGGTGGGAAAGTTATTACTACAGACCCAGGGATGTTCCAAGTGGATCTCTTCAGGGAAGAACCCATATGGAAGATGAGGATCTGGGCATTAATTTCTTTTGATTTATCCACGTATCTGCCTAGACCATGTGTGGTAGCTAAGTTTGTGTGTCAACTTGGCTGGGCCTGGTTGAGTGGCTGGGCAGCTGGATGTAGTTATTTCCCATGGTGAGACTGGTAATTAACTCCATGGTGGAATCTATTGGAGCAGTTGAGTAGCTGCCTTTGGGTATGTGGTCTGCTTCCTGTATATAAGAAGCGGCTTTGGGAATGGTCTCTAGTTTATCGCAGGCTTGTGGTTCAACAGTCTGCCATGCTTTGCCAATCTTGGAACTTTCAATGGACTTGAGTCAATGGCCTGCCATGTGGTTTGGCGATATTGGGACTGTGCCTTTCCACTTGTCAACCTTGGGTTTGCCAGCCTCAGCAATTAGCAGCTGCCTGAGTGGAGAGATGCCTCTAGCTTCAGTGGGCCGGAAGCAAGAGGCAGAGCTGAAGCCCAGGGTCGAGGGGCTTTCACCCAGCCCCCTAGAGCCTGGCACCTGGCACTTGGACTCCTAGCCTCCAAAACTGTAAGAGAATGAACTCCTGTTTGTTAAAGCCATCCATTGTGGTATTTCTGTTAGAGTGGCACTAGGCAAACAAAATACCATGGAAAACCTTCAAGGACCTTTGCAGGTGTGGTGAAATGTGTTCTTTTATGTGGCCTTTTGCCTTGGTTCTTTAGAGAAACGGTTTGAGCTGTTTCCCCTAAGCCCTGAGGAGCTACCTTTGCCCTAGCTTTCAGGCTTCAGAGGGTTTGTTCCTTCTGCCCAGACTGATGGACGTTTCCTGGGTATCTTAGTTTTCTAGTGCGGCTTTAACAGAAATACCACAAATGGGTGGCTTTAACAAACAGGAATTTATTCCTTTACACTTTAGGAGACTAGATGTTTGAATTCAGAGTACTGGGTCTTGGGGGCTGGATAAAGGCCCCTCGATCTTGGGCTTCAGCTCTGCCTCTTGTTCTAGGCCCACTGGAGCTGGAGGCTTCTTCTAACTCAGGCAACTGCTGGCTGCTGAGGCTGATGAAGCTAAGATCAGCAGGTAAAATGTCATAGTCCCAAGATCGGCAGGTCACTGGTTCAAGTCCAGGAAAATCCCAAGACCGGCAGGCAACATGGTTCAACACTGGTTCAAGTCCGGGAGCTGGAGATGAAGACTCAGCCAAATGCAGGATCCAAATGTGCCAAAAAGCTAGAGACTTTCTCAAAGCTTCTCTGTGCATACTGGAAGCAGGCCATAACCTGAAAGTGCCTAAGTAGCTGCTCATAGCAGATTCCACCATGGAGGTGATTACTATTTCATCCTGAAGAATCACTACATCCAGCTACCAAGCCACTCAAAACCATGGCCCAGCCAAGTTGGCACATAACCTTAACTACCACACTAGGTACGTTGTAAACAACTTTATGGCTTGATGCTTTTTGTCTGACTCTGGGCTGCAGCCTGCCCTGTGATTGGTCTATTTTACACACCTTGCACGGATTGGTCAATGTACTTATGTAAATGAAGTTGACTGTAGCCTACTATGCAAATAAAATGACTATGGCCTACCAAGAGGGGATTGGTCAGTTCATGGTGCTGGTGGGAGGGCCATGCCTTAAAATTGACCAGGAGTTTGCTTATATACTCAGCGAAACCCCCAGAGGTTGGCAGACAGGAAGAAGGAAGAAAGAAGCAAAAAAGGAGAAGGAAAGAGAGGCAAGAAGAGAGAAGAAGGAGAAAGAGAGAGGGGAGGTGAAGAACCTTCTAAAAGAGCTACAACTTGGGTCAAGGGTTCTAACATTGAAGACAGTAACAGGCCCAGAAGGGGTACTGAAGCAGAGCTGGTGGCAACAGGCCTGGAAGGGACCCTGCAGCAGAGTTGGTGGTGAGGGCAGAGACCTGCTGCTAAGAATGCAGCTAGGAGAGCCAAACAAAACTGCTGCATTAGCTCTGAACTGGGTCAGTCAGCAGGGGAGAGGCTGATGGCAAGTAGGCCAAAGGCAGAGAGGCCTGTCTTGAGGTGCTGAGAGGAGGCCCATACAGCTGAGAGGGGTGTGCATGGCAGAGAGAAGGAAGGACCTGCTTGCTTGGACCGAGAGGAGCTGAGGGCTGTCCTCCACTGAAGAAGGGAGGGATATTCTCTCCTCTGCAGGGGAGGCTCCCAGACTTCGCCTCCATGTTTCCTGATTCTGATCCTGAGTTGTACCCTGTTGATCCTGTTCCCCGGTGTAACCTTCCTTAATCAACCACTTAATAACTTCCCCGGTGTAAACTTCCTTAATCAACCACTTAACTGTAACTTTGGTCTTTGAGTTCTGTGTGGCCACTGCAATGGCTTATTGATTCCAGAAGAGAAGTAGAAAGTGCTGTAGGTGGGATGGTGTCTGAATTGGTGAAAGAGTTGGAGAGTGGAGGTATGTCTGACTTCCACTTCAAAGGAATCAGCCGTGGGCTCATGGCTGATTCTCAATCTTCCTCCTGAAGTTAGACAAGGCCTGATGCCACCACATTGCACCAGGTATACTATCCCATGCTGGAGATCCATCCCTCTTGAAAGACAGTTGACGTTTTCTGTTTCATACCCCTGAATCTCTTGTGTTCTATGTTGATAAAGAAGCTGGTCACAGTTGTTGTATCACAATCCAGCAAGTCTACAATTGTGTGTCCTGATGATTCAGTGTGTAAGGCATTTGACTGTTAACCAGAAGGTTGGAGGTTCAAACCCATCAGCCATTCCATAGAAGGAAGACGGGGCAACCTACTTCTGTAAAGATTTACCACCTTGGAAACCCAAAGGGGATTGCTATGAGTAGGAATCGACCCAATGGCAGTGAGTTTCTTTTCTTTCTTTCTTTCCTTCCTTACTCTTTCTTTTGATGGATAGTTGGCCCTGAGTTGCTGTGCATCATCGGCACAGACTTAATCATAAATAAAACCTCCATGAAACCAAACCTGTTGCTGTTGAGCCAATTGCATCTCATGGCGACCCATGTTGTACAGTGTAGAACCGCTCCATAGGGCTTTCTTTTTCTTTTTTTTAAAAATTGTGATTTGGGTGAAAATTTAGAGAGCAAATTCACTTTCCATACAGCAGTTCACATACACTTTGTCTCATGACATTGACCACAATTTCCCACAATGCAACAGCTCCCCTCCTACTTCCTCCCAATAGTTACTTCTTCCCTGTGTCCATCCCTCCATGCACTCCTGCCCCCTGAGCTGTCTCCCTGTGCATAAACAGCCCTTCTTTCTCCCATGATTGTTCTCTCCAATGAGTGTATATACCTCAGGTAAATGTTCAACTCATATGCCTGTCTTTTGCTTGCCTTGAAGCCACAGGTGTGGGTTCAATTCCAGACCTGAAGGGCAGCTAGGGGCCATAGTCTCAGTGGTTCCACAAAGCTCTATCAGACCAACAGTTGGGGAGCTCTGGTGATGCAATGCCCAAGGCATTTGACTGCTAACCAGAAGGCTGGAGGCTCAAACCCACCAGCCACTCCTTGGAAGGAAGATTGGGTAATCTACTTCTGCAGCGATACTGCCTCGAAAACCCAAGGAGGGGTCGCTATGAGTCGAAATCAGCAGTGAGTTTAGTTTTTGAGGGCAACAATGGAATAGATTCCTTAATCTCTTGAGAAATTTCTCCAGAGAGCAGGGACATGGTTGAGATGACATCCAAGAAGCTCCAACAGATTCTCTTCAGGGGCAGGAATGAACCAGGGCTGGGTGATCTCATGGTACCAGTAGACATTCCAGCAGAGTGAAAATCCACAGTCTGAGTCCAGTTACAGACCAACTGTTGACCCAGGTCTCAGAATGAACCCTCACCCCAAACTACCCAGAAAACCCAAGGCATTTGCCATCTCGCTGAATCTGATTCATGCTGACCCTATGTATTTCAGAGTAGAACTGTGCTTCACAGGGTTTCATGGCTATGCACTTTTGGAAGCAAATTGTCAGGCCATTCATTTGAGGTACCTCTGGATGGGTTCAAACACCAACCTTTTGGTTAGTACCGAATTCTTTAATTGTTTGCACCACCCAAGGACTTCCCTTGAACTGCACCGAACCCTAACATAGACATGGAGGAAAATTCAGGGCTAGGTAAAGCAATATGAGGTATTGGCTGATGTTTGGAAGTCAATATCCAGGCTTGTCTGTCTTAGACTGCAAGCCCTACTGAAACCTTCTTAGCATCATAGCAACACATAAGCTTCCACTGAAGGGTGGGTGGTGGCTACACATTAAGTAAATAGCCGAGAATCAAACCCGGGTTTCCTGCATGGAAGGCAAGAATTCTACCACTGAACCACCAATACCCTTGAATATGAGGTATGATGAGGACTAATTGGGGAGACAGAGCTGTTTAAGCAGAGGGACTTCCCAGATACTCTTTGTTGCCACAAAACCACTGCAGAGGTTTTAAGGGAGGAGGGTGAAGTCAGGAACGTTCAGGTGCAAGGTCTCTCCTTCATCTCATTTCAAAGGGAGTTGATACTCTGGTGTATTAGTTTCTTATTGCTGCTGTAACAACTTAGTACAAATTTAGTGGCTTAACACAGCACACATGTATTCTCTTATAGTTCTGGAAGCTAGGTCTGAAATGAGTCTTCTGGTTAGCTGCCGTTGAACCAGCCCCTCACTCAACAGGACAGAACACAGCTGCCTGGTCTTGAGCCATCTCCATGATTGGGTATGGGGTGGATCATTGTGTTCCATAGGGTTTTTATGGGTCGATTTTGCAAGTCGATTTCTAGAGTTTTCCTCCTAGTTCATCTTAGCCCGGAAGCTCTGCTGAAGTCTTTTCTGTATAAAAGCAACAAGACAAGCCTCCACTTGTGGATGGGTGGTGGTCGCACGTGAGATGTATTGGCTGTGAATTGAACCTGGGTTTTCTGCATGGAAGGTGAGAATTCTACCATGGAACCACCAACTCTGAAATGAGTCTGATAGAGCTAAAAGTAATGTGTCAGCAGGGCTGGTTTCTTTTTTTTGTTTTTATTGTGATTTGGGTGAAAATTTACAGAGCAAATTCACTTTTAATACAGCAGTTCATATACACGTTGTCTCATGACATTGACTACAATTTACCACAAGGCAACAGCTCCCCTCCCACTTCTTCCTAATAGTTACCTCTTCCCCATGTCCATCCCTCCATGCACTCCTGCCCCCTGAACTGTCTCCCTGTGCATAAACAGCCCTTCTTTCTCCCATGATTGTTCTCTCCAAGGAGTGTATCTACCTCAGGTAAATGTTCAACTCATATGCCTGTCTTTTGTTTGGCTGGAAGCCACAGGTGTGGGTTCAATTCCAGACCTGACAGGCAGTTGGGGGCCAGGATCTCAGTGGTTCCACCAGGCTCTGTCAGACCCAGGACTGGTTTCTTATGGAGGTTCCAGGAAAAAATGTGTTTCCTGGTGTCTTGCAACTTCCAGAGGTCGCCCACATTCCTTGGCTTGTAGATGCGTCACTCTACTCTGCTCCTGTCCTCTCCTCTCCTTCTCTGACTCTGACCCTCTTGACTCCCTCTTATAAAGACCCTTGTGATTACGTTGGGCCCACCCAGATAATCCAGGAGAACCTCCAATCTCAAGACTGTTAACCTAATCACATCTGCAAAGTCTCTTCTACCATGTAATGGAACATAGTCATGGGTTCTGGGACTAGGATGTGGGCATCTTTGGGGGACCATTCTTCAGCCTCCCACACCTGGACAAGGACACGCAGACCTCAGTCTCCTACAGAACCAGGAACCAGGCCCTGAGATGTCTGGGTGGGGACTCCCTTCTGCACTCACTCTCCTCTCCACGGTTCCCAGTTAACTTTATCTCCATTTGTGTTTAAATCAATATTGAATATTGACATTATTATATGACTGAGGTTCACAGCTGAACCAGGTAGTGACCTGTAACTTCATTTCCTTTCAACTTTGTTTTTTTCCTAAAGTCAATAATTGCCTTCTTTCTCATTTGCTTACTTTTCTAAGTTATCATAGTGTTTCATCTGTAGCTTCTGACCCAGTCATAAAACTCCTTTCCTGATGAGCAAGCACACCAGGGAATCAGCTTCGTGATACTCAAGAGACCTTCATGAGTCACCTTTGAGAGATGCTGAACCAGTTGCCAAGGCAATTCCAACTCATGGTGACCCTCTGAGTGTCAGAGCAGGACTGTGTCAGAGCAGGGCTTTCAGGGCTGGACTTTTTGGAAGTAGGTCACCAGATGCCTTTCTTCTGAGGTGCCTCTGGACTCGAACCTCCAACCTTTCAGTTAGCAGCAAGCTCATTAACTGCACCTCCCAGGGCCTCCACACTAAGGAACTGTATTAGCTCCCTGTGGCTGCCACAACAAATGATCACACCATGGATGGCTTAAAACAACAGAAATTTATTCTTACAGCTCTGGAGGCTGGACTTTAGAAATTAAGATGTCAGCAGGGCCGGACTCCTTCCAGAGGCTCAAAGGGGAAAATCCATGCCTTGCCTCTTCCAGCTTCTGGTAGCTACAGGTGTTCCTTGGCTTATGGCCACATTACTTCAATGTCTTCATACAGCTTCTTCTTTGGGTCTGTCTTTCTTTGATCTCCTATAATGACACTTTTCTCTGGGATTATCCAAAGGTACTCTGGTGGTGTAGTGCCTAATGCATTTGACTGCTTACCAGAAGACTGGCAGTTCAAACCAACCAGCTGCTCCTCGGAAGGAAGATGGGGCAATCTACTGCCATAAAGAGTTACCTCCTTGGAAACCCAGTGGGGGTGGCTATGAGTCAGAAGGAACTCCATGGCAGTGAGGTTTTTTTTTTTTTTTGATTATTTAGGATAATTTCCTTATCTCAAGATCCTTAATTTAATTACATCTGCAAAGAACATTTTTCCAGTTAAGGTCACAGCCATAGGTTCCTGGGATTGTGTTGTTGTTAGGTGACATTGAGTCGGCTCCGACTCATAGCGACCCCACGTACAACAGAATGAAACACTGCCCGGTCCTGTGCCAGCCTCACAATCCCTGCTATACCTGAGCCCATTGTTGCAGCCACTGTGTCAGTCCATCTCGTTGAGGGCCTTCCCCTTTTTCATTGACCCTGCACTTCATCAAGCATGATATCCTTCTCCAGGGAATGGTCCCTTCTGACAACATGACCAAAGTAGGTGAGAAGAAGTCTGGCTATTCTCACTTCCAAGGAGCATTCCAGCTGCATTTCTTCCAGGGCAGATTTGTTAGTTCCAACAGTCCATGGTACTTTCAGTATTCTTGGCCAACACCACAACTCAAAAGCATCAACTCTTTTACTGTCTTCCTTATTCACTGTCCAGCTTTCACATGCATATGAGGCGATTGAAAATACCATGGCTTGGGTTAGGCGCATCTTAGACTTCAGAGACATCTTTGCTCTTCAGCACTTTAAAGAGGTCTTTTGCAATAGATTTCCCAGTGCAATGCATCATCTGATTTCTTGACTGCTGCTTCCGTTGGTGTTGATTGTGGACAATCATGACAATATGAAATCTTTGACAACTTCAATAATTTCTCCATTTATCATGAGGCTGCTTATTGGTCCAGTTGTGAAGATTTTCATTTTCTTTATGTTGAGGTATAATCCACACTGCAGACTGTAGTCTTTAATCTTCATCAGTAAGTGCTTCAAATCATCTTCATTTTCAGGAAGCAAGGTTGTGTCATCTACACATGCAAGTTGTTAATGATTCTTCCTCCAATCCTGATGCCACGTTCTTCTTCATATAGTCCAATTTCTGGATTATATGCTCAGCATACAGATTGAATAAGCCTGGTGAAAGGATACAACCCTGACACACTCCCTTCTTGATTTAAAACCATGCAGTGTCGCCTTGTTCTGTTTGAATGACAGCCTCCTCGTCTATGTACAGGTTCCACATGAGCACAATCAAGTGTTCTGGAATTCCCATTCTTCTCAATATCATCCACAATTTGTTGTGATCCACACAATTGAATGCTTCTGGACAGTCAATAAAACACAAGTAAACATCGTTCTGGTAGTCTTTGCTTTCAGCCAAGATCCATCCAGCATTAGCAATGATATCCCTCATTCCACGTCCTCTTCTGGATCCAGCTTATATTTCTGGAAGTTCCCTGTCAGTACACTGCTGCAACCATTTTTGAATTATCTTCTGCAAAATTCTACTTGCGTGTGATATTAATAATATTGTTCGGTACTTTCTACATTCTGTGGGATCACCTTTCTCTGCAATGGGTACAGATATCCACATATATATACACACATGTAACTTGATATCTACATCCAGTCATTCACCACCCATCTATCAGTCTGTTGTCCTGTGGTGGCTTGCGTGTTGTCATGGTGGTGGAAGCCATGCCACCAGTATTTCAAATACCGCCGGGGCCACCCGTGCTGGACAAGATTCAGCAGAGTTTATAGACTAAGATAGACTAGGAATAAAGGTCTGGTGATCACAACAGAATAGTGTTCAAAGGAGTGCTGGAGAATGAGCTCCCTGGGTTGGAAGGCACTCAAAATACACGGTGCTTGCAACAATGGACTCGCACGAACCAGTGCTTATGGAGATGGGGCAGGATCCTGTAACATTTCGTTCTGTGTACATGAGATTGCCATGAGTCACAGCTGATTAGATGGCACTAACAACATATCTAGTAATATTTTCAGAATAACAACATCAATATTGCAATATAATTTACTGAAAACTGTGCTTTTGTGTGTGTGCACATGTGTGACTGTTTTTGTGTTTAGGCGTGTTTGGTCAGCTAGTGAGTCTAGGTGGTGATTTACAGATTCACACTCATGCAAAGCACGCTAACAACCCAGATACTCTAATGGGGCTCAGATTTAATATACTTTCTTGAAGAGACTCCTACTCACCTAAGCTTTCGTATTCTTTCAGCACCCAGATTCCAGATTCCAGCCACCTGGACTTTCAATGGCCCTTTGATATACTCACAAACTACATCTCATACATCACCAAAAGCCCAAAATCAAACTCACTGCTACTGAGTCGATTCCAATCCATAGTGGCACCACTGGGTATCCAAGGCTGTAAATCTTTAGGGAAGCAGACTGCCTCATCTTTCTTCTGTGGAGCAGCTGGTGGGTTTGAACCACCCACTTTTTTGGTTAGCAGCCAAATGACTTAACCACTACACCACCAGAGCTCCTTCTAATACATCACTCAAAACCAAAAAAAACAAAACAAAACAAAAAAAACCCCATTGAGTTGAACCCAACTCAGTGAATACAATGTGGTAAATCTTTATGGAAGTAGATTGCCCCATCTTCCTTCCTTGAAGCAGCTGGGCGCTAACCTGGTTAGCAGTCAAATGCCTTAAGCACTGCACCACAAGTTCTAGGGCTTTATAATTCTCTCCAAGGAGTCCCTGGGTGGTCCAAAGAGTGAAGCACTCAGCTACTACCTGAAAGGAAATCTAAGTTTGGCAATCTGCTTTTGAAAGATGATAGCCACAGAAAACTCTAGGGCTCTACTTTGAACCAAA
>NW_006921686.1:8633388-8639217 GCF_000298275.1 Orycteropus afer afer
ACGGAAGAGGGTCATTTCAACACTTCACAGCTGCAGGGTGTCCATGGGAGAAATGCTATTTTCTGTTAACTTAGGAGCTGGCTTTATACCTGTCTGTGATTCCAGTCTTTTGAATGGCAGGCAGGCTTTTACCTTCTCAGGTTAAGCCAATCTTTACTTTCTCAAATTCAAATGAGAACAAAATGTACTTTGTGGTGGTGGTGTAAAATTTTAACAAGATATGTAGGCAAAGAGCTTACACAAAGCCCAGTGTGTAGGAAGCCCTCAATTATTAGCTGTTGTTAAGGGTCCCTGGGTGGTACAAAAGGTTAATGTGCTTGGCTGCTAACCAAAAAGTTGGTGGTTCAAATCTTCACCTCCTCCTCACTTATTGACTATCTCATTATCCAACACTTCACATTTATGACAATAGTAAAAAAATCTATCCCATTATTCTGCGCATTAACGACGTACATCTGTCAGTAATGAAAGCTAAGGTGTGAGTTGAGAGTAGCACTGACTATGATGGTTAAGGTTATATGTCAACTTGGCTGGGCCATGATTCTCAGTTTGGTAGTTATGTAAGGACATAATTTGGCAGTTATGTAAGGATGTAATTTGGCAGTTATGTAAGGACGTAATTTGGTAGTTATGAAATGATGTAATTTGGCCGTCCTGAAATGATGCAGTCTTCCTCCACTTTGTGATCTGATGTGGTCATTCTCCATTTTTGAATAATGCTGATTTTTGCATCAATGACCTGGTGTTTGGAACCTAACCATGTTGATAAGTGAGGAGTGCATATATTACTAGAACTCTGTAGATGGTTAAGAGGGTCCAGTTCTAGCTGTGATAATCACCTGCTTATGAAACCTTGGATAAGTCACTTAACCCCTCTGGGCCTTGGTTTCCTCAACCAAGAAACACAGAATATTGTCCAATCGAGTGCTGGAAGATGATTCCCATGTGTTGGAAGGCACTCAAAGTACACAGTGGCTGTAATAATTGTCTTAAGCGTATGGATGATCATGAAGCATTGTGAAGATAGCCTAGGACTGGGCAATGTTTTGTTTGTTGCACATGGGGTTGCCATGAGTGGGAACCAACTCAACAGCAAGTAAAGAGAACACCAGTGGTGATGGAACGTCATGTCCCCAGGCTGGTGAGCTGCAGAGTTATCAGCAGGGGGTATGAAGTGAAGTCAGGTAAAGGACCCCAGCATCACCACACCCACATCCCATAGTTTATACCACACTCACTGTTTCCTTGGATGAACCCCTCAAAATGTTGTTTCAGGGATTCTGGATTCTAAGCCACCTTCAGTATTTTCCAGAAATAATAACCAGAGATAAGACTCTCTTTGGGATTTCTGATGAGATAACACAGCTTAAATGGAAAAAAAATGGGATAATGAAATATCAACACAGTCATTTCCCATCCTTCTGAATTCTTCATAAAAATGAAGAAGCCATTCTTATAAAACGCCTATTAAGTATCAGTGGATTCTTTAAAATATTTATTTTTTTATTGCAATGAAAATATATTCAGCAATTTCCACATGTCAGTGACAGTTGATTACATTCTTCATGTGGTGCAAACTTTTCACTCTCTTTTTCCAAATTTTCCACCATCATTAACATGAGCTCAATGACCCCCTAAGCAAAAACTCCTCCATTCCTCCCACCCTTGGTAGCCACTAACAATCTTTGGTTTCTTAATTCATGTAAGTGACATCATATAGCATTCACCCTTTTGCTCAACGGATTCTTTCTTTGCCAAATAATTGATTTTATTCTGTGGTTGTGGAGAATATTCACAACAGAACGTTCACTCCATGTACAATTTAAGGACACTGATGACATTCTTTGAGTTGTGCAACCATTCCCATCCTCCCTTTCTGAATTGGTCCTCCCCCATTAACAGAAGCTCACGGCCTCTAAGGTTCCTTTCTAATCTTTTGAGTTGCTGTTATGATTTGATCCCATGCGATCTTAAAAGAGCACAGTGCCCAAGGCAGGTCTTTTTGCCTAGTTAAGCTAAAACTATTAAGTTGTAAGAACCCTTCAGGGGATATTTTTTGGCTTAAGGTTTAAAGATTATCTCAGGGCAATAGTTTGAGGGATTCACCCAGCCTCCATATCTTCAGAAAGTCTGAATTCCATAAAAAAATTAAAATCTGTTCTGCATTTTCTCTCTTTTGATCAGGATTCTCCTGTAGAATCTTTGATCGCAATGTTCGGTAATGGCAGGAACCATCCAGTTGTGGTTTCCTGGTGAAGGAAGCAGTTGTTCTTGGAGTAATTAGCCACACAGTCCACATCCTCCTCCTGTTCCTGACTCTCCTTCTCCCTCTGCTGCAGGTGAATAGAGACCAATTGCTGTGCCTTGGATGGCCACTTGCAAGCTTTTAAGATCCCAGATGCTACACAATGAACTAGGAGGTAGAGCAGAGTACTAAACATGTCATCAGGCCAATTTAACTGGGATGTCCCATGAAACCATGACCCTAAACAGCCAAACCAAGGAACCAAATCCTGTGGGGTCATTTACATAAGCAGCCTCAGCAGCTCTTTCTTTCTTTTTCTTTTTTTTGGTAATGTTATAAATACGCCGACCACATATCTTTTGCCAATTCAATTTTTTATAGTTGTACAACTTATTTACAGCAATTACGTTAATCTAAACAGGTCTAAACAGTTCCGTTCCTAAATCTGTCTATAAGTTGGATTTGTATGTAAGTCAGCAGGTAGGTGCGGTTCTATCTAAAGTCAGTCAAATGTCTGTTTTAGTGTATAATGTACAGTGTACCCTTCTATGCATGAAAGCATTAAAGAAACACTCCCAGATACACTAAAACATTTTTAACATAATAAGAAGTAATGATGATAATCATATTTTGATATGCATTGCAAAGTAGCACCCACTTGTTATTATGAACCATTGTATGTACCTTGAATTTTTAATATAACGGGTGGGGAGTTGGTTCATAAATACAGGTTGTATGTAAGTTGCATGTTTGTAACCTGGGTCCTGCCTTTTAATCCTGACACTGAAAATATGGGATTTATGAAAAAGTTATATTCAGTTCCACTGCAAACCCTATAGAAGACTGTTGTTGTTGTTGTTATGTGCCGTCAAGTCGGACCCGACTCATAGCGACCCCTCCTTGGGTTTCTGAGGCAGTATCACAACGGAAGTAGATCACCCAACCTTCCTTCCGAGGAGTGGCTGGTGGGTTTGAACCGCCAGCCTCCTGGTTAGCAGTCAAATGCTTTAGGCACTATAAATATGTTTACTGACAAGAAGCCCTGGTGGCACAACAGTTAAAGTGCTGAGTTGCTAATAAAAAGGTGATCAGTGTGAACCCACCAGCCACTCCATGGGAGAAAAGACCTGGTGGTCTGCTCCTATAAAGATTACAGGCTTGTAAACCCTATGGGGCAGTTCTACTCTGTCCTACAGGGTCACTGTGAGTCAGAACAGACTAAGCGGTGCCTAACAACAACAGCAACAGAAATGCGTTGAAGATACCTGAGCTGTTAGCTATGTTTTCTGCTGTGAAAGGGAGTAGAAAGGTAAGAGGAAGTGGGAGAGGGAATACTAACATTTACTCCTTTTATTCAGGTATTTGTTGCTTTGATGTTTACATGAGTTATTGTTCATTGTGCAAATAAATATTTTAAAAAATAAAAGCAATGCATACATATAATTAAAAGATCACCTGCATGTATCCCTTGGTGCATACGTATCCCTGGGTAGTGCAAGTGGTTAATGTGGTCAGTTGCTAATTGAAAGATGCTGCTTTGAGTCCACCTTGAGGTACCTCAGAAGAAAGGCCTGGCAACCAGCTTCTGAAAGGTCCCAGCCACTGAAAACCCTCTGGAGCACAGTTCTCCTCTGACACACACAGGGGTGCCATGAGTTGGAGTAGACTCGATGGGAACTAACAACGACAACAGCAACAACAACACCAGTATCATTATTCTGTTTTTCAAGCTCAGTTATAGGCAGATGGGAGCTCTGGTGGCATAGTGCCTAAGGCATTTGACTGCTAACCAGAAGGGTGATGGTTCAAACCCACCAGCCAGTCCTCGGAAGGAAGATGGGGCAATCTACTTCCGTAGTGATACTGCCTCGGAAACCCAAGGACGGGTTGCTATGAATTGGATCCGACTCGACAGCAGTGAGTTTGGTTTGGTTTGGTTATGGGCACATGGAGGTTCATTGTACTAGTCTTTGTTTTTGTTTGCCTTATTTTATAATAGAAAACAAACAAACAAACAAAAACCCAGTTCCATCATTCAACTGATGGTTATACTGGCTATTTTTTGGTCACTGTGATAACCATAAGGAGCTCTGGTGGTGTAGTTGGTAAGCCTGCTAACCAGAGGGTTGGCAGTTCAAACCCACCAGCTGCTCTGTGGGAGAAAGATGAGGTAATCTCCTTCTGCAAAGATTTACAGCCTTGGAAACCCAATGGGGGTCGCTATGAGTTGAGATCAACTTGATGTCAGTGGGTTTGGTTTAGTTTTTAGTGGTAACCATCTCCTTACATACATATTTATGCAGTTGTTCAATTTCTCTTAGGATATATCTGAGGAGTAGAAATTACTGGGTCAAAGGGTGTGGTGTTTTATTGACAAAGAGAGTCAAACGTAGCCCAAACTATGGCTCACCTGCAGCAAGTGTGGAACGCTCTGTGTTCTCTTTTAACCTTTACTCTCAGAATGGGTTCCATCTTTACATCTCTAACTCCATTCATCCTTTATCACTTTTCTTCTCTGGTGGTGTAGTGCCTAAGGCACTTGACTGCTAACCAGAAGGCTGGTGGTTCAAACCCACTAGCCACTCTTCAGAAGGAAGATGGGGCAATCTACTTCTGCAGAGATACTGCCTCGGAAACCCAAGGAGGGGTTGCTATGAGTCAGATTAGACTTGACGGCAGAGGGTTTGTTTTTTGGTTTTGTAATTAATATTATTTTATCCATTGATGCAGTCTGCTTTAAATATCTCTGTTTTTTCTTTTTTTTTAAATTGAGAAGGGTAAGGAAGGAGGGGAAAAAGAAAAGGGAGTGAGGAGAGGGCAGTGAGAGGAAAATGCAAATATTTAATATCATACTTACTCTGTAGTTGGCATCGGTGTGAGTGTGTTATAAGATCTAATTGGTTTAAACTTCATGACCACCCTAGAAGGTAAATCCAGTTAACATGCCCATTTTGTAGATTATAAAGCAGCTCAGAGAGGTTAAGTGAATGGTGAATTAGTAATTAAACCACACTCACTGCTGTCAGATCTGACTCATAGCGACCCCTCTTTGGGTTTCCCAGGGGGTATCACTATGGAAGTAGATTGTCCCATCTTTCTCCCGAGGAGTGGCTGGTGGGTTTGAACCGCCAGCCTCCTGGTTAGCAGTCAAATGCTTTAGGCACTATGCCACCAGAGCAATTTTATTCTGGAGGTTGTGTTTTTAACCATTGAAGAGTACAGACTCTCAAAGCAGAAAGGTGGCAGTGGGGTAGGAAGATGGGTATCTTAGTTATCTCTGCTGCTTTAGTGGAAATATCACAATTAGATGGCTTTAACAGACAGAAATTTATTCCTTCACAGTTTAGGAGGCCAGAAGTCTGAATCCAGAGAGCCAGCTCTAGGGGAACCCTTTTCATCTGTGTCTCTTGGTTCTGGGAGGATCCCAGTGTTGAGGACCCCGAGTCCAAGGACATGCTCTGCTCCTGGCTCTTCTTTCTTGGTGGTGGTAGTAGGTCCCCCTCTCTCTGCTCCCTTCTCTCTCCTTTCACTTCTTGTAAAATAACAGGTGTTCCAGGTCACACCCCAGGGAAACTTCCCTTACA
>NW_006921686.1:8639582-8641219 GCF_000298275.1 Orycteropus afer afer
GAGCCCATTGTTGCAGCCACTGTCAAACCGTCTTGTTGAGGGTCTTCCTCTTTTTCACTGAGTCTATCATATTATCCCAAAAATCTTAAATCAACCCTCAGTCCAAAATCCATCCTGGGGCAAAATTCCTCTTCATATGTGAATATAGAATACAAGATATTTGCTTCCAAAGTTTAATGATGGAACAGGCACAAGTCAAGCATTTCCATTACAGATGGGAGAAATTGGAGAGAGAGAAAGGATAATGGTATAAAGAAAGTAAAAAACAAAACAAAACAAAAAACCCAGCAGAACAATTTACATTAGCTCTCAAGGCTTAAAAAGAGTCCTCTGTTCTCTGAGCCCATCTAAGCAATGGCCCTGCCCTCTAGACTCTGGGTGTTGGCCATGCTCTCTGGCTTCAACTCTGCCTTCCAGCCCACTGGAAAGCCAGCACTGCTCTCTCAGTTTTGGGTGGCCCCATTCTCCCAGTCCTTCTGAGTGGTAACCTCACCCCCTGGCCCCAGCAGGCCTTGTTCTTCTGCCCCTTGAGCATGGCAGCCCTGCCCCTTCAGCTTTGTGGGGATCTGGCCCCACACCAATGGCTCTCATGAAGAGCAGCCCCATCCTTCATAACCTAGCTGCCCATGGTGGTTCCACCCTTTTAAGCCCCAGAAGTCATGGCTGTGCCCTTTGAGACCAGGCAGCTCTGATTCCTGTCTTCTTTATCTCTTCAGCTTCCGCTTCCTGTTTCCTTGGTCTCTCAAAGGGGCCAGTCTGGCCTCCAACCTTCTCTGGAAAATGTTATAGAGCTCTTTAGCTCTACCAATTAGTGCTCAGAGGCACCCCACTCTGCCAGGAAGCCTCTACTTTCCAAAAGACACCCAGCTCTCTCACTCTGTGGGTCGGCAAGCCTGACTCCTCTGACAAGTGCCTGGAGCATCCCACTGTGCCAGGAAACTTCTCTCACTCTATGGGTTGGCTCCCATTCTGTCTTGTGCTAGTCTCCTGGTTCTGCTGCTGCCATTTCTATGCAACTGTTTCATCTCTGGTGTTACAACTCCCCACTTCCTTCTGAGTCCTCACCAGAATTGCCTTTTACATCCATGATTTCACCAATAGTCTCTTCAAGGCAGTTTAAACCTATATGATTAGGCACTTTTAAACTCTTCCAGCCTCTACTTATTACCCAATTCCAAAACTGCTTCCACATTTTACGTATCTGTTAGAGCAGTACCCCACTCCTGGTACCAAATTCTATTTTAGTTATCTAGTGCTGCTTTACCAGAAATACCACAAGTGGATGGCTTTAACAGACAGAAATTTATTCTCTCACTGTTCAGGAGGCCAGATGTCTCAATTCAGCTCTAGGGGAAGGCTTTCTCTCTGTGTCTCTTGGTCCTAGAAGAATTACAGCACAAGGACCCTTGGGCCAAAAGATGTGTTCCACTCCTGTCTCTTATTTCTTGGTAGTAGTAAGTCCCCTTCTCTCTACTCACTTCTCTTTCCTTTTATCTCTTGGAAGAGAAAAGGTGTTGCAGAGTACAGCCCAGGGAAAATTCCTTTACATCAGATCAGGGCTGTGATGGGATTAAGGGTGCTACATCTCACCCAAATACTCATACAACTGATTGACTTATTACATCAGATTACACCAT
>NW_006921686.1:8641374-8643066 GCF_000298275.1 Orycteropus afer afer
CTAAAATTTTCCTCTTGATATGATCCTCTACCTAGAAAATCCAAGAGACTCAGTAAAAAAAATCTACTGGAACTAATTGAGAGATTTAGCATTGTGGCAGGATATAAGATCAACATCCAAAAATCAGTTGGATTCCTCTACACCAGCAAAGAGATTGCTGAAAAAGAAATAAGGAAATCAATAAAATTTTCCTCTTGAGTAGCTAGTAGGTTTTCAATATAATGGCCCATGTCATTAATGTTTGTTGTTGTTAGCTGCCGTTGAGTCTACTCTCAATTCATGGTGAGCTCACGGACAATGGAAAGAAACCCTGTGCCATCCTGATGATCAATTGTGATTCAGACCTTTGTGGTCCATAGGATTTTCACTGGTTGGTTTCTGGAAGTAGATCCAGCCCTTTCTTCCTAGCCTTTCTTAGCCTGGAAACTCTCCTGAAATCTTTTCACCATCATAACAACATGTAAGACCCCACTGACAGATGGGTGGTGGCTGAACACGAGGTGCATAGACCAGAAATAGAACCTGGGTCTCCTACACTGAAGGCAAGAATTTCACCACTGGGCCACATGCTCCCATGAATGTGATCTATTAATACGATCTGTATCATCACATGATCTGATTAATGTAACTAAATATATATTCCTATTTACTTGGTTACTAGGAAGCTCGGCTCCAATTACACACTCTATATTGCTAATTTTACCTCTTGCTATATTATCTTGGGTTTTATTTGATTTATTAACCTCCTAATTTTATTATTGTAAAACTAATTATTTTTATTAACTGTTTTGAACATTTTTTGAACAAGGCAGTAAGAAGAAAGGAAGGAGGGAGATAAAGAGAGAGAGAAGAATGGAGCATCTGCTTCTAAGAACCCAACCTGTCGCAGGGAGTACTGGGAGTGGTCTGGGAAACCAGACAATAAGGTGGGAACTTGGAGCTGCTCACTCTCAATTTGTGATGGCAACAAGACCCTCATGCCTGGTGGTAGGTAGTAGGCCAGCCCCTGGTGCAAGGTGGTGGGCCATTGTTAAAACTCTCTCTGGAGTTGAATTGGGATGGTATCTTGGTGAAGAAGCATTTGTCAGCTGGTGCAATGTTTCAGGAACTCGAGAAGAACAGTAATAGTAGCTATAAGAACAATAGGACTACAGGGATATTGATAAGCCCCAATGATACCCTATAAAAAGATAACGAGATCCCTGTATGGTCCAAATGGTTTGCACTCAGCTACTAACTGAAAGGCTGGTGGTTCAAACCCACTCTGTGGTACCATGGAAGAAAAGACCTGGTGATCGGCATCTGTAAAGATCAAGAAAACCCAATGGAACTCAGTTCTACTCTGCAACACACGAGGTTGCCTGACTCAGAATTGCCTCTGTGGCACAAGACAACAACAACAACAACAACAAAAAGGTCACAGAAAGTTCAAGGTGAGTATTAGGCAGTTGAAAGCCAAGTGTGTAGATCAGAGTTACCTGGTGTCTTACTAAGAAGCAGAGCTGCAGACTAACTCGGAATGAATCCTTATTGGCCTAGTTCCAGATAAGGTTAAAGACTCAGCAAAGTTAATTGGAGAAAAACGGGATCTTTTACATATTGTTTTATACAATGCTGTTGCTATTTCTGGGTCCCTAATACAACAGCTTTGGTAGTGTAGTGGATAAGGCATTTGACTGCTAATCAGAAAGC
>NW_006921686.1:8643291-8647430 GCF_000298275.1 Orycteropus afer afer
TTCCAAGGAGTGGCTGGTGGGTTTGAACCGCCAGCCTTCTGGTTAGCAGTCAAGTGCCTTAGGCACTATGCTTCCAGAGCTCCTATAGCTGTATTAGGAACCGAGAATACTGAAAATACTATAGACTGCCAGAAGAATGAACAAGTCTATCCTGGAAGAAGTGCAGCCAGAACACTCCTTAGCAGTGAGAATGGCCAGATTTTGTCTCACCTACTTTGGTCATGTTGTCAGAAGGGATCATCCCTGGTAAATAGAGGGTCAGAGAAAAAGAGAAAAACCCTCAATGGGATGGATTGACACAGTGGCTGCAATGATGGGCTCAAGTATAACAAGGATTGTGAGGACCAGGCAGTGTTTCTTTCTGTTGTACATAAGGTCGCTGTGAGTTGGAATCAACTTGACAGCATCTAACAACAATACAACTGTAAGAAGCCCTGGTAGCACAATGGTTAAGTGCTCAGCTGCCAACTGAAAGTCAGTGGTTCAAACCCACTCTTCTGTGGGAGAAAGACATGCCAGACTCCTTTTGTAAAGATTTATAGCCTTACAAACCCCATGGGACAATTCTACTCTGTCCTATAGGAGCGCTATGAATTGGAATCAACTAGACGGCAATGGGTCTGTACAGCTGTGACTTTCCTGGAGGCCCGACAACAAAAGTAAATACAGTCAATGACTGGAGTCACAATACATATAGGAAAAAAAGCAATTACTCAACACACTTCATCTGTGTCACTGATGTTGTGAACAATGATCCAAAGATATTTCCACATTAACAGCACTATGAGTTTTGATGAATAGAGCTCATGGGGTGGAAATGCATACTGACTGTAGTAGTTAAGATTGTGTGTCAACTTGGCTGGGCTGTGTGTGATTTTCTGTGGCTTGGCAGCTGGATGTAGTTATTCCCTGTGATGAATTTGGATGTGGTGTAATCACCTCCATGGTGTAGTCTGCTGTGAGCAGTTCATCGGTTGAAGGAGAGTTGGAGTGTACCCTGCTTCTAGTATGTACAGAGGGGATCCTGCATTTAGTGCAGTCTTCATGTCAGTTCCTGAACTTGAATCAGTGGCCTGCTGTGCTCTCTACTGATCTTGTGATTGTCGTCTTCAGAACCTTCTGATCTTGTGATTGTTGCTATTTTATCTGCCAATCTTGTATTCATCAGCCTCAGCAGCCAGCAACTATGTGAGTCCAGAGAAGCCTCCAGCTTGTTCCAGTGGGCCTGGAACAAGAGGTAGGGCTGAAGCCCAAGGTCAAGGAGCCTCCACCCAGTCCTTAAACCCAGCACTCTAAACTTAGACTTCTAACCTCCTAAACTATGTTGTTGTTTGTTGTTGTTATGTGCCATCGAGTCAGCCCTGACTCATAGTGACCCCTCCTTGGGTTTCCGAGGCGGTATCACCACAGAAGTAGATTGCCCCACCTAAACTATAAGAGAATACGTTTCTGTTTGTTGAAGCCATGCACTTGTGGTATTTCTGTTATAGCAGCACTAGAGAACTAAGACACTGACTTTAGCCACCACCAAGTTTAGGTTAGTTTTGGGGTTTTATCTCTTGCTAGCTAATTGGCTAAGATGCCCAGACATCAATGAGATGGATTGACACAGTGGCTGCAATGATGGGGATTGTGAGGCCAGCACAGGACTGGTCAGTGTTTAGTTCTGTTGTATATAAACCCACCAGCCACTCCTCAGAAGGAAGGTTGGGAAATCTACTTCTGTAGAGATACTGCCTCGGAAACCCAAGGAGGGGTCACTATGAGTCGGGTCTGACTTGACGGCACATAACAACAATAACATAATGAGTTGAAGATGATTTGATGGTACCTAACAACAACAACAACCCCCACAAGGGTGACATGTATCTTATTTACATAACTAAAAGATATCTAATCCCCTTGGTGGGTCACAAACATCTTACATTTGCATAGTTCCACTCAGTCATCTGACGAGAGTCACAAAGATCATGGCTAGAAGAGCCAAGCCAAGTAATTCACTCACCACAATAATCATGTGAAGGCATGATGCCTGGAGCTATGGCAGCCATCCATGATCCTGAGGCAATGAGTCTGAGGTCTAAAAGTAAACAAGCTGAAGTGATGGAACAAAAGGATGGATTAAACTAGATTTTTGATTACCACATTGAGTTACTGAATCAGCTCTGGCACTGCTTACCTCAAGACATCTTGTTTGAAAGATAATTAAATGTTATTATCATTTCTTGCTGTTGTTGTTGTTAGGTGCTGCTGAGTCAATGCTGACTCACAGCGACCTTATGCACAATAGAATGAAACACTGCTTGGTCCTGTGCCAGCCTCACAGTCCTTGCCATACCTAAGCCCATCATTGCAGCCACTGTGTCAATCCATCTCGTTGAGGGTCTTCCCCTTTTTTGTTGACCCTCCACTTTACCAAGTATGATATCTTTCTCCAGGGAATGGTCACTTCTAACAACCTGACCAAAGAAGGTGAGACAAAGTCTGGCCATTCTCGCTTCCAAGGAGCCTTCCAGCTGCACTTCCTCCAGGACAGATTTGTTGTTCTTTTGGCAGTTCATGGTACTCTCAGTATTCTTCACCAACACTACAACTCAAAAGCATGAACTCTTCTTCAGTCTTCCTTATTCATCGTTCAGTTCTCACATGCATATGGAAAAAACCAAACCAAATTTACTGCTGTGGAGTTGACTCCAACTCTTAGCAACCCCTCCTTGGGTTTCCAAGGTGGTATCTCTACAGAAGTAGATTGCCCAGTCTTCCTTCTGAGCAGTTGCTGGTGGGTTTGAACTGGCAGGCTTCTGGTTAGCAGTCAAATGCCTTAGGCACTATGTCACCAGAGCTCCAGCTGATGGAAAATCCATGGCCTGGGTTAGGTGCACCTTAGTCTTCGAGGAAACATCTTTGCTCTTCAGTACTTTAAAGAGGTCTTTTGCAGCTGATTTGCCCAGTGCAATATGTCTTCTGATGTCTTGACTGCTGCTTCCATTGGTGTTGATTGTGGAACCAAGTAATATGAACTCTTTAACAACTTCAATCTTTTCTCCATTTATTGTGATGCTGCTTGTTGGTCCACTTGTGAGGATTTTTGTTTTCTTTATGTTGAGATGTAATCTATACTGCAGACTGAAGTCTTTAATCATCAGTAAGTGCTTCAAGTCATCCTCACTTTCAGCAAGTGAAGTTGTGTCATCTGCGTATCACAGGTTGTTAATGAGTCTCCCTCCAATCCTGATGCCACATTCTTCTTCATACAGCCCAGCTTCTTGGATTATTTGTTCAACATACAGATTAAAAAAGTATAGTGAAAGGACTGATGCACACCTTCTTGACTTTAAACTATGCAGTATGCCCTTGTTTTGTTTGAATGATGGTCTCCTGGTCTATGTACAGGTTCCTCATGAGCACAATCAAGTGTTCTGGAATTCCCATTCTTCTCAATGTTATCCACAATTTGTTATGATCCACACAATCAAATGCTTTTGCATGGTCAATAAAGCACGAGTAAACATCTTTCTGGTATTCTTTGCTTTCAGCCAAGATCCATCTGACATCAGCAATGATGATATCCCTCATTCCACATCTGCTTCTGAATCCAGCTTGAATGTCTGGCAGTTCCCTGTCAATATACTGCTGCAACCATTTTTGAATTATCATCAGCAGATTTCATTTACATGTGAAATTAATGATATTTTTCAATAATTACCACATTGTGTGGGATCACCTTTCTTTGGAATGGGTACAAATATGGATCTCTTCCACTCAGTTGGCCAGGTAGCTGTCTTCCAAATCTCTTGGCATAGACAAGTGAGTGCCTCCAGCATGACATCAGTTGGTTGAAACTTCTCAGTGGGTATTCCATCAATTCCTGGGGCCTTGTTCTTTGCCAATTCCTTCAGTGCAGCTTCAACTTCTTCCTTCAGTACCATTGGTTCCTGATCATATACCGCCTCCTGAAATGCATGAACATCGACCAGTTCTTTTTGGTACAGTGACTCTGTGTATTCCTTCCATCTTCTTTTGATGTTTCATGCATCATTCAATATTTTTCCCATAGAATCTTTCAATATTGCAACTCAAAGCTTGAATTTTTTCTTCAGTTCTTTCAGCTTGAGAAATACTGAGTATGCTCTTCCTTT
>NW_006921686.1:8649816-8654725 GCF_000298275.1 Orycteropus afer afer
AAAGCCCCTCAACCTTGGGGTCCAGCTCTGCCTCCTGCTCCTGGCCCACTGGAACTAGAGGCATTTCTTCACTCAGACAGCTGCTGGCTGCTGAGGCTGTGAAGCCCCAAGGTTGACAAGTAAAAAGGCACAGTCCCGATGTTACCAAACCACACGGCAGGCCATTAACCTAAGTTCATTGTAAGTCCCAAGGTCGGCAGAGCATAGCAGGCTGCTGAGCAACGACTCGGCTACATGCAGGGTCCAAACATGCCAAAGGCTAGAGACCATTCTCAAAGCTTCTCCTTATACACAGGAAGCAGACCAAATACCCAAAGGCAGTTATTCAACTGCTCACAGTAGATTCCACCATGGAGTTGATTACCAGTCTCATCATGGGGATGAGGCCTAGCTAAGTTGACATACAAACATAACCATCACAATGGGTATTCTCCCCCCGCCTAGACATGAATCATTCAGCCTGTCCACCCATCTATCCACCCATCGATCAATGTTTGACATAACTGACAATGCAGTACTGTATATGCAAAAAGGTTCATCTTTGTTGTTTGTCTTGCATGCACCTCTCTATGTCTTCCTCCTCCTCAGTGCCATGGTGTTGATCACTCACATTTGGTACATTGCCCTTCTCTTCACCCACATCTATACTTGTCTGTATCTATCTAGTAGTGTTCTCTATCCTCCCCTCCCACCCCTAGTAACCAACAAATAAAATCTCCTTCCATATAGAAATCTTTCCTTGACTTTTTATAATAATGGAGTAATACAATATTTGTCCTTCTGTGATTCACTTATTTCACTCAGCATAATGTCCTTCAGGTTCATCCATGTTATGCAGTTTTGCAGATTCTATGTTATTCTTTAGGGTTGCATAGTATTCCATTGTGTGTATGTACCATAGTGCGGTTATCCATTCTTCAGTTGATGGGCACTTAGGTTGTTTTCATCTTTTTGCTATTGTAAATAGTGCTGTGATGAACATGGGTGTGCATATGTCTGTTCTTGACTGTCATGGCTTTCACTTCTTTAGGCTATATACCAAATAATGGAATGCCTGGGTCAAGAGGTATTTCTAATTCCAACTTTTTAAGGAATCACCATACTGCACTGTAGTGGTTGTATCATTTGACAGTCCCATCAGTAGTGTATGAGAGTCCCAATCCCTCCATATAGGATACCAATCTTTATGTGTTCCATTTCATTTTTGACAACTTGCAATTTTCCTAGATTCATACTTCGCACATTCCATGTTCTGATTATTAATGGATGTTTGCAGTGGTTTCTTAGTTTGAGTCTTGCCACATCAGCAAATAGAGGTCCCAAATGCTTTACTCCACCCACATCATTAAGGTCAGCTTTATTCTCAGGAGGCACTGAGTGCCTTCAGATCTGAGGGGCTCATTTTCCAGCACTATAAGGGACAATGTTTCTGGGCTATTCATAATGTTTTCCAGTACCGTATCAGACTGTGTTTCACTGCTGTTCATAAATTTTTCACTGGCCAGTTCTCTAAGAAGTAGATGGCTTCTTCCTTCTTCTGAATCTGTCTTAGTCTGGAAGCTCCGCTGAAACCTGTCCACCATGAATGACCCTGCTGGTATTTGAAATACCCGTGGTATGGCTCCAGCCTCACAGCAATATGCAAGCCACCACAGTACTACAAACTGACAGATGAGTGGTAGCTTGTGGGGGTAGGACCATGGACGTAAGGTGTATGGAACCCTACTGTTGGGATTGGTCAATTTTGTCATTCTGCCAGGCTTAAAGTGAGCCCTCCTAGAGGCAGAAGGTGGGATCTCATGGCCATCAAGAGAGAAGAGCTGGAGGTGGAGTGGAGCAAGTCCTTGGACCTGAGATCCCTGTGCTGGACCTCCTTGGAAGAGAGGTGGTAGAGACAACTGGCAGAGATGACAAGCTGAGAGATGGTGGCAGGAAACAAAGAGACAGGGAACAGAGCAGCGGGCTTGCTGGCCCATGGAGTTGAGAAAGCTGAGTGCCTTTGGGCAGGAGGCTGCTAGTAGAGTGGGCTGCACCTATCAGCAGGACCAAAGAGCTGTGTAACCTTTGCCAGAGCAGGCAGAGGCCAGGTCAAGAGGCATGGGTGAGGGAAGGCTGTCCCGATTGAAGAATTTTATCCTGAGCACATTCCTGAACCTGAATTGTAGCCTGCTACTTCCCTAATAGGCCCCATAATCATGAGTATTGTCTGTGAGTTCTGTGTGGCCATTGCAAGAAATCATCAAACTCAGCAGAGAAGTAGTGAGTGCCATGGGAGGGATAGTTGGTGTCAGAATTGGTAAAAAGGCTGGAGGGTGGTGGCATGTCTGGCCCCATAGGAATCAGCCTTGGGCTGCTGATAGTGATTCTCTCTTACCCTCATGAGGTTGGAGGAGGTCAACCACAGTGATTGGACCAAGGATAGGCATGTGGCCCAGGCAGAGCCAATCAGAATCTCCCTTGGGTTGATATGAAACTATGGCTCTCAAGGACTATCTTTCCCACCAAAGATGTGAGTGTGCCAGCAGAGTGGAGACAAAACAAAGGGGCACAGGCTGACTCAGCTTTCTCTCATGGAGCAGCTGATGGGTTTGAACCACAATCTTTTTTTTTTTTCTTTTTAATCTCCCCTCTTCCCTCCCCACCCAGGTAACCTACAAAGTGAGTTCCCTTTCTTAAACAAACCCTTCTTTGTCTTTTTACAGTAGTGGGCTCATATAGTACTTGTCCTTCTGTGATTGACTTATTTTACTCAGCATAATGCCCTCCAGGCTCATCTACACAGTGAGATGATTCGTGTATCCTTCATTGTTCTTTAATGTAGCATAGTGCTCCATTGTATGAATGTCACAATTTGGTTATCCATTCATCTGTTGATGGGCATTTAGGTTGTTTCCATCTCTTTGCTATAGTAATTGTGCTGTGATGAACATGTTGTTGTTGTTGTTATGTGCCATTGAGTCGGACATGACTCATAGCGACCCTTCTTGGGTTTCTGAGGCAGTATCACTATGGAAGTAGATTGCTCAACCTTCCTTCCGAGGAGTGGCTGGTGGGTTTGAACCGCCAGCCTTCAGGTTAGCAGTCAAGTGCCTTAGGCACTAGGCGATGAACATAGGTGTGCATATGTCTGTTCGTGCACTGTCTCTCACCTCTTTAGGATGTATTCCTAGTAACGGAATTGCTGGGTCAAATGGTATTTCTATTTTCAGTTTTTTAAGGAAATGCCATACCATTTGCCACAATGGTTGTACCATTTTACAATCCCACCAGCAGTACACAAGAGTTCCAATTTCTCCTCAACCTTGCCTGCATTTATAATTTTCTGTCCTGTTGAACTTTGCTATTATTGCTGGGGTGAGATGATATCTTATCATTGTTTTGACTTGCAATGTTGTTTGATTTGAACCACCTTTTGGATAGCAGCCAAATGCTTTAAACTTTGCCCCACCAGAGCTCCTTGTTGTTTTTAAAGGTGTTAATATTAGTGTTAGGAAAGTTTATTGCTTAAGGGTTTTGGAGTCAGGAACCTGGGATCAAATCTATCTCTGCCACATTCTAATATTGGCTGGAGACCACCCCCCCCCCATAAGCCTCTCTTTCCTCATCCAGAGAATGGGGACATATGACTCAGAAGACAATACCAAAAAACCAAACTTACTGCCATCAAGTTGATTCTAACTCATAGTGAACCCCATTGGGTTTCCAAGGCTGTAAATCTTTGTGGAAGCAGATGGCCTCATCTTTCTTCCACAGAGCAGCTGGTAGGTTTGAACCACCGACCTCTTGGTTAGCAGCCAAATGCCTTAACCACTATACCACCAGAGCTCCTTCAGGAGACAATGGGAGGGTTAAACAAAGTAATGGATGCCAGTTGCTCACTGGCATCTGCCTGGACAAAGAAGGGCTCTCACTGTTTGCTATTATGCTATGATTCTGAGCTCTCGGGGATCTATGAGTCTCTAATTTTAAATTTCTGATCGGATAATCACCACATCTCTGCCGTATCTGAGTCTGGTTCTGATGCTTGTCCTCTTTTCACACTGTTTTTTGTTGATGCATCAGGTAAAGGACCTGAGGTAGGTAGGTTTTTGATGTGAGGTTTGATATTTAAGTGAGGCTGTGTTTACTGCTTGCTCCAACTGGGTCAGAAGCTGAAATTTCATCTGTTGTCCTTGTTTCTGTCTCCCTGTTTTCTTTGGGTGTCCCTGGAGACTCCTTCAATAGGCTCTGAGCCTTGCAGTTCTCATCACCTGTAATCCCGTTTTTGTACAGATACCCTGTTGATGTGGTGCTAGGTATAGGAGGAGGGGGAGCATTTGACAATGCAATGATTAGGTGTCAATCATTTAGTAAACTTGTACCCCATGTGCTGGAACCTTCCCAAGTGCTTCTCAGCTCCTCACCTCCCCTTCAGTGACCCAGGGAAGCTAGAGGGGATAGAGTTCGGTATTTCTCTTCCCCCTTGTGGAAGCCTAGAGTGGGCTGGAGTTAGCTATTCCCTTACTTTGCATGGAAAGCTGGAAGGGATGCTGTTGTTATTGGGTGCCAGTGAGTCAGTTCCCACTCGTAGTGACCCCATACACAACAGAATGAAACACTGCCCAGACCTGGAGTATCCTTACAATTCTTGCCATGTTTGAGCCCATTGCTGCGGCCACTGTGTCAATCCATCTTATGGGTCTTCCTCTTTTTCACTGAGTCGCTACTTTACCAAGCATAATGTCCTGAATATTGAATACTTATTCAATCTATCTACTGAGCAGATAATCTGAGAAGCTGGACTATATGAAGAAAAACGTGGCATCAGGATTAGAGGAAGAATCATTAACAACCTGAGATATGCAGATGATACAACTTTGCTTGCTGAAAGTGAGGATGACTTGAGGCACTTACTGATGAAGGTTGAAGA
>NW_006921686.1:8655411-8660934 GCF_000298275.1 Orycteropus afer afer
GGAAACGATTCGACAGCACTTAACAGCAACAACGACAACAATGTCTTGATCTGGAGTTGGCTAGTTCCCTACCCCTGTGAGGAAGGCTGGAGGGGCTGGAGTTGAGTGTTTCCCTTGCCCCCACATCAGTGGGCTGTTTTCCTTTGAGTGTAAGCTGTTGTTAAGGAGAACAGAATACTCTGGGTGTATGTCAAAATGGTTTATTTTCTCCTCCTCCTGCCAGAGGCACTAGGGGATTTTTCTCCTGCTCTTCATGGTGAGAGCCTGGTGGAGCTCCTAGAGTTAGAACTCCTGCAAGTGTGCCCCTGTTCCCCAGTCTGGGCCCCCCGAGAGTTCCGACCTCTCAAGCGAGTCCACCTGCAGTCTCCAGCAGTTCATCACTCACGCTCTGAATGTTCCTGACCAGTGCGGGGTCCAGTGGCAGTTTCAGCTCCCAGTAAGCTGTGCTTCTGCATCTCGAGTTTTCTGGGCAATGACATCAGATCTCGGATGGATCTAAGATATGTTGATTTTCAGCTTTTTCCTTGTAATGAGAATGGGATTGACAATTTTCAAGTTATTTACATATTGGACTGAAAACCGAAAGTCCCAAGAGTGTCTTTTTTTTAAGATTCAAAAAAATTCATCCTGAGGTTCACAGGTTCAGACTTGGAGGGGCACGACCTTCTGCAGTTTCCATTCTTCCAGGTACAGCACCTGCTCTGAATGGCATCCCCTCAAATTCTGACACTCTGGCCTCCAACCTCCTTGCCTGAAATAGCAGCAACAGAGCAACCTGGCCCTTTGTGTGTTTGGGAATTTCCCATCTATTTCATTGTCCTAACCAGAAGCCCAAGAGCTCTGGTGGTGTAGTGCCTAAGGCACTTGACTGCTAACCAGAAGGCTGGCGGTTCAAACCCATCAGCCACTCTTCAGAAGGAAGGTTGGGCAATCTACTTCCGTAGTGATAGTGCCTTGGAAACCCAAGGAGGGGTCACTATGAGCTGGGTGTGACTCAATGACAAATAACAACAATAACAACAACCAGAAGTCCTGTTTCATCTTCAACTCATCCCTCTTCCTCATGGCCCATATGCAACTCATCACTGAATCCTGTTGATTACATAGCTCCTGGATGTGCCTGCCTACTTCTCTGCATCTCCACCACCATAGTGCAAGTCCCTTTCCCTGGATCCTGGTACTGGTCTCCCAAGTGGTCCTCTTGTCCCCTCTCACTCTCCAACCCACTCTCCTCCTAGCAGCCAAAGGCTACTCATAAAAATGCAGTTCTGATTACGGCCCCATTCTCTGCTCAAATGTTCATTGCTCTTGGAAAAAAGAAGTCCAGACTATGGCTAATCTTCTGCTGACACAGGCCACTGTTGGGTTGTTTTTCATGTCCATTCACCACACATTTTCATGATTCACAACCTCAGTGCACCCAGGTCTCTGTTTCAGTGGCACCCCCTTGACTGACTGCCCCAGCAGAAGTAGCAGCCCCATCCCTTTCTGTCCCCTTACCCTGCTGTTTTTTGTTTGTTTGTTTGTTTTTTTCCAGGCCTATTGCTAGTGGAACTCATGGTTTGGACTAGAGAATGGGGAGATCTTTATCTGGATAGCAGTTAACACTATCCAACGTGATATTACATATTTGCTTATTTATTTATTGGCCATCTCTCTCACTGAAGGTAAATTCCATGAGAGAAAGAAATAGGTATAAAATAGGTTTGTTGAATAAGTGGAGGAATATACAGATGAACTCTGAGTGACCATCTGTGATGACTTTAGATTCAGTCATTTAATCTTTAGGGTCTTGCCACTATCTGTGGGCTTTACTTAACAATTAAGCTATCTCTGCATCAGAATTCCCAAACTTCTCTGGGTTTTAAGATCTCCCCATTCTAGGATCTATGTAGGCGATCCTGGATGGAGTGGGAGAACAATGTGGAACAAAACTCAAAATCATAAACAAAAAAAAAAAAAAAGGTTTGCTGGTCTGATAGAGGCTGGTGGAATCCCTGAGACTATGGCCCATAGCTGCCCTTCAGGTCTGGAACTGAACTCACTAGCCTGGCTTCCAGCCAAACAAAAGACAGGCACATGAGCTGAACAATTACATTAGGTAGATATACTCCTTGGGGAGATCAATCATGGGAGAATAGAAGGGCTGTGGATGCACAGGGAGACAGCTTGGGGAGCAGGAGTGCATGGGAGGGAAGGACACAGGGAAGAGGTGGTGGCTATGGGGAGGGAGTGGGAGGAGAGCTGTTGAATTGTGGGAGATTACAGTCAATGTCATGAGACAAAGTGTATGTGAACTGCTGCATGGAAGATTAATGTGGCTTGTAAACTTTCACCCAAACCACAATAAAATTTAAATAAACAAAGATCTCCTCATTCTCTAGTCCAAACTAGAGTTCCACTAGCAAGAGGCCTGACTCAGGCTGCCAGTAGGGTTTCACAAGTCCCCAAGCCTGTCTATGTCCTGACCAATTATTGTAGGTCCGTCGTTCCGCCCAATCCAGAAATAGCCAAGTCCAGCATGGCGTGTGGGCAGGCAGGGAGGGCAAAGATCTCCCTCCTCCAGGGGTGTAAAACATCCCCCCACCCACTCCTCAGCTCTCTCCTCTCCTCATACCCAGAAAATCTTATCAACTGAGGAGGCCAGCCATACTATATTCTCCCACATCTTATTCCTGCCTGAATTATGACTACCTCAGTGTAGGCTGTATTTTAGAAACACAAAAAGCAAAGCAATGCCTCTTCTTCTCCCTGTTTTCTGCTGTGTCATCCCTTCCCTGAAGCATTCCAACATACCCTTATTGGCTGAAGAGGCAAAGGACCAATGACTCATGAAGAATTAGAATGCAAACACAACCTTGGTTGATGTTTGTCTCCATCAGCGATTTGGTGGAAAACAAACAACACGCTCAAGCTAGGGAGTTGAAGAGAGTTCAACAAGGGGACTGTTACAAATGTAGAAGTGGTGCAAACACTTCATGAACATGGCTGCTGATCAAAAGGCTGGAGGACGCACCATAGAAGTCCCGGTGGTCTACTTCTCAAAAACTAACCACTGGAAACCTATGGATCACTTACGAACGTATGAAGGGCTCCATAAATGTTAACTATCATTATTCTATGATTTTAAGCTCTCAAGATTCTAAAAGTCTCTCATTTTAAATTTCTGGCCTGATAATCCCCAAATCTCTGCCATATCCGAGACTGGTTCTGATACTTGCCCTATCTCTTCAGGAGGAAGACTACTACTACTTCTCACATTCCATTGGCCAGAACTAAGTCACATGGTGACACCTAACTTCAAGGATTTCTGGGAAATGTTGTCTAGCTGGGGGGCCTGGGAAGAAAAGTTGGGTCTTGGTGATTATTAGTAGCCTTTGCCTCAACCACACAGAAGAGGAAGCTGATACTCAGAGGGGTGTTTGTTGACCAAGACCAGCCAGGCTAAGTAGGACAGGAGCCTAGGTCCTTCCCCTCCTTGGAGGGAATGGACTGATTGAAGCATTTTAGGACAACTCGGTGGAGACCAGCAGGCACCAGGTAGTATTGAACAGAGGGTGAAGTCCATCATCTGACCTCAGGGCCTGGTTCTCAGAGGAATTCCTGAAACGACTGAAGGCTTGTTGCCCAGGATATTTCTTTGCCTTCAAAGGAGGGTTCAGATGAGGCCTAGGCCCAGGAATGCCCACTGAGAAGAGGTCCCTGGCCCTTTTCTCTGTACCTTTGCTGTGTGAACTTGACCATATGCTGAGCTTCAAATCCTACCTCCTTCCAGAAACACCATTGTATGATTCCAAGCAGGGGTGATATTACACCTGGACAATCAGAACAGACACTTGATACATGGGGAGGAAAGAGGGAACACACTAAGTGTTACCCCTTTAGTTGTTGGGTTGTGGGGAGGTCTGGAGGTGCCAGGGTGGACCAGAACCATGTGGGAGCACTGGGGAGACCCTCAGGGAAGTGACTACTTACCAGTCAGCCTGGCAAGTCCTTTGAACTTTTATCAACACTACAGTCACCCCCCCCCCCAAACACACACACACACACCGCAATTCTGATAGAATGCCAGCCTTGGCCCCAAGAGCATAACATTATCATAAAGCAAATGATCAATAAATGGCCACTGCTGCTGACTTGGAAGTTCTGGTGGCATAGAGGGTAAGGCATTTGGCTGCTAACCCAAAGGTCAGAGGTTCAAACTCACCAGCCACTCCATGGAAGAAAGATGAGACAGTCTGCTTCCATAAAGATTTACAGCCTTAGAAACCCAATTGGGGTCACTATGAGTCAGAATCCACTCAATGGCAGTGAGGTTGTTTTTTTTTTTTGTTTGTTTGTTTGTTATTTGGGAGGCAAAAATAATGGTAAGTAAGAGTTGGAGATCTGAGGGCAGGCAGACTTTGTTCAAGTCTCAGATCTACTACCTACTCTCCGTGGGACCTTGAGAAGGGTTCTCTGCTTCTCTGGGTCTCGCTGATCTCACCTCTCCCTCTCCTTCTTGCTCACTCAACTCCAGCCACACTGGCCCCTTCACTGTTCTAGTCTTTGCACTGGCTGTTCCTTCTGCCTAGAATGCTTTTCTCCAGTACATCTGAATGACTCCCACTCTCACCTCCTCTAGGTCTTTGCTCAAACAATCAGGGAGGCCTTCCCTCAACTCTCTGTCCCTAACATCCCCTATGCCCCCTCCCTACTTTCTTTATGCCACAGCACTTATCACTAGCTGGTACACCATACACTTACTTGTTTATCATCTGGTATACTATATACTTTGCTTGTTTATTTTCTGTATCCAAACACATCAGGATGTAAGCATCTTGAGGACATGGACTTTTTGTTAATTTTTTAAAATACTGTTAAAAAATATGGTAAATATTAGGGAACAAAACAACATATGCCCTTTCAACCACCTTCATATATATGTAAAGTTCACAGACATGAAATATGTTTATCACATTACTCAATCATCACCATTAACCATTCCCAAATTTTTCCATCACCCTTAATAGAAGCTCAGTGTCCTCTAAGTGTTATGCCTTCCTTTGCTCCTTCCTGTCCATTTTTTTTAAGCAGATATAGTTCCAGGTACATAGTAGGCATCAACTAAATAATTATTGAGTGAGTGAATGAATGAATGAGTGAATACAATGGAAAATGGGCATTATGATACCTAGCCTGCAGGCTTGTCATAAAGCTTAAATAAGATGGTCCATGAAGGGCTCTTGACCCAGTTGTAGTTGTTGTTAGGTGCCATCAAGTGGGTTACAACTCCTAATGACCCCATGTGACGAAGCAGAACTGTGCTATGGGGTTTCTTGCCTGTGATCTTCATGGGAGCAGATCGCCTCGACCCAGTAAGCACTCAATAAACACTAACCACTGTTGTTGTGATTATTATTAATACAGATCTAAATTGTCAAAGCTCTGTGACTAGAGACAGCATAGCATTGTAATAGGGTTCACACCAAATCCTGGCTTCCTCACTTACCCGCTCTACTCCTAAGTCTCTTCATCTCTAAA
>NW_006921686.1:8677603-8681912 GCF_000298275.1 Orycteropus afer afer
CCATGAACTTAGTGGCCTAAAATAGCACAAATTTATTCTCTTACAGTTCTGGAGAGTGAAAGCTCCAATCTCACAGTCAAGGTGTTGGCAGAGCTGCATCCCCTCTGAAGGCTCGGAGGGGAGGCAGAGTCTGTTCCCTGCCTTCTCTCCAGCCATAGGGGCCACCTCAATTCTTGATGTGTGCCATCATTTCCATCTGTTTCTTATTATTCACTTTGACTCTCCAGCCTGACTCTCAGGAAGATTCTTGTGATTTCATCAGTGGGTCCATCTGGATAAAACCGGAAATCCTCCTCATCTGACGGTCCTTAATAACTTAATCTCATCTGCAAACTCCCTTTTGCTATATAAGGGAATCCTGTCACGGGGTCCAGGGATCAGGATGTGGACATCTTTGAGAGGCCATTATTCAGTTTACCACAAACTTCAACATAATTATACTGAGTGGAACAAGGCAGACAAAAGAGAGTACACACTATATGATTTCATTTATATAAACCTCCAGAAAGTGTAACCTGATCTCTGGAAACAAAAAGCAGATCAGTGGTTGCCTAGGGATGGGGCTGCAGATGGCGGGGAGAGAGAATTACTAAAGGGCATGAGGAGCCTTTTGGAGATGATGCTTATGTTCATTATCTTGATTGTAGTAATGCTTCACAGGTAAGGAAATTTATCAAAAGTTATCAGACATGCACTTTATATATGGACAGTTTACTGTAAGTCAGTTATACCTCAGTAAAGCTGTGTCTAGGAGCTCTGGTAGCGTAGTGCCTAATGCACTTGATTGCTAACCAGAAGGCTGGTGGTTCAAACCCACCAGCCATTCCTCAGAAGGAAGGTTGGACAATCTATTTCCGTAGTGATACCGCCTTGGAAACCCAAGGAGGGGTCGCTATGAGTCGGGTCCGACTTGACAGCACATAACAAAGCTGTGTCTTGGTGGAAAATGCTAGACAGACAATCTGCTGGAAATGAAAAGAAGAAATTTATTGAAGGAATATAATCATTTCAAAATGGGGAGATATTTACAGACATTTAAGCCTGATGTCAGAATGCCCTGAATTGCAGAGAATAGTAATAGTTTAAAAGGCTCTGTGTTTATAGGCAGATGCAAATTTAAAGCATCATCAGCAAGGTTATCTGTCATATCCTGAGAGTTGTCTCAGGCTGATAATTGTTATGTCCTAAGGATGGTCAAAAACAGCATTCATTCCTTGTTGTTGTTGTTGTTATGTGCCCTCCAGACCGGACTCATAGTGACCCCTCCTTGGGTTTCTGAGGCAGTATCACTATGGAAGTAGATTGTTTCATCTTCCCATCTTCCTTCCGAGGAGTGGCTGGTGGGTTTGAACTGCCAGCCTTCTGGTTAGCAGTCAAGTGCCTTAGGCACTATGCTACCAGAGCTCCCAGCATTCATTCAGGGGTTAATATTTCTGTCACATTTGAAGTCTGATTCCTTATCTTAATTAGAGATTTACAAAGAACTAGACACAAAAGGAGTGCCGGTGGTGCAATGCCTGAGGTATTTGACTACTAACTAGAAGGTTGTGGGTTCAAACCCACCAGCCACTCTGAGGAAGGAAGATGGGGCAATCTACTTCCATAAAGATTTACTGCCTCCGAAACCCAATGGGGGTCGTTATGAGTTGTTGTTGACTGGATGGTAGTGGGTTTGGTTTTTGGTTTTTAGTAGACACACAGAGGGAAATACTAGTGAGTGAATCATTTGGGACTAAAACTTGATATATATCTATCTCAGCAAAAGTTATTCACAAGTTCTAACTTCATTTAACTTTATCAGTTATATTTTTCAACCTCCTGCTTAATATTCTTAACAGACATTAAGCAACTCTTCACCTATGTTAGAAATCCTGACTTTTGCCTTCTTTGTTAAACAGTAAAACTTTGACAAAAAGATTGAATGGTTTCTTTAGAAAAAGCACAAATTCAAAATGGAGTTTAATTTAGGTCTAAAGTCACTTGAAGGAGCTCTGGTGGTGTAGTGCCTAAGGCATTTGACTGCTAACCAGAAGGCTGACAGTTCAAACCCACCAGCCACTGCTTGGAAGGAAGACTGGGTAATCTACTTCCATAGAGATACCACCTGGGAAACCCAAGGAGGGATCCCTATGAGTCAGATTCAACTCCACGACACAACAGTGAATTTGGTTTTTGTTTTTTCTGGTGGCATAGTGCCTATAGCATTTGACTGCTAACTAGAAGGTTGGCGGTTCAAACCTACCAGCCACTCCTCAGAAGGAAGACTGGGCAATCTACTTCTGTAAAGATTTACTGCCTCAGAAACTCAAAGGGGGTCACTCTGAGTTGGAATTGATTCAATGGCAGTGAGTTTGGTTTGGTTTTTAAAGTGATCTGATTCAAGATGTCAGTACTTCCATTTTTAAAGATTCATATCCATAGCTGTTAAAAGTAAACACAGCTGTGAAAACAGTTTGGCAGTTCCTCAAGGAGTTAAGCAAAGAAATATTGTATGACCCAACAATTTCACTTCTAGGTATATTACAGAAAGAATAGAAAACAAGGGCTGAATAGATGATTGAATACCAATGTGTACATTGCTCCTTGCAGTATTGTTCATAATAGCCAAAAGTAGAAACAACTCAAGTATCCATCAACAGATGAATAGATAAAGAAAAGGTTGCATTTACATAAATTATGCATACAATAGAGTATTAAAAACCAAAAACCCACTGCCATCAAGTCAATTCCAACCCCTATAAGAGAGAGAACTATTCCACAGGGTGTCCAAGGCTGTAAGTCTTTATGGAAGCAGACTGGCTTATCTTTCTTCCCTGGCGTAGCTGGTGGGTTCAAACAGGCAACTTGTGGTTAGCAGCTGAATGCTTCAACCACTGTGCCGCTAAAGCACCTCAATGGAGTATTCAAAAAAAACCCAAACTCACTGCCATGGAGTCGGGTCTGACTCATAGCGACCCTCCTCCCCCTTGGGTTTCCGAGGCTGTATCACTACAGAAGTAGATTGCCCAACCTTCCTTCTGAGGAGTGGCTGGTGGGTTTGAACCTCCAGCCTTCTGGTTAGCAGTCAAATGCCTTAGGCACGATGCCACCAGAGCTACCCAATGGAGTATTATTTGGGAAAAAAGAGAGATGAAATTCTGATGTTACAGAAAAGGGCCAGCCAGGTATTTCTGGTTGGACTCAAAGGGTCCTTGCCTATCTCTATTAAGAATAATCAGAGATGGTAAAAATTTTCTCAAACAGGTTTCTTTATTTTTACATAGCAAGTAAAAATGGAGACAGCATGGGCTAAAAGCCGTTAACCAACTGCCACCTTGAAGGGGAGTGGCTTTAAGGTCTTATAGGTTTCAGGGAAATAGGGAAGTTATACATATTCGTAGTTTTTTGGGAGGTGTTGTGCCTTATTCATAAAATAAAAGGGGGAAAAAAAACCCAAAGTCACTGCCATCTAGTCGATTCCGACTCACAGCAACCCCCATTTGATTTCTGAGTAAATCTTTACAGTAGATTGCCTCATCTTCCTTCCACAGAGCAGCTCGTCAGTTTGAACTGCCAAGTTCCTGGTTAGCAGTGAAATACCTTAGGCACTATGCCACCAGAGCCTTGTTCATAAGGGATAGGGTTATAGTTTAGCACGGAAGTGGCTGATGGACCTCTTGCTTCTGAAATGGGTCCGTGTAGCACCGATGACTGTAGTTCTGGTGACATTTGGCTCCTTGATATGAGTTTTAATGTTCCAGGTTCAGTTAGAGGGCAAAGTTGTTCTTTCTACCCATGCCCCTGGGTCTGGCTGGGACCAGTTTGGAATTTATGGCTGAAAGGTATCTGTAAGCAGGAGGGTGGGGAGGAAGCAGAGTGGGGTGTTTCCAATTTGGCTTGTTTATCGTTTATGGTATGTCTAGGTTCCATCCCAGGGAGCTCTGGTAGCGTAGTGCCTAAGGCACTTGACTGCTAACTAGAAGGCTAGTGGTTCAAACCCACCAGCCACTCCTGGGAAGGAAGATGGGGCAATCTATTTCCATAGTGATACTGCCTCAGAAACCCAAGAAGGGGTCGCTATGAGTCAGGTCTGACTTGACGGCACACAACAACAACAACAACAACAGGTCCCATCCCTAGGAGTGATAAAACGCTTTCTCTCTAGTTTAACTGGCTGTGTTAGACTGGGTTCTCTAGAGAAACAAAAACAAGCAAAGCTTATATATATATATAAAGAGAGAGAGAAATTTATCTTAGGAAAATGGCTCATGAATGTATAGAAGCCGGCAAGTCCAAAGTCCCTGGAGCAAACGTCAGGCTGGAGGCTTTT
>NW_006921686.1:8684137-8684756 GCF_000298275.1 Orycteropus afer afer
TCTAGTCCAAAATCCCAGTGGTTGTCGTAGGGCAGCATTCTCAGGTTTTTGCCATAAGCTCCAGTCTGCATAAGCACTTGTAGCAGACACCTCCACAATCATGTCTGAATGTGGATCATAAGGACCTAAAAGCAAGGACAGTGAGACAGCTTTCTGTATTTCAGAGATAGCTTACTGTTGTTCCGGCCCCCATTCAAACGTACTTTTCCTCCTAGTGCCTTTGTGGATAGGAGCCAGCAATATACTCACGTATGGAATGTGTTTTCTCCAGAATCCAAATAGACCAATTAAATGTTGGGCTTCCTGCTTAGTCTTGGGGGTAGGTAGTGACAGCAACTTATTTTTGGTCACCTGTGGAATGTCATGGGTGGCTCCTGCCCAAGTTATTCTAAAAAATTTCACTGTTTGGCAAATATGAACCCTTTTGCACATACAGTACTGCGTTGTCAGTGAAGGCAAACATGGGTATATGGATAGATAGATGGGTGGTCAGGCTAAATGGTTAGGTATGTCTATGAAATGGAGAGTATATCCAAGAACATATATAGGATTGGCAGACAATGGTCCTATAAGTTTATGTGAATGATCAGAATTCCCAGGTGTATAGTAGAGCTGACAA
>NW_006921686.1:8685956-8691856 GCF_000298275.1 Orycteropus afer afer
CTCCTTTGGCCTGTTGTATTTTCTGCACCATCGATACCATGTCTGGAACAGCTGAAGCCACTGGTGGCACTACTTTATTTAGGCCTCGGTAGTCTACTGTCAGTCTCCATGAGCCATCTGCCTTTCTCACAGGCCATATAGGGCTGTTACACAGAGAATTTGTTGGCACCAACACTCCGGCTTTCAGCATGTCTTTAATCAGAGCACTAATTTCCTTCTGTCCACCAGGTATCCTATACTGTTTCAAGTTAACAACCTGAGTGGTCTCGGGCAATTCTAATGGTTCCCATTTAGCATATCCAATCAATACTGGCCTAAGGGCAGACTTACACGCCTTTAGTTTTACAATATCAGGTAGAGGGAGATTTCTCCAATTAGACATAGTATCTATCCCTACCGATAATGCATTCAGGTAAAGGAGATGCAACTACTTCAAATAACATCTGTTTAAATGTTCTGATTCTCATCCAAGTTTTCACCTTAGTCCCATCAACTGTTGCATCCCCATATCCCCCTAGTCTAACCTTAGGCCCCTTCAACATTTCATTGACAGGTTTTGGGATGATGAAACATTGGGCTCCCGTGTCCAGGAGTCCCAAGAAGGTCTCTTCCCCACCCCCAGGCCATTTTACCCACACCTGTGCATATGGCCTCAGGCTATCTGCTGGGGGCTGGACTAGAAAACCCTGGTCCCCCTGTCAGTCTCTGGCTTCATCAATTAGCTGAGTCTGCTTCAACTGGTTCCAGGTGGGAGTTCCTATTATTAAATTCCTCCTGAGTAGAATGAATAGAACGAACTTTTATCTAGGTCTCCTTAAGGTGGGGGGACCAGCAGGAATTTCCATTGGTCCACCCAATCTCCTGTAGTGCTGCATCAACACCCTTGTCTCAACTCCATCAACGTCTGCTATATTCAGCCCATACCTTAACAACCATCAAAAAATCTCCGACCTGTTGAGATAACTTCTTTCCCTATTGCCCCTTTCCATTCTCCTATTAATCACTCCTATGCTTCTTGCATTTGTAAGACCCATGCGGGGAAGTTGTGCTAATAGACTTCTTGACTTGTTGCTTTGTTTTGCAACAGCAGAGTTACATGGGGTGCCCATGTAGAAGGGGCTCCCCTGATCACCATATCTGCCATGACCTGTGTAAGGGGCATTCTCATTGGGTGAATATCCTGATCACCATAAAGCCATTCCAGCATGGCTTGCATAAGCAGTACATCAACTGCTTCCTCTGGGGTGTTCCTGGGGGCATTTAGAGGGGGAGAGGGGCAGTTTCCCTTCTCAGGATACACAAACCTGACCGCAAATTTTATCCATTCCAACAGACTAGCTGCCCCCTTTGGGTTAACCTGCCCTGTAAATGAATCTTGGATCAACATTTGTGCCTGTTCCATAGTGAGTTGTGGGTCTTGTATCAATCCAAACATACTCTTCCATTCGGCAGCATTCAAAGCTAAAGACGCCGCCCCTAAATTAGTCACTCTCACAAGCCATTTTAGTAAAGGTTTCTCAGGAAGCTGACGATACCGATCTACAAACTGAAGCAGCTCTTTCACACTATACCCTCTGTTTTCCATAGCTTCTTGGCTTTGCCTGTTCCCTTCCCAGACTACCTTTTTGGTGACCAGTAGTCGAACCGGTACTGCCTGTTGTTGACACAATTTTTCCTTTCTGGGTAGGCCCTGAAACTAGGGGTCATAGCTCTAATTGGACTGGATCTGAGCTTGATTCAGGGCTACAACCCAGCTCTACCTTCTTTTTCCCTGCCATTGCAGCTATTGCTGATAACAGCAACCAAGGAATTGTAAGTCTTGCCTTTTCCTCGTCATTCTGTATTTCCATATACATACAACTAACCAAGTCCTGGGAGCTCTGGTGGTGTAGTGCCTAAGGCACTTGACTGCTAACCAGAAGGCTGGCAGTTCAACCCACCAGCCACTCCTCAGGAGGAAGGTTGGGCAATCTACTACCATAGTGATACTGCCTTGGAAAGCCAACAACAACAACAGCCAATTCCTCAGGAGTTAGATCCACCTCTCCTAAATCCCATGAATAGCTTTTGTCTTGGGTGACTGATCTCAACAAAAGAGCTGCTTCAATCCATGGGTGTCTTTTATCCCATCCAGAAGCCAAAGGTTTCTTACTTTCCCGTTTATCCCCCTTCTCCCAAAACTACATATTCCAGTGAGTCTGGGCCGTTGCAGCAAATCCCACCATTCTGACACCAATTGCTTGAACAATTTCTCTCAGAAAGATCAACACAAGGCTAGTCCCATGAGGCAGAGGTTAAAGATGTCCCAAATGTCCAAACTACCATGCCACTCCATCATTTCAGACATTAACTCCTCCTCCTCCTCCCAGTAATTTCCCCCATCTAAGGGTTCTGTATTTCGCTATAATGCCTCACAGGACTCACAGACACCCAAGGGATCGTCTCACGTAGTAGTGGTGGAGGCTGGCAGGCTGGCGAGTCCCAGGTCTGTGAGTGGGTCCGGAGGATCCTCCCAATTCTCATGGTTTGATGAACCTCAATCAGATGACGGCTGCTGTCCCAAATCCAGGGGTGACAAGAGCATGAGCCAAAACACAAAACCGGAGCAAGAGGAGGGCGAACCCTCCCAGGAGATTCATAGGTATACGCTCAAGGAAGCTAAGGGTGGTGATTTGAATTACACCCTCCAGCAAGGCAGGACTCAAGATACATTCCAGCTGTGTTGCCCCAACAGCAATAACCTAAGTGGATGGCTTTAACAATCAGCAGCTCAAGGCAAATCCCAACACAGTCATTATTATTGCCAGTCATTGTAAGGAAGGACTACTACCAGCTGCCCAGCCAAGTTGCTACCTGACCTTAACGACCACACCATCCCAAACAGGCATGGATAATAGGATTTATAATACATCACTGAATGGAGGACAATGGCTAGAAGGGCCACATCAACCAATTCACTGCAGTGTGATATTAATGATATTGTTTGATAATTCCCACATTCTGTGGCATCACCTTTCTTTGGAATGGGTACAAATGTGGATCTCTTTCAGTCAGTTGGCCAGGCAGCTGTCTTCCAAATCTCTTGGCATAACCAAGTGAGTGTCTCCAGTGTGGCATCCATTTGTTGAAATATCTCAGTGGGTATTCCGTCAATTCCTGGAGCCTTGTTTTTTTGCCAATACCTTCAGTGCAGCTTCGACTTCTTCCTTCAGTACGATTGGTTCTTGATCATATGCCACCTCCTGAAATGGATGAACATCAACCAATTCTTTTTGGTACAGTGACTCTGTGTATTCCTTCCATCTTTCTTTTGATGTTTCCTGCATGATTCAATATATTGCCCATTGAAGCCTTCAATATTGCAACCCGAGGCTTGAATTTTTTCTTCAGTTCTTTCAGCTTGAGAAATGCCAAGCATGTTCTTCCCTTTTGGTTTTCTAACTCCAGGTCTTTGCGCATTTCATTATAATAATTGAATTTTGTCTATTATTATTACTATTATTGTGCTTTAGGTGCAAGTTTACAGAGCAGAGTTTGTTTTACATTCAATGTTACATGTACATTTAGTTTCACTCCCCATTCACCATGCCCAACCCTAACCCAGTCTCCTCCCCTCCCTGCCCAGTGTCCCCGCCCCACCACCCCCCCGTGCCCCTCACAGTTGTGCACTCCTGTGTGTTCTGCATTTCCTCTGTGCGAATGTTGCCCCTCTGGTGGCCCGTGGTTGATTGCTCCAAGGATGCATTTTCATAGAGTATGTGGGTGTGTCACCCTGGGTTGAGTGGTCTGCGTGTACATCTTATTTACTATTGGGCTGAGAGCCAGCTCCTGGGAGTGAGTTTTATTCTAGGCCAGAAGTATCCCAGGGCCATAGTAGGAGTAGCAGTGGGGGCCACCGCTCATAAACATGCAGGCCAGCCTTGGGTCACTGGACCCACTGTTTAGGCCTTAGGAGAGGCCTTGTGTGCTGGATAAGAAACCCGGGGCTTGTCCATGTCTCTTGTGTTCATAAAGCCTAAAGGTTTTGTCAAATCCAGGACACCTAGGGCTGGGGCTCTTCCACGCTCCTGTTTAAAGTGTCAAATGCTTGCTGACACTCAGCTGACCATTCTAAAGATTGGGACTCTTCTCCTTTTAGGGCCTGATAGAAAGGTCTGTGGGAGCTCTGGTGGCATAGTGCCTAAGGCATCTGACTGCTAACCAGAAGGCTGGCGGTTCAAACCCACCAGCCACTCCTCGGAAGGAAGGTTGGGCAATCTACTTCCATAATGATACCGCCTGGGAAACCCAAGGAGGGGTCGCTATGAGTTGGACCCAACTCGACGTCAGTGCGTTTGGGTTTTTTGGGGGGGTTTTAGAAAAGTCTGTGATTAATCTAAAATTGGGCATCCAAATCCTACAAAACCCTGCCATACTGAGAAAACCTGTGAGCTGTTTTCGGTATGGAGAGGGATATGGCTGCCTTTCTTTTAAGCAAAAGCTGGCAAAATTTTTGCTTCCCCATGCACTCTTATCTACAAGTAGATACAAGTAACTTGGGCCCCTGACAAACCTAAAAGTGGGACAGGGCATTTGGGGACATATAGGAAAGAATGGGCAAGCATACAGGTACCCACTTCACAGGACAAAGGGAAGTAAACTTCCTTACTTGAGGCTGATCAGAAACTCCAGTTATCAAACAATCACAACTGGAGATTTTACTTAAAGGCCCATTTAAGACAGAGAAGGAGGCTGCCGCATCTAATAAGAAATTGGTTTTCTTACCTTCCCTGTGCATGGTAACCCACAGTTCTGCACTGGTGATGATTATAGGTTGATTGATGGGAGCCATGAGGCCTTCTGGGCACCCTCTTTTGGAAAGTTGGGCAAGTAGCTTTGGGGGCTCTTGAGCAAGCCTCCCTGGCCACCCCGTTTGAGGGCAGCTAGGACATCCCCACCTCTAATGCCCCTCGTGCCAGCAGCAGGCACAATGCCTCAGTCCCAGCCTTGCTGGCTGCCAGGCCAGACACATACAAGGAGCTCTGCTTATCTGTCCTGGCCCTGGTCTTCTGGGTTCCTAAGGGTTACCTTAAGGTGGGTCCTATATTGCTGCAGCCAACAGTTGGACCTTCTTCTCCATTCTTCTAGTCTTTTTAGCCTTTTCAATTTTATCTCTGTTGTTAAAGACTTAAAGGCCTCCTCTGCCAGCTGAGAGACTGGGGTTTGGGGCTGGCCTCAAGTTTCTTAAGTTTTCATCTTATGTGAGGAGCATTCTGGGTAATAAAATGCATTGCTACCAGGGTGGTTAGGAGCTCTGGTAGTGTAGTGCCTAAGGCACTTGACTGCTAACTGGAAGGCGGGAGGTTCAAACTCACCAGCCACTCTTCGGAAGGAAGATGGGACAATCTACTTTCATAGTGATACCACCTTGGAAACCCAAGGAGGGGTCGCTAAGAGTTGGGTCTGACTGGACGGCACATAACAACAATAACAACAATGACCAGGGTGGTTGACTCAGAGGATTCTGGATCAGTGTTAGTAAACTTCCCAAATGCTTCAGTGAGTCTTTCTTTCCTCTTTCTCTTAGCTCAACTCTCTGACCTTATAATTAACAGGCTTATGAATGCATTCCCTCATTCCTTCAACTAGGCAAGTTATTAAGTGTTTCATTTTTGCCTGATCTCCTAGCTGATACTATGGCCAGGCAGTTTCTTCTTCAGGCCAACTATGAATTGGGGCCAGTTCTCTAGTGCACATCCCAAGGGGAGCACCTTGGGATCCTAAGTTGGTTCCCCATTCCTCTTCTTTGGATGATACAGCCTATGCCTTTTTTTAAAAAATGCATTTTATTGAAATGTAATTTATACAGTGAAATACACAAAACTAAAATGACATGGGTCAATGCATTTTTTTTTTTTTTT
>NW_006921686.1:8692274-8694225 GCF_000298275.1 Orycteropus afer afer
CTTTCCACAGTGGTTGTATCACTTCACAGTCCCACCAGCAGTGTATGAGAGTCCCAATCTCTCCACATCCCCACCAGCATTTGTTATTATCTGTCCTGTTGAACTTTGCCATCAGGGCTGGGGGGAGATGGTAGCTCATGGTTGTTTTTATTTGCATCTCTCTGATGGCCAATGATCGTGAGCATCTCTTCATGTATTTGCTCGTCACTTGAATATCCTCCTTGGTGAAGTGTCTGTCTATTCATGTCTTTGTTAATTCCTTTGCTGTTGAGGCATTGGAATTTTCTATAAATTTTAGAGATAAGTCCCTTGCCAGATATGTAATTATCAGCAAATATGAATTTGTTGCTGTCATTTTGTTATGTGCTTTTTTGTGGTGTTGATTTCTTTGTTCCATATAACTTTCTGTGCTGAGCTTGTTTTATTTATGAATCGTGTTACCACTTCCTTAGTTGCTACTGCTTTAGTATTTGCTAAATATTTGTGCTGCTCCTCTTTTTTATTTTGATGTGAAGGTTTACCACTCTTTTCTTTGAGAGTACCCTGTGATTTATAGTTTTCTTCCCAAGTTTAGAACAGTCCCTTCTATTTTGTAGTTGTCTTGACTTCCCTACCATTTAGAAGTTATGTAACTACACATTTTTTTCCCTCTTTTTGGTTTGTAGTTGTCCTCATTTGTCAGTTGATGTCTCTTGTTCCCTGTTTAAAATCTTGTAGGCTTATTTACTTTGGATACTTTCATAGCTGGGTTGGTTTCTGGGTTACGTCACCATGTGTGTTAATGGTCAGTTGTTGTTTGCTGTTATTGCTTCTCTGTCCAAAGGACTCCCTTTAGCATCTCCTGTAAGGTTGGTTTGGTTTTAATAAATTCCCTTAATTTCTGCTTATCTGGAAATGTCCTCATTTCATCATCATATTTGAAGGACAGTTTTGCTGAGTACATAATTCTTGGTTGGAAATTTTTCTCCTTCAGTATTTTATATATAGCATCCCATTGTCTTCCCGCCTGCATGGTTTCTCTTGAGAAATCCGAGTTTAGTCTTATTGGTTGCCCCTTTTAGGTAACTTTTTGTTTTTCCTGTGCTGCTCTCATGATCTTTCTTTGTCTTTGGTTTTGGTGAGTTTGATGATGATATGTCTTGGTGATATTCTTTTGGGGTCTATCCTGTTGGGGTTCATTGGACTTCCTGAATGGATATATTCACATCTTTCATCATATCAGAAAAATTCTCTTCCAACAAATCTTGGACAATTTTCTCTGTGGTTTTATTTGTCTCTTCCTGTTCTGGAATTCTGATTACAACAATTCTGCCTACTCCTCCATCTTTCCAGAAGTCTCAGCCTATGCTCTCTTAAAAGTGGATCAGGGGAAAGGTGCAGTCATGAAGAACTGTCTATATTGAAATTAGAAATTCAGATGCTTGAAAAGTTTAGTTCCCACCTCAAGTTCTCCACTTCCTACAATAAAGGGGGAACCTCTGCTGATAGTCGGTTCCCCTTGGCTACCTGGTCCTTAAGAAAAGCAGCACAATGGTGAAGCAATAGGGTCCAGTTAATTTGCCAAGCCTGTGTGCAGTCCAAGTGGGCTAAATGGATAAAATCTGCCAGTGTAATCCACTGGCTGAGTGTTTATGGGAGAAAATCAAACCAGAAATTGAGGTGAAAAGGATTTGGGTTCCATGACCAGAATTGGCACTCTTCCCTTTGGCAAGCAAAACACTGGCTAGTCAAGCTGAAGGCTCTACTTCCCAGAACAGACTGAAAAAAGGAAAGAATGTAGTCTGGGCAGAGCCTCAGAATGATCCTGGTCAGCCAGGGAGAAAACTTTCAAATACAATTCAGGGAGAAGGAAGAGAGAGGAAAAATATAAAAAGGAAGATAAGAAAGGGCACACAAGACTATTGGAGCCATGACTGGAGCTTCTTGGAGACCTTGAACTCCCTCCGCATGG
>NW_006921686.1:8698540-8699666 GCF_000298275.1 Orycteropus afer afer
GGAAGTCTCCCAACACTTGTTTTCTTGACTACTGCTTCCATGGGTGTTGATTGTGGATCCAAATAAAATGAAATCCCTAACAACTTCAATCTTTTCTCCATTTATCATGATATTGCTTATTTGTCTAGTTGTGAAGATTTTTGTTTTATGTTGAGGTGTAATCCATACTGTAAACCATAGTCTTTGATCATTATCAGTAAGTGCTTCAAGTCATCGTCAGTTTCAGCAAGCAAGGTTGTGTCAGCTGCCTATCACAGTTGTTACTGAGTCTTCCTCCAATCCTGATGCTGTGTTCTTCTTCACATAGTCCAGCTTCCCAGATTATTTGCTCACCATACAGATGGAATAAATGTGGTGAAAGGCTACAACCCTGATACACACCCTTCCTGATTTTAAACCATGGAGTATCTGCTTGTTCTGTTCAAGCAACAGCTTCTTGGTCTGTGTACAGGTTCCTCATGAGAATAATTAAGTGTTCTGTAATTCCCATTCTTTGCAATGTTATAGTCTATACAGCTGAATGTTCTTGCATAGTTAATAATAATGCTTTCACATAGTCTTTAGGTTAATAAAGAAGAAGTAGATGGTGTCTAGCTATTACTGTCAATCACTTGGAGGGGGATCTACATAGGGGATCCTGCAGAGAGTGAGAGAACAATGTGGAAAAAAACTCAAAATCATTTAAAAAAGGGACCAGGTTTGCTGGTCTGATAGAGCCTGGTGGAACCTCTGAGATTATGGCCCCTAGCTATCTGGAGTTAAACCCACTCCTCCAGCCAAACATAAGACAGGTCTATGAACTGAACATTTACATTAGGAAGATACACTCCTTGGAGAGATCAATTACAGGAGAATAGAAGGGTTGTGTATGCACAAGGAGACAGCTTGGGGGCAGGAGTGCCCCTGAGGGAAGGACACAGGAAAGAGGTAACTATAAGTGGGAGGGGAGCCGTTGCATTGTGGGAAACTGCAGTCAATGTCATGAGACAAAGTGTATGTGAGCTGCTGTATGGAAGATGAATTTGCTCTGTAAACATTCAGCCACATCACATGTGGTGGTTATGTTTGTGTGTCAGCTTGGCTGGACCTGTTGAGTGGCTGGGCAGGTGGGCATAGTATTCCCCAT
>NW_006921686.1:8700996-8716464 GCF_000298275.1 Orycteropus afer afer
AAACCAAACTCACTGCTGTCGAGTCTGTCCTGACTCATAGTGACCACTCCTTGGGTTTCCAAGGCGATATCTCTATGGAAGCAGATTGCCCAATCTTCCTTCCAAGGAGTGGCTAGTGGGTTTGAACTGCCAGCCTTCTGGTTAGCAGTCAAATGCCTTAGGCACTACACCACCAGAGCGCCTATGTACATATATATATATACCTATATATAAACACATATATACATCACCATGCACATATATATGCCTACATATATACATACATATTACATACCTGAATATATATTTTTTGGTTGTTTTGGTGTTGTTTCAAAATTATATACATCATAGCAATTACCAACAAGTCCTTATTTCTTGTGTACCTTTTAGTGACATCATTTACCTTCATCAAGCTGTGCACACTTCACTCTCATTGCATGTTATATTTCCCATCACCACAAATAACAAATCTCAACTATTTAGAGTATGAGTTCTCCTCTCCCTGTCCATCCTTCATGCATGATTTAATTGTGTCCCCAAAAAATTTATGTCAATTTGGCTGGGCCATGATTCTCAGTGGTTTAGAATATCTGTAATGATGTAATGTGGCAGATATGTAATAGTACCCATGATGGGATCTGATGTGATAAGCTGATTGGATATAAAAGGATTAAGGGCAGCATGCAACACCCTCTCCCATCACAGCTCTAATCTGATGCATGGGGAGCTTCCCTCTGGTGTGCCCTGCAACACCTTTTATCTCACAAAAGATAAAAGGACAGAGAAGGGCACAGAGAAGGGGGACCTGCTACCACCAAAAAAGAGGAGCCAAGAGCAGAGCACATCCTTGGACCCAAAGTCCCTGCACTGGGATCCCCCTAGGAACAAGAGGCACAGACAGAGAAAGTCCTCGCCTAGAGCCAGCCCTCTGAATGGACGTCTAACCTCCTAATCTGTAAGAGAATAAATTTCTGTTTGTTAACGCCATCCACTTGTGGTTTCTCTGTTGTAGCAGCACTATATGACGAAGACATTCATAACCACTGGTGTAGTGCCTAAGGAACTTGACTGCTAATCAGAAGGCTGGCGGTTCAAACTCACCAGCCACTCCTTGGAAGGAAGATGAGGCAATCTACTTTCATAGTGATACTGCCTTGGAAACCCAAGAAGCGGTCGCTATGAGTCGGGTCCGACTTGATGGCACATAACAACAACAACAACAACAACGAACAGGAGTTTCTGAATATTTACTTGCTCTTGTCATTTCATAATAGTGAGAATATATAATATTTGTTTTCTGGTGATTGATTGATTTTGCTCAATATAATGTCCTCCTGGTTCATCCATGTTCCAAGATGTTTTTGGAACTCATTTTTCTTTATTGCTGAGTAGTATTCCATTGTATGTGTGTACCACATTTTACTTATCCATTCATCTATCAATGGGCACTTAGGTGGTTTTCATCTCTTGGCTGTTGTGAACAGTGCTGTAATGAACAAAGGTGTACATATGAGAAAACATGTTTTGCAAGATCCTTTGATTTTCTACTAAATAAAATATTAAGTAAAAATCAGATATTATAAACCTTGAACCAAAACGACCCTCTTAGCTCACCTTTTAGCTAAATAAAATAAAGAACTGGTTCATAAAGTAAAGAATAATACCTATGAGTACTGAGCACCAGTAAAAAAGATCATCTCTATGATTCAACAATTCAACAATCTCTATGAGTCAACAATTACTCTAAGGCAAAGATGAAGAGATAAGAGAGCAGAGAATCCAGATTATTGGAAATGAAACATCCAAATGGAATTAATGAAACTGTTGACACATTGTGAAAAATGCCATCCATGTCACTGAACAATTTGTGTAGTAATTGTTAAATGGGAACCTAGTTTGCTGTGCAAACTTCCACTGAAAACAAAACAAAATATTATTTAAAAAAACTGGATGTTATCTGCTTAGATTTCTTTGTTCTCTGCTCTAAGATTTCTTTCCTCTGTTTCAAGGATGGGAAGAGTGGAGACGCCTCTCAATGTAGGAGGGGTTACTTAAGAGGCACTGAGTTTCTGTTAAACAACAGCAACACAAAAGCCCAAACTCAGTGCCACGGATTGCTTTTCCAAGGCTGTAAATCTTTTTATTTTTTTATTTATTTTTTAATCGTGATTTGGGTAAGGATTTACAGAGCAAATTCACTTTCCATACAGCAGTTCACATATACTTTGTCTCATGTCATTGACCACAGTTTACCACAATGCAACAGCTCCCCTCCCACTTCCTCCCCATAGTTACCACTTCCCAGTGTCCATCCCTCCATACTTTCCTGCCCCCTGAGCTGTCTCCCTGTGCATAAGCAGCCCTTCCTTCTCCCATGATTGTTTTCTCCAGGGCGTGTGTCTACTTGAGGTAAATGTTTAACTCACATGCCAAGGCTGTAAATCTTTACGAAAGCAGACTGCCCGGTCTTTCTTCCGGGTGTGGCCGATGGATTCAAACCACCAGCCCTTTGGTTAACAGCCAAATGCCTTAACCACTACACCACCCAGAGCTCCTTGAGTTTCTGTTGAGGGGAATGAAAAGTACTTGAAAACGGACAGTGGTATGGTTGCCCACTGTGAATGTGATGGACGTCACTAGATTGTACTCTTATTCAGGGTTAAAATGGCAAATGTTTTGTTTTGTATATTTTTCCATAATTAAAAGATAAATTAAAAAAAAAAAAGCATATACAAACTTTAACACATAAAAACCGTCAGTTTCATAGAGGTCAGCCCCATCCATGCCTCCTACACTGCCTCTTAGCAGCACAACAGGGCTGTGGGGTTAGGCCTGTACTGGTCCCTCAGCTGCAGGGCCAGGGCGGCAGGCCCCTTTGCCCTTTGTGTCTCTGCCTCACTCTCTTCTCTCCTGTTGACTCCCTCTCTGTGACTCTCGTCCCTTCTCTTTCTTGGCCTTCTTCTCTACACTTTATTCCCTTATCTGTCACTTGGTTTCTCCTCGTCTCTGGGTCTCCCATCATTTCTTTTTTTCGTACCAAGTCTTCAAAACCCTGTGTATGCATCACTCTTCTACCAATTGAAACCCAGTTGCCATTGAGTCAATTCTGACTCATGGCGAGCCCATGTGTGTCAGAGGGAAACGTTTTCCGAGATTGATTTTTCAGCAGTTGATCATCAAGCCTTTCGAGTGACCTGTGGATGGACTCGAACTTCCAACCTTTTGGTTAGCAGCTGAGTGAATTAACCATTTGTACCAACCAGGGGCTTCATTTTACACTTACGTTGTTTTTAGTTATTGCCAGGTCAACTCTGATTCATGGCAACCCCACGTGTTACACAGTAGAACAGCTCCATAGAGTTTTCTTGGCTGTAATCTCAACAGAAGCAGTTCAACAGGCTTTTACACAAACAAACAAAATCAAATTCAATGCCATCGAATCGATTTTGATTGACAGTGACTCCCGTTGGGTTTCCAAGGCTGTAAATCATTACAGAAGGTGATTGCCTCATCTTCCTCCCATGGAGCAGCTGGTGAATCGCTTGCTGACCTTCTGGTTAGCAGCCAAGTGTCTTACCCACTAAACCACCAGAGCACCTGTACACTTATAGTATATTTTAGTCGGGATAGTACATTTTCTTGGATTATATATTTCTTGGATTATATTTGCTCTGTATTTAGATTTCATAAAACTTACCACTGAAAAAGTAGATTCATGTACCCAACCCAACCATACTCAAAGGATTTCTTTCTTTCTTTTTTTATTGCTAACACACACGATGCTCATCACGTGCCAGGCACTAATAGCTTTATAAATACACTCACTTAATCTTTATAACAACCTTGTGAGTTAGGTTCTTTTTTTTTTTTTTTTTTAATTCTATCTTATAGTTGAAGAAATTTGGTCAGACTGTAACTTGCTCAAGATCATACATAGCAGGAGCCAGGCTTTGAATCCAGGCAGTCTACCTCCAGAGTTCATTTCTTTTTGTTTTGTTTTTGGGTTTTCTTTTCTTTTTTAATTGTGATTTGGGTGAAAATTTACAGAGCAAATTCACTTTCCATACAGCAGTTCTCATACACTTTGTCTCATGACATTGACCACAATTAACCACAATGCAACAGCTCCTCTCCCACTTCCTCCCCATAGTAGTTACACCTCTTCCCTGTGTCCATCCCTCCATACACTCCTGCCCCCTGAGCTGTCTCCCTGTACATAAACAGTCCTTCTTTTTCCCATGATTGTTCTCTCCAAGGAGTGTATCTACCTCAGGTAAATGTTCAACTCAGATGCCTGTCTTTTGCTTGGTTGGAAGCCACAGGTATGGGTTCAATTCCAGACCTGAAGGGCAGCGAGGGGCCATAGTTTCAGTGGTTCCACCAGGCTCTATCAGACCAGCAAACCTGGTCCCCCTTTTTTTCCCCAAATGATTTCCAAACATACTCAAAGGATTTCTAATAACCAAAATGTGTATCAACTTTTCCATTAAAATTTATTGAAATTAAAACTGTACTTAGTTGCACCAGCCACATTTCAAGTGCTTACTAGTTACATCTGGCAAGCAGCCACCATACTGGATAACACAACTCTAATCTTCTATATGACCTTGGGTAAAACTCTCAACATCTCTGTGCTTCACTCTCCCCATCTCTAAAGTGGGAATGACAGCAACTCCTACTTCAAAGTGTGAGGATTAAATTACTCTATGTAAAGCACTTCACATCTTTCCTATTAGCCCCAGAATCTCTAGATTCCCAGGAATGAGGTCCCAAGCTCAACCTACATTACACAGCACAGCAGAGCCAGGTCCTAGGGTCAGGAAAGTCTATGGTGGCACCTCTCCAAGGTCAGAAAAGTTCAGGCTGCACCTCTTAGAGAGATTATGATCATTGGACCCTTCTTCCTGGGTCAAAGGAGTACAGATGGGGTGACTCAGCTGCCAGGGTCAGCGTCCCAGGTCCAGCAAGAATTGCAAAGAAAAATGCTGCCCTCTTCCTCCCTCCTCTTTTTTAAAAGACAGAGACAGATGGAGGTCAAAAGCCAGGCCCCGGCCTGGATGGGAAGACAAAGACACACTCAATCACATATTCAAGAAGTATGGACTTGAACAGACCCCTGCCAGGGGCTGGCTGGGTACAGGGTCACGGTGATGTTGGAGACAGATCCAAACCCAGTGGACAATCAAGTGAAGTAGACCCAGTCCCTGCACTCCTGCAGCTCAGACACTGAGACAGTGAGAGACAGCGAGCGACACTCACACACAGATTGTGAGGGAGGGTCAGGGAAATGGTCTTGCACTGTGAAGACAGAGTTAGAAGCAGGGAGGGAACTGTTTAGTGCTGGCCTGGACCATCAGAGACATTGAGACACCTGGTCACTTAACCTGCCAGGTCCTGTCTCTGTCTCTCTCCATCTGACCCTCCATCTCTTCGTCTCATTAATTCTGTGTCCCTCACAGAATTAATACGACTATTGTTCAAATTTATGCACCAAGTACCAAAGCCAAAGATGAGGAAATTGAGGACTTTTATCAGCTTCTGTAGTCTGAAACTGACCGAACATGCAATCAAGATGTGCTAATTATCACTGGTGACTGGAATGTAAAAGTTGGAAACAAAGAAAAATCACCGGTAGTTGGAAAATTTGGCCTTGTTGACAGAAATGATGCTGGAAATCGCATGATAGAATTTTGTAAGACCAACAACTTATTCATTGCAAATACCTTTTTTCAACAACATAAACGGTGGCTATACACGTGGACTTCACCAGACGGAATATACAGGAATCAGATTGATTATATCTGTGGCAAGAGGCGATGGAGAAGCTCAGTATCTTCAGCCAAAATCAGGCCAGGGGCTGATTGTGGAACAGACTATCAACTGCTCATACGCAAGTTCAAACTTGAAGTTGAAAACAGTTAAAACAAGTCCATGAGAACCAAAATATGATCTTGAGTATATCCCTCCTGAATTTAGAGACCATGTAAAGAACAGATTTGATGCACTGAACACCAATGACCGGAAACCAGAGGAATTGTGGGATGACATCAAGAACATCATCCATGAAGAAAGCAAGAGGTCACTAAAAAGACAAGAAAAGAAGAGAAGACCAAAATGGTTGACAGAAGAGACTCTGAATCTTGCCCTAGAGTGGAGAGAAGCTAAAGCCAATGGAAGAAATGACAAGATAAAAGAGCTGAACAGAAGATTTCAAAGAGCAGCTCGAGCAGACAAAGCCAAATACTATAATGAAATGTGGAAAACTTGGAGTTAGAAAACCAAAAGGGAAGAACATGCTTGGCATTTCTCAAGCTGAAAGAACTGAGGGAAAAATTTAATCCTTGAGTTGCTATATTGAAAGATTCTATGGGCAAAATATTGAATGATGCAGGAAGCATCAAAAGAAGATGGAAGGAATACACAGAGTCACTGTACCAAAAAGAACTGGTTGATCTTCATCCATTTCAGGAGGTGGCATGTGATCAAGAACCAATGGTATTAAAGGAAGAAGTCGAAGCTGCACTGAAGGAATTAGCGAAGAACAAGGCTCCAGGAATTGACAGAATACTCATTGAGATGTTTCAACAAGCAGATGCCCCATTGGAGGCACTCACTCAGTTATGCCAAGAGATTTGGAAAACAGTTACCTGGCCAACTGACTGGAAGAGACCCATATTTATACCCATTCCAAAAAAAGGTGATCCCACAGAATGTGGAAATTATTGAACATTATCATTAATACTGAATGCAAGTGAGATCTTATTGAAGATAATTCAAAAACGGTTGCAGCAATATATTGACAGAGAACTTCCAGAGGTGCAAGCCGGATTCAGACGAGGACATGCAATGAGGGATATTATAGCTACTGTCAGATGGATCCTGGCTCAAAGCAAAGAATACCAAAAAGATGTTTACTTGTGTTTTATTGACTATGCAAAGGCATTGGATTGTGTAGATCATAACAAATTGTGGATGACATTGAGAAGAATGGGAATTCCACAACACTTGACTGTTCTCAGGAACCTGTACATTGACCAGAAGGCTGTTGTTCAAACAGAACAAGGGGACACTGCATGGTTTAAAGTCAAGAAGGGAGTGTGTCAGGGTTGTATCCTTTCCCCATACTTATTCAATCTGTATGCCGAGCAAATAATCCAAGAAGGTGGACTATATGAAGAAGAATGTGGCATCAAGATTGGGGGAAGAATCAGCAACAACCTGCGATATGCTGACAACACAACTTTGCTTGCTGAAAGTGAGGATGACTTGAGGCACTTACTGATGAAGACTGAAGAATACAGTCTGCAGTATGGATTATGTCCCAAAATAAAGAAAACAAAAATCCTCACAACTGGACCTATAAGCAGCATCACGATAAATGGAGAAAAGATTGAAGTTGTCAAAGACTTCACATTGCTTGGTTCTACAATCGATGCCAATGGAAGCAGCAGTCAGGACATTAGACGACATATAGCACTGAGCAAGTTGGCTGCAAGGGACCTCTTTCCAGTGCTGAGGAGCAAAGAGGTCTCCTTGAGGACTAAGGTGAGCCTGACACAAGCCATAATATTTTCAATTGCCTCGTATGTATGTGAGAGCTGGACAATGAATAAGGAAGACCAAAGAAGAATTGATGTTTTTGCGATGTGGTGCTGGTGAAGAACGCTGAAAGTACTGTGGACTGACAAAAGAACTAACAAATCTGTCCTGGACGAAGTGCAGCTGAAATGTTCTTTGAAAGGGAGAATGGCCAGACTTTGTCTTACCTCCTTTGGTCATGTTGTCAGAAGGGACCATTCCCTGGAGCAGGTTGTCATACTTAGTAAGGTAGAGGGTCAATGAAAGAGGGGAAGACCCTCAATGAGATGGACTGACACAGTGGCTGTGACAACGGGCTCAAGTGTAGCAAGGATCATGGAGCTGGCACGAGACTGGGCGGTGTTTCATTCTGCTGGGCACAGGGTCGCTATGAGTCAGACACGACTCGATGACACCTAACAACAATAACAACACCCCCCCCCCTTGGTTTCTCCCACCACTCTGACTGTGGCTGTCAGAGGAGAGATTGCAGAGATAGAGCTTGAAGATCTGCAGGCACACACAACATAAACCCACACAAGCGTACCTGGATTTGCCCTCAGGAAGTCACACCACCACCACCACTCAGATGCAAGCACATCTTCCCAATTAAAATGATATAAATATACATGAGTCCACAGACATGCAAGAACATACACAAAGGCACACCCAGGCTCCTACCTGGAAACACACAACTCTACATTTGCAAAAATACTGACACCTCTTCACATATAAAGATCATACAAGCACCAGCACACACAGAGAGGCACAGAAGCATGGACAAGTACATGCAGGCATAAATGCACAAACACAGTAAAACCAAGCAGACAAGGGCATGTTCACCTACACTCCAAAAAACAAAACACATGCACACTTTCACATGGACCTTGGTACCTTTGCCACAGGGCTTCTGGCAACATCTAGGGACGGGCAGAGGAGGGGGCAGTGAGAAGGTCACTTGGCTGCCCGAGCAGGAAGTATGGATCCCCTAGCACCTCTGCTAAGTCCACACCCCAGGACAATGATGCAAAGGGAGGTAGGAACAGATGGAATTACATAACTGGGTGGGGAGGCTGCTTCATACAAAAGGCCCAGGCTCAAGGCTGTAGTGCAGTGGCAGACAGACTTGGGCCATGGAACTTGGCGTTCTCCTCCTCCTTGCCCTCTTCACAGGCCTCTTACTTCTGTTGGCCAGGGGCCACCCCAAAGGCCATGGCTGTCTCCCACCAGGTCCCCGGCCTCTGCCTTTCTTGGGGAACCTTCTGCAGATGGACAGAAAAGGTCTGCTCAAGTCTTTCCTGAAGGTAAGACTCAAACGGACGGGGGTCAGAGGGTGGGCTCAAGGGTCCCTAAGAAAGAGAGGGGTATCCTTCCGGGAGCAGGGATGCAGTGTGTAAAGGTTGGTATGCGAGGTGCGTAGAGTTGAAGCATGGCGGATTGTGGTCAGATTGTCAGAAGGTCCTCCGACTCTAATCAAAGTGCACAGGCACTGTCCTTGGAGTGGCCAAATGCTTGAGTACAGTTGGGTGTTAGCCACAGGTGTAGAATTCCACTCTTCCCTGCTTCCCTCTGTAGAGTCCCTGGGCGCCTGCCTGCACCTTGCAAAGCGATGAAAAGATGAGGTGGCATTGAAGACTGGCTAAAGTCAATGCCAGGGCAATGGGGAAAGGGAGGGCAAGTAGAGAGGGAAGAGAAGGGCTGCTGAGAGGGGCTTTATAGAGTGCTTATCCGTAAGGAACATAATGCCCTGTGATGGTACCTCTCAATCACTGCTTTCTAAGCATGACTTCATTTTTAATTATGCATTTATTTATTAATAATGTAATTAACATCCATGGACCCACTCCTCCAGGAGAGAACTACAGTACTGCAGTAACTTTAGCCACCTGTGCTCCTCTGTCCCCTTCCACTTTGGCAACCACATTCCTGAATCTGGGGCTCATCATCCCTTTATTTATTTTTTTTCTAATTTTTAATATTTCTATTCTTTAAATGTTTGATAGAAGTCCCCAGTGAAGACATCTATCTGGCCCTGGCCTCTTTGTTGGGAGGTTTTTGATTACTGCCTCAATCTCTTCACTTGTTATAGGCCTACTGAGAGTTTCTACTTATTCTGGAGTCAATTTAGGTAATTTGTGTGTTTCCAGGAGTTTGTCCATCTCATCTAGATTATTAAATTTGTTGGTGTACAATTGCTCACAGTATGCTTTTATAAACGTTTTTATTTCTGTATGATCGGGATGTAATGTCCCCACATTCATTTCTGATTTTAGTTATTTGCATTTTACTTTGTCAGTCTACCTAAAGGTCTGTCAATTTTATTGATGTTTGGTTCTATTGTTTTTTTCTTCTTTGTGTCACTTATCTGGTAGCGTAGTGCCCTAAGGCATTTGACTGCTAACAAGAAGGCTGGTGGTTCTAGCCACTTCTTAGAAGGAAGACTGGGCAATCTACTTCCATAGAGATACTGCTTCGGAAACCCAAGGAAGGTTTGCTATGAGTTGGAATCGACTCAACAGTAATGAGGTTTTTTTTTTTGTTTTTTTTTTATTATTATTATTTTTATTAATCTTTATTATTTTTTTCCTTCCTTTACTTTTTAGAGAGAAATTTTTACCACATAGGTGGATATCTCAAATGCATTATTTAGATGTAGCTGATTTCAATGCAAGACTATCCTGTTGTTATGTGATGTCCTGGGCTTAGTTTTTCATCCAGAGTTATGTGGCTAGGATTCATCTGTATTTTGGTAGGAGTTTATCAGGCCTCATTGATAAAAACCTTGTGGGCTAGGCGAGGAGCTCTCCCCTTGTTAGAAGTAAAGCCAGCGAGGCTCAGAGTGGGGAAACACTTGTCCACAGTTACACAGTTGGTAGGAGGTGGAGCTGGCATCCAGTAGGGAGACTGGTTTCTCTCCAGTGTCCCCATAGACTAAAGCTGTTGAACAATTTTGGGATTAATAAATCTCTCAAGAATTTGATTAAAGCTGTGGCTCCTCCTCATATGTTGTTAGGTGCCATAGAATCGGCTCTGACTCATAGCAACCCTATGTACAACAGAACAAAACACTGCTCAGTCCTATGCCAGTCTCACAATCCTTGCTATACCTCAGCCTATCATTGCAGCTACCCCATCAATCTATCTTGTTGATGGCTCTCCCCTTTTCTGCCGACCCTCCACTTTACCAAGCATGATATCCTTCTTCAGGGAATGGTCCCTTCTGACCATATGACCTGACCGAAGTAGGTCAGACGAAGTCTGGCCATTCTCTCTTCCAAGGAGCATTCCGACTGCACTTCTTCCGGAACAGATTGATTAGCTCTTTTGACAGCCCGTGCTACTTTCATCATCCTAAAAATTGCACAACTCTTAAGTGCAGAAATCCAAAATAAAAGCAAAAGCCCAATCCCACTGGGAACGAGTTGATTCTGACTCATAGCCACCCTCATTGGGTTTCCAAGGCTGAAAATCTTTACAAGAGTAGATTAGATTGCCTTATCTTCCTGCCGTGGAGCAGTTGGTGGGTTTGAACCATGGACCTTCTGGTTAGTAAACAAATACCTTACCCACTCACCACCAGAGCTCCTTCTTAAGTGCACACTTCAATGAATGTTCATAAACTGAACACACCCATATGATTGACATGTAAAGCAAGTAAGAGAACATGATAGGCCCATTCACAACCCCTTGCAGTCACAATCCCCATCCCCCAGCCCCACTATTCTGACACCATTGATCAGTTTTGCCTGTTTTGGAACTTCATATAAATAGAAGTAGCAAGCATGGACTCTTTTGTGTCTAGCTGCTTTCACTCAACATGATGTCTGTGAGATTTATCCATGATGTTGTTGTGTATAGCAGTAGGTTTTTTTTTCTTTTTCTTTGCTGTATAATATTCCCTGGTGTCACTCTGCATTGATTCAACATCTATGCTGATGAGCATTTTAATAATAAGGCTCCTATGACTATCCTTGTACATTTTTGGTGACCACATGTACACGTTCCCATTGCGCATGCATCTAGAAATGATTTTCCACATGGCGTGATTGTTGTCAAAGTGCTATCACTTTCCATTTTTTTTTAATTGTTTTATTTACAGTTATGGGGCTTATTAGGGAAGTAACAGGTTACAATTCAGAATCAGAAATGACTCAGGATACAGCTTTTCTATCAGAACACTTCTTCTCAGTTATGCCCACAGGGAAGTCCCTCTGTGACTCTTGGCCTCTCAGCCTGTCCTCTGCCCCTATTCCAGCAACAGCTACAAAGCTCTTTAGCTCTATCAATAAGTACCTGGAGGCATCTCATTCCACCAGTGAGGCTCATCCCAAAGGTGCACGGCTCCCTTGTTCCACTCCTTCACTCCAAATGTCATTTTCCCTACTTGTCTACAAAGTGGGTGGTTTGGGGTTGTTCTCTGTGGGAACTGTCAGCTGGCAGATAGCAGATGAATCCTAAGAAAGATGATTTTTTAGCTGTGATGCCAGGGAGATGTGGTTAGGCTCAAGGATATGGGCAGCGTGATATCAGAAATATTTAACCATGTGTATAGCTTCAGGCATTAACCAATCACAGCAGACTTTAGCTGGGCCAAGGGTTGACTCTTTAGTTTCTGGGTCCTGGGGAAGTCTTGTGGGTCCTGAGAGGCGGGGAAGAGTAACCCAGAGAGGAGTATCTAGAGGCAATGACTAATTACCAACCTATATGTAAATGTTGTAAGGGCTTAGTGATGTAAACAGTTAACACTGTTGGCTGCTAACTGAAAGACTGGGGGTTCAACCCAGAGGCACCTTGAAAGAAAAGCCTGGCAATCTATTGAAAACTTAGCCACTGAAAACCTGATGGAACACAGTTCCACTCTGATACACATGGGGTCACCATGAGTCAGAAGTGACTCCATGGCAACTTTTTTTTTTTTTGGTTATGGCTTAGAGGTACATACTGACTAATTGGCAACCCTGGGTGTGGGTATGTTTGACAGTTCCAAAAGAAATACGGGGATGTCTTTACTGTATACCTGGGGCCGAGGCCTGTGGTCATGCTGTGTGGGACAGAGACCTTGCGGGAGGCCCTGGTAGACCAAGCTGAGGCCTTCTCCGGCCGGGGGACAATCGCCAGTGTTGAGCAAATCTTCCAGGGATACGGTGAGAAGCTCAAAGGCACTGAGGGGTGGGGTGGAGGACGGGAACTGGGGAGAAGGCATCTGGGACGGGAAGACACAGGGCAGAGTGGGGCTCAGTGTCTTCTTTTAACTTTCTCTGAAACCCATGCCTCCTCCACACCCCCAGGTGTGGTCTTTGCCAATGGGGAACGCTGGAAAGCCCTCCGGAGATTCTCTCTGGCTACCATGAGAGACTTTGGGATGGGTAAGCGGAGCGTGGAGGAACGGATCCAGGAGGAGGCTCAGTGCTTGGTGGAGGAGCTGCGGAAATCCAAGGGTGAGCTCTGGAGGGAGAGATGGGTAGGAAAGAAAGGCAGCGAAACTGAGAGAGATGTGGGGTGCACAGCACGAGAAAGAGACGTATCTGTGGGCACAAAAAGAGGTAGAGATAGAAGATGGAGACCAAGAGACTATCAGAGAGAGAGAGAGAGAGGGGAATGGAGACTGACAGAAATAGGTAGGAGAGACACACAGAACCAGAGAGAGATGGGGGGGTCCATAGGGTGTCAATAACTCAAAGGCATACACTATTTACTTGTAGTCAAGGGAAACAGGACATGGAATAACATAATAATACAATATTAGCATAATACAATATATGTTGTTAGGTATCACCCAGCTGATTTCAACTCATAGCAAACTCATATGACAGAGTAGAACTGCCCCCCCCCCCCCAATAGGATGTTCTTGGCTGTAGTCTCATGGAAGCACATTTCCAGGTCTTTCTCCCATGGAGCTGCTGAAAAAAAAAAAAAACAAACTCACCTCCATTGAGTCATTTCTGACTCACAGTGACCCCTCCTTAGGTTTCCAAGGTGGGATATCTATGGAAGAAGATGCCCAATCTTCCTTCCGAGGGAGTGGCTGGTGGGTTTGAACCACCAGCCTTCTGGTTGGCTGGGTCAACTGTCAACCTTTTAGTCAGCAGTTGAATGCTTGATTGTTTGGACCACCAAACCTCATGGGCATGAAGTGAGAGGACAACATTGTGAGATCCCACTTATACGAAATATCTAGAACAGAGAAGTGTCTAGAGACCAAAGGTGACCAGGGATGGGCAGAGGGAAGGGGAAAGGAGAAATCAATGGGTAAAGGGCACTGAGCTTTTGGTGAGGGTGATGGCGAAATCTGGGAACAGATATGGGTGATGGTTGAAAACATGATGAACATAAGCTAAAGACACTGAAATGCAGATGTGAAGAATGCTGAAATGGCAAATATTTGGTTACCACAGTAAAAAAAAAATTAGACAAGGCTCAGGAAGCGTTCTACAGAAAAGAACGAGAGAAGACAGACATGATGATGCAGACAGACAGACAGACAGACAGACACACACACACACAGAGACTGCACTAACTGGACGTTCTTGGGCTCCCAGCCCACCACCATCCTCTCTTCAATGAGGAATGGGGCAGAACGTGGTCAATACGAGCATCAACAGACAAATGAAGATCAGAGTGCCCTAGAGGTGGAGAGAGGAGACGGAAGTGGAGTGACAGCTGAGGATAGAAAGACCAGGCCTTTTTAATTTGCCCAAACAATCGATTGAGTACCTACTTCGTGTCACCCTCTGCCCCTGGGACTTTACTGGTTCACAGAATTGGGTAGAGGTTCACAGAGCTGAGGTTCCCAAGCAGATGCTGGATAAGGGCCAACAGCAAGCATTGTCACCAGGTTGTCTAGGTCTGAATGCTGGCCCCAGCAATCAGTAGCTGTGCAAACTTGGTCAAGTTACTTAACCTCTCTGTTTGCCCATTTACAAAATGGAGATATGAATAGAACTGAGTCCTTGCCACAGAGTGGTGAGAATGAAGTGAAGTGCTTTACAACTGGGCCTGGTGCATGATAAGAGCTAGTGAGTGTTGTTGTTGTTGTTGTTATGTGCTGTCGAGTCGGCCCCGACTCATAGCGACCCCTCCTTGGGTTTCCGAGGCAGTATCACTACGGAAGTAGGATTGCCCAACCTTCCTTCCGAGGAGTGGCTGGTGGGTTTGAACCGCCAGCCTTCGGGTGAGCAGTCAAGTGCTTTAGCCACTATGCTACCCGAGCTCCTAAGTGAGTGTTAGAGGTTTTGATTCTTAGAATTCCTGAGCAGTTACCCAGAGTCTGGGTAGCAGGCAAATGGCTCCCTCCACCCATGCCCTTGAATTCCTGCCCCCTGCCCTGCCCTCTCCTCCACCTAGGAGCCCTCCTGGACCCCACCTTCTTTTTCCACGCCATCACCGCCAACATCATCTGCTCCATTGTCTTTGGAAAACGCTTCCACTTCAAAGACCCCGAGTTCCTGCGGCTCCTGGCTATGTTCTACCAGTCCTTCGCGCTGATCAGTTCCTTCTCCAGCCAGGTCAGGGAGCGGGTGAGGGAGGGTGGCGACGGGCCTGCCAGGCAGGAACAGGGGTGGGCTGCTTCTGGGGAGGTATTAGAAGGCTGGAGGACCGCCCTCGCAGTGACCCCACTAGCTCGGCCCCAGGCGGATCTCACCGCGCAGCCCCTGCTTCTTCCCAGGTATTCGAGCTCTTCCCGGACTTCCTGAAGCACTTTCCCGGCCCTCACCGGCAAATCCACAAAAACCTGCAGGAAATCAATGCCTTCATCAGCCGCAGCGTGGAGGAGCACCGCGAAACCCTGGACCCCGGCGCGCCCCGGGACATCATCGATACCTACCTGCTCCGCATGGACAAAGTGGGGTCTGGGAGACAGGAGGGGAGCGGAGGGGAAGCGAGGGGAGGGAAAGGGAGGGGAGGGGAGGG
>NW_006921686.1:8717350-8739121 GCF_000298275.1 Orycteropus afer afer
AAGGCTGGCAGTTCAAACCCACCAGCCACTCCTCAGAAGGAAGATGGGGCAATCTACTTCCGTAGTGATACTGCCTCGAAAACCCAAGGAGGGGTTGCTGTGAGTCAGGTCTGACTCGACAGCACATAACAACAACAACAACAACATGTACATAGATATAACATATATTAACCTATCATTAGATCTACCCAGCCATTGATTCCTTTACATACTCATTCATTCACTAATCATTCACTTCCTCCTCTATCAATGGAACCATCCATCCATTCATCTGATTTATTTATTCATTAGGTTCAATGACTTGTCTATGGATAATTAATCATTGATTCATTAATTGATCTATTGATCAGTACATCAATACTTAATCCATCCACTGATCTGTTCATTCATCTGAGCCATGAATTAATCCATTCATTGATCTGTTCACTCATCAACCTTTCAATCACAAATTCATCCATCCATTGATTAATGCATTTATTCACTTATTTATTTAGCTGTTCATGAACTAATCTATCGATCTATTCCTCTGTTATACTCCTGAGAACCTAGGACAGTGCCTCACATATAATACACATACAAAAAATACTAGTTTGTTTTCTAGTAATCTTAGAGGGAGAATTTTGACAAAAAGCTCCTGTACAGACAATCTTAAATCCACAAGAATATTTACCCACAAGGGAAAATAAATAGTGATTTCCCCTTTAGACTGAAGACATGCACATGTGTGTGTGTGTATGTGTGAATGTGTGTGTGTGTACTTGTGCATGTGGGGAAAGAATGTGTAACATTTCAAAGGGTGAGAAGTCTTGTTGCTTCCCTCCTCTAACCCCTCTCCAGCTGGTTGTTCTGGGGTGTGTGTGTGTGTCAAGGATCTAGCCCTTTACTGTAGATCCTTTACTTATTGACCCAGGGAAAGCAGTGTCTCCACAGAAATGTCCTTTTGAAACATCTGCTTCAGTGCAGTAGATCAGGAATTCATTGGTCCCTTTTTCTGTGCAGAGAAAGTCCATAAGGAGATCGATCAGGTGATTGGCTCACATCGCCCTCCAGCTCTTGATGACCGAGCCAAAATGCCCTACACTGACGCAGTCATCCATGAGATTCAGAGATTCGGGGATCTCCTCCCCATTGGCATTCCCCACATAGTGACCAAAGACACTCACTTCCGAGGGTACATCATCCCCAAGGTGAGACCTGCTGGGTTCCTGCAACTCTTCTTTGTGGCCTCCTGGGTCTCTGAATCCCAAACCTTGCCCTCTTTTATGACTAAGGTTCCCCTGTGGTTTTTCTTAGATGGGAGCATGAAGGTGGTGACATACTTTGATCTGTTTCTTGTACCCCAACCTCAGGGCACTGAAGTCTTCCCCCTCCTGAGTACTGCCCTCCATGACCCACATTACTTTGAAAAACCAGATGACTTCAACCCTGATCACTTTCTGGATGCCAAAGGGGCACTGAAGAAGAATGAAGCTTTTATCCCCTTCTCTATAGGTAAGCTGGACCCCCACTCCTTTCTCCAAGCACGAGGGTGCTGGTTCCATCCCTCCTCTACACAAACAATGATCACTCACTCACTTACTCACTGCCATCGAGTTGGATCCGACTCATAGCAACCCCTTCTTGGGTTTCCGAGGTGGTATCACTACAGAAGTAGATTGCCCAAACTTCCCATGACAAACAATGATAGGCCTTGTTCACTGAGCACTTATTAGATGCCAGTTATCTCACATTATTCCACCTACAGTATCCCATTCCATTTTTACTATAATCTTAAAGGGGGCTTGAGACATGAGATTATGTCCCAAAAACACATCTTGGTAAACATCACCACCCACCTTTTCAACTAGCAGTCTGTGCCCTGACAGAGCCTGGGTGCTGTAGCCTATGTCCCACAGTTTTTTTTTTTTCATGTTATTTTTTAAATCTTCCTCCTTTCTTCCTTATTTACTCATTTAGTTTTCTCTTTAAAGTCCCTGGCTCTTTTTTATTTTTTTTCCTCTTCCTTTTTCCTAGTTCCCTTTTTTTTTTTATATTTTTTTGGTTCATCGCATCCCTTGTTTTTCCTTTTGTAGTTTTCCCATTTTTTCTTTACTATTCTTTCACTCTTGCTCTTTCTATCCTTCCTCCCTCCCCAGATATTGGGCCTTCCCCCCCCCCTCTTTTTCTCATTAGCTTTCTTTTATACTTTTAAAATATATATACATTTTAAAAAATTGTCTTCTCACTAATAGCTTCTCTTTTTCTTTCTTTGTTTTCTTTTTCTTTTTCTTTTCTTTTCTCTTCTCTTTCCTTCTCCCTCCCCTCCCCCTCCCCCTCTTCTTCTTCGCCATAGTTCTTGTTTGTTTATGTGGCTTGACTTTTCTGTTCTCTTGTTTTTATTTTCTTGGTGGTTTTTAATTAATTAATTAATTTTTGTTTGAGTGGGAGACAATAACCATTCCCACATAATCCAACCATTCCTGACCTCCTGCAGCTCCACCCACATAGTAAGGGCCATCACTTGCTTTTGCACCAACTGACCAATGACAGATGGTGGACAATACCAGCTCAACTCACCCTCAACTGCTCTTTATAAACAGCTAACAGAGATCTCTGCATACACTCTCATTCTCTATCACACCCACCAAGAGACAGGTGATGAGAGCTAACAACTAGCAAACACAGGAGGCTAGTAGCCCACTCACACAGATATTTCAAAACAAAATAAAGGAAAAAAAAAACCTTGGGTGAATCACATCAGCATACTACCACAGATTAAACACAAATACAACAACATCACAATGTCTAAGACACAAATGACCATCTGAGTCTAAACGAAGAAGCAAGATAAAGTAGTAGAAACAAGGGTCTAGGATACAAATCCAGAAAACATCCCTGAGGAAGAGGAAACACTGCAACTCCCTGATAAGGAATTCAAAAGAGTTATGTTTGGGTACCTTCAACGTATTGAGAAACAGATCAAGGAAAACTCTGACAAGATCATGGAAGACACTGACACAATAAAGAAAACACAGAAAAAAACTCTAGAAGAATTTAGGAAAACAATACAAGAACAAATTGACAATACAAACAAAAAATAAGAAATGACACAAAAACAACAAATAGAAATCCAGAAGATGAAAACCAAGGTTTCAGAAATAGATAACACAGTGAATGGGCAAAGGAGTAGAATTGAATCAATGGAAGACAGAATTAATGAGACTGAAGACAAATACCTCAATACCACTTTGTTAAGGGATCAAGCAGAAAAATGATCAAAACAAAATGAAGAAAAACTAAGATTCATGTGGGATACCATCAAGAGGAATAACCTATGTGCAATAGGAATTCTGGAATAGGAAGAGACAAATTAAATCACAGTGAAAACTGTTGAAGATCTGTTGGAAGAGAATTTCCCTAATATAATGAAAGATGAGAATCTACCCATTCAAGAACATCAATGAACCCAACACAGGATAGACCTCAAAAGAAAATCACTAAAATATATCATACTTAAACTTACCAAAACCAAAGATAAAGAATCCTGAAAGCAGTATGGGTAAAGCAAAAAGTTACCTACAAAGGGCAACCAATAAGAGTAAGCTCTTATTTCTTTGCAGAAACCATGCAGGCGAGAAGGAAAGAGAAGTATTTTAACCTCTCTTTGGGTGGTGAGCCCTGGTGGCATAGTACCTAAGGCATCTGACTGCTAACTAGAAGGCTGGTGGTTCAAACCCACCAGCCACTCCTCGGAAGGAAGGTTGGGCAATCTACTAGTGATACCACCTGGAAACCCAAGGAGGGGTCACTATGAGTCAGATCCGACTTGACAGTGGTAAGGTTGGTTTCTTTTTTTGAGTTTGGGTGGTGAAAACAGTTAAACACTTGGCTGCCAACCAAAAGATTGGAAGTTTGAGTTCACCCAAAGGCACCTCAGAAGAAAGACCAGGAAATGTACTTTGGAAAAATCCTCCATTGAAAACCTTGTGAGGCACAGTTTATGTACATGAACTGGAATCAACTTGACTGTAACTGGTTTTTTTTTTTTTTTCAACCTCAGTATATTCATTTGCTTCAAAAACGATTGATGGAGAAACTGAATATTACATACAACTTAAGCAGCAGTAGGACAGGTTAAATAAATTAACACTGTGTGGCCATTAAAATAATCAGGGAAAAACCAAACAATTTGTTGAGCACTATTCTGAACCCAGTGTACTATTAGGGACTGATTATAATACGTGCGACAAGTCACACTCCAGGAAATTCATAGTCCAGCTGGGGGCTTTGGGAATAGAAAGCAGGAAGTACTCAGTAATCTTGAGGGCCCATAGGAAAAGCTTACCTAAGGACTTGACTTCTAAATTAAGACCTTATGGGTGACTATCAGTCAACCTCTGGTAGCATAGTGCCTAAGGCACTTGACTGCTAACCAGAAGGCTGGCGGTTCAAACCCACCAGCCCCTCCTCGGAAGGAAGATGAGGCAATCTACTTCCGTAGTGATACTGCCTCGGAAACCCAAGGAGGGGTCACTACGAGTCGGGTCTGACTTGACGGTACATAACAACAACAACAACAACATCAGTCAACCACTGGATGTTTCGGGCAGAGAGAACAGCAAGGTCCTGAAGGTGGAGACAGCATGGCAATGTTTGAGAAACTATATGAAATCCCATGGGCCCAAGGTATAGATCAGGAACTCTGGTGGTACAATGGTTGAAGCATTCAACCGCTAACCAAAAGGTTTGAACCCACTAGTGCTCCTCAGGAAAAAGATGAGGCAGTCTGCTTCTGGAAAGATTTACAGTCTTGGAAACCCTATGGGGTAGTTCTGGTGGCATAGTGCCCAAGGCAATTGACTGCTAACCACTCCTAGGAAGGATGGTTGGGCAATCTACTTCTGTGGTGATACCTCCTCGGAAACTCAAGAAGGGGTCGCTATGAGCCAGGTCTGACTCAACGGCACATAACAATAACAACAATGGGGCAGTTCTACTGTGTCCTATAGGGTCACTGTGGATCAGAATTGATTTGATGGCAGTGGGTTTGAGTTAGGGTATAGATTAGGGAAGGAGATAAGAGTGAGGAGCTCAGCTGGGAAGGATTTTGAAGACTAGGGGAGGAACTGGGATTTATCCTGGGGGCCCTGGGAAGCCAAGGAAGAGTTTGACATGGTCTGAGTTATCCGTGATCTGACTTATCCGTGGATGTGACAGGACAAAGGACTCCCCATAGCATGTGCACTGTGCCATGCCCACACTGGTGATCTCTCCCTCCTCTGTGCCCACAGGGAAACGGATCTGTCTTGGTGAAGGCATTGCCCGGACTGAGTTGTTCCTCTTCTTCACTACTGTGCTCCAGAACTTCTCTGTGACCAGCCCTGTGGCCCCTGAGGACATTGACCTCACTCCTCAGGAGAGTGGTGTTGGGAAACTGCCCCCCATATACCAGATACAATTCCTGCCCCGCTGAGGGGGCAAGGGAAGGGGTCAAAAGACTCTAGGATCATCTAGTGTCCCCAGCTCTACAGAGAATGGCCCCTCACTCTCTTCAAGTCTTCTTAGCTCTGAGAGACCTGCTGCAAGCCAGTATCCTTCCCCCACCTTGGTTGCTACCTCCATTGGAAAGTCTTTTCTGCCATCTCACTTCCTTGCACCATACTTCAGTTTTTCTCAAGACTCAAGGAGGTCTTTTCCTTTCCTCCTGGAATAGAATTCCAGGAGCTGGAAGCAACCTCAAAGGCCGTCCAACCCCTTCCTTGATGTAGATAAACAAAGTGGGAGCTCAAAGGGGAAACTTGGCTTAGGATCTCTCTGGAATTGTGTCTCCCAGGCCACTGCTCATGCAAGTGACTTGTCCCTTTGCACAGGACAACCCAGCCTCCATTTATCAATTCTTTGTACTCCATGAGCTGTGATAAAGTGCTCTGCATACATGAACTCACTTGAAGCCTTCTCCCAATAACCCTATGTGATAGGCTCAATGCTCATGATCATTCGACAGATGAGTAAACAGAGGTGGAGAATGCCATCAGTTGTCCAAGGGCATGTATCACCAGTGAACAGAGGAGCAAGATTCACATGCTGCCTTCCTGGCTCTAGAACGCCAACTTCGCAGCTTCTTGAACAGGGAATAGTCATTCTTAGCTGCCTCTGCTTACTTGTTCACTTATGAAAGGTCTTCCTCAGCCCCGTGCCTCCTGAGTTGTATGATTCAGGTGTCCTGTCCTCTCTGATACTCATCTCAAACTCCGTGAGAATCAAATAAACATCCAAAGCTTGGCACGCCTGAGCCAAGTGGTGATCTCTGCTATTTTTCATGTGATTTATTTATTATCAGGTCCCCAGGGACCTAAGACACCTCTCCCTCATCTCCATGGCCTTGTCTTGTTCATCCCTGTACCTTCAACACCTGGGGCAGTGCATGACCTAGGACAGGTGTTCAAAATATTTGCTGGGGGAATGAATGAATGAATGGTTAAATCAGTCCCCCATAAACCCAAAATGGAACTAGAGTCCCCCAGCAAACCTTGTCTCCTTTTCCATATCTCACTCTCTTCTGATGTCCAAAATAACCCGTTTGCCAGTGGGCACAGGATGCCCCCAATTCTGCCTGCCAGCTAGGCTTGATCCCTCATGCCGCCATGCTACCCTCTGACAAAACTGAGTGAGAGCCACCTGTTCAGGGAAACCACCTTAAGCCAGCCTCCATTCATTCCACCAGCTGGCATGACCACCCTTTCTTGAGGGAAGTACTATCCAGTCAAGGTCACTGCCCATTGAGATGGCTACCGTCAGCCAAATGGGAAGCTGCCTTTGTGCCTCAACCTGGAGATGCTAAACTTCCTGGCTTCTACAGCACCTGCCACCTTTAGGCTCCTGTGAGCTCTGAAGAGTTCCCATGAGCTCTGTCAAAGTAGATATTTGGCATGGCCTCTCCCCTAAACTGTGGAAAGAAAACAACAAACAGAGCAGTCTGCCTTTAAGAGGGGACAGAATGGAAGGAAGGATGGAAGGCAGGTACATGGAGGACCATGATGCTCTTGGTCTTCCCACTCCTCTTTATCCTCATCGGCGTCTTGTTACTCTGGGTTTGGGGATGCCACACCTGTAAGGGCCACTTCCTGCTTGGACCCTTGCCTCTGCCCTTTGTGAAGAACATGTTGCAAATAGAACACACGGGCTTTCTCAGTTCCTTCCAGAAGGTGAAATGGTGGAGAAGGAAGGAGTGGGTAGGTGGAATCAGAGCTCACAGGCAGGAAGACAGGAGTTTAACTTTGGGTGGGACTTCTTCTGGACACAGCCTGGTCCAATATGCCCACCAGTGAAGCTTCTGGAATTTCTATGAGACAAGGTAGACTGGAGAAGGAAATTCTGGCAGACCTGAGCCTTTGAGTTGGAGTGGCGAGTGGGGCAAGAAGTAGCTGGAGATTAGATGTAGGGACTCTTTGTAATTCTTAAAATTCAAAGGTGGGAGGAAAAATGAGAGATGAGAATACTTGGGGCAAGAGGGTGAGTGGAAGGCCTGGTGGAAGCCACCAAGTGGAAGCCCCCCTTCTTCCCCGATGGAGCTAAATAGGAAGGTGTGATCCAGGTCTGAGAAATGCAAGACCAGCCCTTCTCTTGAGTTAGAGACAGATCTGCACCCTGTCCCCACAGCTGCAAAAGAAATAAGGGGATGTGCTCACTCTCTACCTGGGCCCCAGCCCACCATCATCTTTTGTGGGTTTGAGGCAATTTGGGAGACCCTGGTGGATCAGGCTAAGGCTTTCTCAGGCTGAGGGCACACTGGCACCCGTGACCTCACCTTCTAGAAGAGTAAGGGGCGAGTAGGGGCTCTAGACCGAGCAAGTGAGTACGCAATCTGCCCTCCTAACCTTCCCTCTGTGGAACTTCTCCCCAGCCAAGTGTGGCCTTCACCAATGGAAAGACTTAGAAAGTCCTTTAGCAGTTCTCTCTGGCCACCATGAAGGGATTTGGGATGGGGAAGCAGAGAACTGAGGAGCAAATCAGGAGAAGGCACAGTGTCTGGTGGAGGAGCTGTGGGAACCCAAGGGGAGCCCCAGAAAGTGGGGCTGGGACTGGAGGGGCAGGCAGGTGGTCAGTGAGATGAAGACAGAGAAAGGGCAAGAGACAAAATGACTGATAGAAAGACACAGGGACAGTGAGAGATACAGAGAGAGGTTCAGGGAGAGAAAGGCAAGTGAGACAGAGACTGAAAAAAGAGAAAGAATGAGGGAGATGGAGGGACACTAGGGGAGATGGAGGGAGAGAAAGCTGGCAGAGAGAGAGCCGAGGACACAGACAAAGATCTAGCAAGAGACACTTGGAGAAGAAGATTGAGAAATAAACACGTGAAGAGAGAAACAGAGGCCAGGGAGACACAAAATGGCAGTGAGGCAGAGGAGGGGAGGACACAAAGCAGAGTGGGGATGAAGTGACAAAGAACTGAGAGGAAGGGACTGAGTCTCAAAGAAAGAGTCTTTGTTGTTGTTATGTGACTTGATGGCACATAACAACAACAACAACAACAACAGGGAAGCAGATGCCCGGGGAGGGAAATAGATGCAGAGAAACCAACAAGATACGCTCAGCTGGCTCCAGCCAGACCAGGGTCGCCCAGAGGTCAGTGCAAGGGACCCCTCCCCCCTGTGACAGACTTCTGGTCCTCAGGGGCCTATCTAGACCCTACTTTCCTCTTTCACCCCATTACAGCCAACATTATCTGCTCCTTCATCTTTGGTGAGCACTGTCATAAACAAACAACAACAACAAAAACAAACGTCGAGTTGGACCCGACTCATAGCGACCCCTCCTTGGGTTTCTGAGGCAGTATCAGTACAGAAGTAGATTGCCCAACCTTTCCTCTGAGGAGTGGCTGGTGGGGTTGAACCGCCAGCCTTCTGGTTAGCAGTCAAGTGCCTTAGGCACCACGCCACCAGAGCTCCTCTTTCATCACCAGGACTCCAAATTCTTATGGCTACAGTCACTGAACAATGCCTTCGCCTTCCTCAGCTCCTTCTCTAACCAGCTGTGAGAATGGCATGGGGGTGGCGTCTGGCCACCTCTAAGTTCACAGAGGAGGAGACTCAAGATCAGCAGCTGATTCCTATGAGGTGGAGGTCAGCTATGCCTTCACCATTCAACCTTTTTGCCAATTCTGACACCAAATCTGACACGCCAGGACGTGTCCCCCATGGCACTTTCTACTACTCACCTGGGTTCAGTAATTCATTGTAACACCCACAAAGAACTCACAGATGATACTTATGATCGTGGGGTTTATTATGGAAGTAACAGTTACAATTCAGGACCCTGACACTCAGGATACAGTTCTTTGATTGGGACAACCTCCCCTCAGCTGTGCCCAAACGCAGGTCTCTCTCTGCTCAAGCAAATGTTAGAAAGCTCTTTTATTTCTGCCATTCAATGCCTAGAGGCCCCCTGCTCCATCAGTAAGCCTCTTCCCAAAGGCACTGAGCTTTCCTACTCGGTGGGTCGGTGAGTCCAGCTCTTTGGCTCCCAGAGGCAACGTACTCTGCCAGCCAGCCTCCCGCTCTGAGGCACTCAGCCAGGAAGCCCATTTGGTCTCCTCCCAATCTCCTCCTGGTCTCACAGTTCTGCTGCTTCTGTTGCCACTTCTTCTTGCCCTCTGTGTCACAGCTCTCTGTCTCCTGGATCGAGGAGATTCATCACAGGTATCTTGAGTCCAAAAGACAAGCTCCACTCTTGGCTCTTCTTTCTTGAAAACCCAAAAAAAAACCCCCAAAACCAAACTCACTGCCATAGGTTGATTCTGACTCATAGCAACCCCCATTGGGTTTCCAAGGTGGAAGCAGATTGTCCCATCTTCCTTCCATGGACCTTCAACCTTCTGGTTAGCCGGGAAATGCCTTAGGCACTGGGCCACCAAAGCTCCTTTGTTTCTTGTAGGCAGTGAGATATCCCCTTCTTGCCTCTGGGATGCCTCAGTTTGAGGCCTAGCAAACTGACCAATCCCCACCTTGGGGTTCTGTGGTAGTTGTGTTTGTGTGTCAACTTGGCTGGGCCTGGTTGAGTGGCTGGGCAGCTTGTGGTAGTTATTCCCCATGATGAGACTGGCAATCAACTCCATGATGGGATCTACCATAAGCAGCTGAGTAGCTGCCTTTGGGATGTGGTCTGCTTCCCATATATAATCAGCAGCTTTGGGAATGGTCTCTAGCCTATGGCACGCTTGGACTCTGCATGTAGCTGTGTTGTTGTTTAGCAGCCTGCCATGCTCTGCTGACCTTGGGACTTACAATAAACTTGAATTGATGGCCTGCTGTGTAGTTTGGTAACATCGGGACTGTGCCTTTTTACTTGTCAACCTTGGGCTTCTCAGCCTCAGCAGCCAGCAGCTGTGTGAGTGAAGAAACGCCTCTAGCTCCAGTGGGCCAGGAGCAGGAGGCAGAGCTGGACCCCAAGGTTGAGGGGCTTTCACCCAGCCCCTAGAGCCTGGCATTTTGATCTTGGACTTAAAGCTTCCAAATTGTAAGAATAAACTCCTGTGGTATATTCCTGTCAGAGTGGCACTAGGGAACCAGAACAGGTTCCATGCACTTTATTTGCACAGCTCTGGTAGTGTAGTGCCTAAGGCATTTGACTGCTAACCAGAAGGCTGGTGGTTCAAATCCACTACTCCTCGGAAGGAAGTTTGGGCAATTTCCTTCCGTACTGATACCGCTTCAAAAGCCAAGGAGGGGTCACTATGAGTCAGGTCTGACTCAATGGCACATAACACTACCACCAACAACAACCCCCACAATGGAGTCAAGCTATCCAATCCCCTGGTGAACCACAAGCACCTCACATTTGCTAAGTCTCACCCAGTCATTTGATGGAAGTCAAAATGACTATGGCTAGACGGGACATATTAAGTAATTCACTGCACCATATCAGGTGAGTCTGGGATGAGTGAGTGGGCCCTGGTAAGGGGCCAGGTTTTTCTTGTCCTGAGTGTGGCATCAAGAGGGCACCAACCATTCATTTTTCTCAAGGGAAGGAGCTTATTTTAATCTCTTCCCTGAGTCAGAGAAATGTAACACCCACAAAACTGCTGCTAGCTTATGTGGTGCCTTTGTGGGAATTAGAAAACGGCACCTCCTCTCAAGGAAAAACAATATTTAAATTAGTTTACTATTACCCACCACCATCTAATCAATTCTGAATCACAGCACTCCTAGGGTACAGAATGGAACTACCCCATGGTGTTTCCAAGGCTGTTAATCTTCATGGAAGCAGACTACCTCATATCTCTCCTGAGGAGTGGCTGGTGGATTCAAACCATTGACCTTTTGGTTAGCAGCCTAATGCTTTAACCAGTGCACCACCAGAGTTCAGTTTACTATCACACAACCTAAATAGCTCTACCCAGGGGAGCTTTCTAAGTGCTGATTGCATGCACACATGTGCTCATGCTTTTACTGCACACACACAAGCACACACATGTACACACACTCACACTACCCTACCTCATCTCTTCTACCTCCCTCCTTCATGAGAAGGTGTTTACAGTTTGATGCTTCCCCTTCCATTTCTTTTAAGTTCAAACGAACATATAGAGCCTATATAATCATATATATCCAAGAGCTGGTTCACACAGTATCCATCACTTTGCCTCTTATGCTTACAGAGTGGCCTGTCTCCTCCCACACCTGTCTTTATGGTCACACCAACATACTTCACCACTTGTTTTTTATTGCTATGTGAGTGTGTGTGTTGTGTGTGGGGAGGAGGCTTCCCTCTCCCCCTTTTTAATTTAACAATATGTTGTTGGAATATCTTCGGGTCTATGGCTATTGTTCTACCTCCTTTTTTTTTCATAGTCACACACATCATGCCCACACACATCCCCTGACTTCAAAATGCACATGCCACCAGCCTCGCACACTTTTTACTCCCTACATCTTTCTAGGTGAGTCAGGTTGGGGACAGGAATCAGGCTTCTGAAAAGGGTGGAAAGGTGAGACAAGAAACTTCAGTGAATGCAAGAGTGTGATTGGGACGTGTGCTACTGAATGTGTATGGGTGCACATGTGTGCACGCTCAGCTGGGAGGCACATATCCCACGTCTACAGGGTGAATGGTGCACATTAGATGTTGCTTCCTCGTGCAAGGCATAACCCCAACAGCCACAGTGGAAGCCTTGGCCCCCCAGCACTGGTCCAGAGAGGATAGAACGACTCTGAAGCGTTCTCTGCTTCTCTCCAGGTGTTTGAGCTCCTCTCTGCCATCTTGAAACACCTCCTGGCACCCACACGTCTGCACAGCATTGTTGAAGAACTAAGAGATTTTAACACTGAGAAGATAGAGAGGCACCAGAATGCCTGGACCCCGATGCCCCAGGACTTCACTGATTCCTTCCTGCTCTGCATGGACAAGGCAAGGGATGGGCTGGCTTGGGGGTGGGCGGGGAACTGGGTGATGGACGCAGCACCGACAATGAGCTAGTATGTTTGGGAATGATGTACGTGCTGTTTAAATATTGAAATACTTCCTTATCGATTGATAAAACAACCACCACCACCACCTCACTGCCATTGAGTCAATTCTGACTAACAGTGAGCCCTGTAGGTTTCCAACACTGTAAATCTTTACAGAAGCAGACTGCCTAATCTTTCCTCCATGGACTGGCTGGTCTTAACTAAACCACCACCAGAGCTCCATCTGGATTGATAAAAGTACCACTAGAAAATATTCCCCCCTCCCCACTCCATTCCCAGGGCTGGCTAAAAGGCAGAGATTAAAAAGTTAACATCCATCCACCAAAGGGGCCTCTGAGACCCTGATTTCTTCCCTCTTCCTTGCATTCTGATTGGTTGGAGGTCCATGTCTGTTCTGCTTGGTTGGAGGTCCACATCTGTTCTGATTGGTTGGAGGTCCATGTCTTTTCTGATTGGATGGAGGGCCATGTCTGTTCTGACTGGTTGGAGGTCCTTGTCTATTCTGATTGGTTGGAAGTCCATGTCTGTTCTGCTTGGTTGGAGACCCATGTCTTTTCTAATTGGCTTGGGAAGTGCCATGTTGTTCTTAGTTGCTATGGATTCTGCTGGGTCGTGAGATGGTAGTACGTGTAACTGAGAAAAAGCTGCCTGCTTCTGCACAATCCCTGTGATCAGTTGTGACTGGACCTTCGTGATCCACAGGGTTTTCACTGGCTGATTTTCAGAAGTTGGTCACCAGGCTTTTCTGTCTAGTCCATCTTAGTCTGGAAGCTCCACTGAAACCTGTTCCACATCATAGTCACACACAAGCTTCCACTGACACACTGGTGGTGGCTGCCCAAGGTGGGAATCAAACCCAGATTTCCCTCTCACATCCAAAAACAAACAAACAAACCAAACTCACTGCCAACGAGTCATCCTGACTCATAGCAACCTCTCCTTGGGTTTCCGAGAGAGGCGAGAATTACACCACTTGATCACCACTGCTCCCCACCCCTCCCCGAAGTGCCGCATTAGTTAAGTATTTTTCATATCACCCCTGGATAGAAACTGCAAGGGCCAATCAGGAGGGCAAAGATAACCAAGGACAGAGAAGGACAACAGTAATTATAAAATAAGTATATGAAACTTATGTTTAGAGATCACTTATGTTCATTTCATTAAAACAATTCCAGATAGGACAACTCAAGCACAGAGAAGTTAAGTTGTTTGTCCAAAGACACACAACTAATAAACTGTAAGGCCTGGGTTTGAACTAAATTGCTTGGTTCCATAGCCCATCCTTTTGGCTATTTATCTGGCCTTGAATAGAGGAAAAAAAAAAAAAAAAGAAAGAAAAGAAAACTGGCACAGAGTAACGTGGGGGTGAGTGGGTAGAAAAGAAGAAGAAGAGGTGACAGGGGACAAGGTTGTGGTGGCTTCTTGGCCACAGCCTGCTACCCCCAGGGAGCAAGCAGTTGGACCTGTGGGTGTGGGACCATGTCACAGGGGACATGAAGCTCAACTGGCATAACACACCACCCAAAACACTGTTCTACATCCTACTTTGGCAAGTAGCGACTGGGATCTTAAAAGCTTGCAAGAGCCATCTAGACCCAACAATGAATCTCTCCTCCTCCAGAGGAAAGAAGAATGAAGAAAACCAAAGATGCATGGAGACAGTTAGTCCAAAGGACTAATAGCCCACATGATCCTCAGCCTATACGACCAAGAGACCAGAAGAACTAGATGGTGCCCGGCTACCACAGTCAACCACTTGGAGGGGGACTGGTGCAGGAGATCCTGGATAGAGTGGGAGAACAATGTGGAACAAAACTCAAAATCATTAAAAAAATAAAATAATAAAAAAAAAAGGACCAGTTTTGCTGGTCTGATAGAGTCTGTTAGAACCACTGAACCACTCCCATGGTTTTCAGCCAAACAACAGACAGGCATACAGGGTGAACATTTACATCAGGTAGATACACTCCTTAGAGCGATCAATCGATCAATCGTGGGAGAACAGAGGGCAGTGTTTGCACAGGGAGGCAGCTGGGGGTGGGTGAGGAGTGCATAGGAGGGAAGGACGCAGGGAAGAGGCAACCACAGGGAGGAAGTGGGAAGAGAGCTGTCACACTGTGGGGAATTGCAGTTAATGTCCTGAAACAAAATGTGTATGAACTGATGTACGGAAATTGAATTTGCTTTGTCAACTTTCACCCAAATCACAGTAAAAATTAAAAAGAAAAGAAGATACAGAAGCTGGAAATCTTTTTAAGGATGATCCATCAGCAGCCCCCAAGGACTCCATTCCTAAGAGTGAGTTCCACCTTAAGAATCTCGTCCACACCGTCCTCTCCCTGTTGTTCACTAACATGAAGACCTGCAGCACCAGCTCTGCTGTGGGCTTGTACTCCTTGTTAAGAACCCTGATTGATGTCTTAGGTGAGCTGAGCTTATATGAGTGGGGGCAGCAGAGGGGCAAGAGTCTCTGTGGCTATGGTGGAAGGTGGTAGGGTGATGGGTGAGAGAGAAAACTCTGTTCTGGACTGTCTGAAAAATAAAAATCCCACTGGGATTTGTAACTTACAATAAATCTTTGCCACGAACAAAGTCTTTTGGAATTGACAAGGCATTCCACAGTTCACAAAGTAATTTTCATTCAAAGAAGCACCCTTTCTTTCAGAAGGTCCTTTTTGTATGTAGGAAGTGTTTTGTAATTTGCAAAGTACCTGGTAATTGCAAAGTGCTTTACAGTTTGCAAAATATCACACTATACAGAGCATTTTGTAGTCTACAAAGGCTCACGGCTCTTGACAACCCATTCTGAAATGGTCAAAGCACTTGCCCATTTGGAGTTTATTGCTAGCTTACAACAAATTTTAAAATCCCTCCGTTTATTCTGATGCTGATGGTCTGTGACTGGACTTTGTGAAACTGGCATCTATTTTACAGGTAGGGAATTTAAGGCCCAGAGTGGGGGAGTGACTTATCCAAGATCACACAGCAAACCAGTGAACAGGATCTGACACTGATCCCAGACACAATTCATTCTTCGTTAAAAAAGGGAGGGAGAAAGAGAGGAAGAGAAGGGAGGGCGGGAAGAAAAGAGGAAGACAGAAAGAGAGGGAAAGGGGAGGGAGGGAGGGAGGGAGAGGCAGGGAAGTTTAAGAGAGAGAAGTTGGCCTTAAGTGAATAGAAGTTGAATAAATTTCCACCCTTGAGTCAAGCACAACTACCACCCGTCTGTCAGTGGAGGCTTGCGTGTTGCTATCATACTAAGCAAGTTTCATCAGAGCTTCTCAGATCTAGAAGACAGACTAGGAAAAAAGGCCTGCCATGTACCAAGCAGCCAATGAAAACCAGGAACCACAATGGTCTGATCTCATTATGCACAGAGATTGCGCACAGGTAGCTTGTAACAGCAGCAGCTTTACCCAACACGAACTTCTCTAGTAACTAGAGTGGAAATATCCGAGATGTCCGTCCCCACAAACAAAACATGGGGTTTACTTCCCTCCCTTTTCACTGAGAGGGAATAACAACCCAATGCTTTATTAGAGTTCCTAAGACCTTCCCTTCATTCTGCAGGTCATTTCACGGTGCCTTGGTTGAGTCCATTGTTATCGGCATTCACTGCTGTCCCCCTAGTCCTACTCCCCAGAGAAAGCCCATGTGGAGATTGACAGGGTGATCAGCCCACGTCTTCCAGACCTTGAAGACAGGGCCAAATGCCTACACAGCCTCCGTCATCCACGTCATCTGCAGGACTCAGACATTCCGTGACCTCACTCCCACAGGCATCCCCCACTGTGTCTGCATGTCCATGCATTTCCTGGGATATCTTATCCCTCAGGTGAGACCAGCAGGGACCCAGAATCTTGGACACAGGTTCTGGCTGCCTGTAGTCTTAGAGTTCATGTCTCTGGTCCTTGGACTTCAATGAGCATTTTCACATTCAGACTTCTATGGAGGGAGATTTTGGAAATATAAAAAGTCCTCGCCCTTCTATTCTTCTTATTTTTAACCTTTATTAGATATTACATTTTCTTTTACTTGAAATGTACCACATATTTATTGACACTTTTTGCACAATAAACTTTAAAAATATATATATATTGCATAATTTTGCCGTCTTATTCCTCTACTGGGAGCTCTGGTGGCGTAGTACCTGAGGCACTTGACTGCTAACCAGAAGGCTAGCGGTTCAAACCCACCAGCTACTCCTTGGAAGGAAGGTTGGCCAATCTCCTTCCGTAGAGATACCGCCTTGGAGTCGGATCTGACTTGACAGCAATGTTTTTATTTTATTTTTTTTTTTAAATTGCTCTACTATCTACATAGATGTATTTGCAGCACATACAAATGTGTAGGTAGAAAATTCCTCTGCCAAACCTATGTATGGTCATGGGTGCCCCATTCGCCTGGCCCTGCCTGTTCAGCCTGCCTGTCTGCCTATGTATCCATCCGCTTGTAGTTACTGTTATTACTGATATTGCAGGATTGTGTATGTAATAGCATTTTCCTTTGTTGTCCTTAGCTCTTGTGCATCTCTTAGTGTCTTCCTTTGCCTCAGGGGTATTATACTGGTCTCCCCTTACTATGTATTGCTCTCGTGGCGTGACTGACTGCTAACAAGAAGGCTGGCGTTTCAAACCCACTAGCCACTCCTCAGAAGAAAGGCTGGGCAATCTACTTCCGTAGTGATACTGCCTCGGAAATCCAAGGAGGGGTCACTATGAGTTGGAATCAACTTGATGGCAGTGAGTTTTAATTTTTTTTTTCACTCAAATTAATACATGTCTATTATCTACTTAGTAACCATCAAAGAATATGTTTTATTCTGTGTGTAAAGCTTAAGGTCGGAAGGGAGAGGGGAGAAGAACCAATGGGAACGGGAACCACAGGGAGGAAGTGGGAAGAGTGATGTCACCCTGTGGGGACTCCACTCAGTGTCATGAAACAAAATGCGCATGAATTGTTGAATGGAAAACCAATTTGCTCTGTAAACTTTCACTCAAATCCCAATAAAGTGTTTAAAAGAATCTATTTCATCAGTTTACAGTTTGGTGTTTCTCTTTTCACACTTTCTTGAAGTTCATATGAACATATATGTACATATATCCAAGAATTAGGAGCTCTGGTGGCATAGTGAGTGCCTAAGGCACTTGACTGCTAACTAGAAGGCTGGTGGTTCAAACTCACCAGCCACTCCTTGGAAGGAAGATCAGGCAATCTACTTCTGTAGAGATACTGCCTTGGAAACCCAAGAAGTCACTGTGAGTTGGAGACGACTTGATGGCACTTAACAACAACAACATCCAAGAATCGGTTCACACAACATCTGTTCTGGTTATCTAGTGCCACTCTGACAAGACTATACCACAAATGGGATGACCATGACAAGCATGAGTTTATTTTCTTACAGTCCAAGTTCAAAGTGCCAGGCTCTAGGGGCTGTGTGAAAGCCTCTTGACCTTGGGTTTCAGCTCTGCCTCTTGCTCCCGGCCCACTGAAGCTAGAGGCATCTCTTCACTCAGGCAGCTGCTGGCTGCTGAGGGTGACAAGCTCAAGGTTGACAAATAAAATGACACAGTCCTGATGTTACCAAACCACACGGCAAGTCCATTGTAAGTCCCAAGGTCGGCAGAACATGGCAGGCTGCTGAACAACGACATGCCTACATGCAGGGTCTAAGCGTGCCATAAGCTAGAGACCATTCCCAAAGCTGCTTCTTATATACAGGAAGCAGACCACATACCCAAAGGCAGCTACTCGGCTACTTGTGGTAGATCCCACCGTGGCGTTGATTGCCAGTCTCATCATGGGGAATAACTACCACCAGCTGCCCAGCCACTCAACCAGGCCCAGCCAAGCTGACACACAAACATGTTGTTGTTATTGTTATGTGCTGTCAAGTTGGACTGACTCATAGCGACCCCTCCTTGGGTTTCTGAGGCAGTATCACTAGGGAAGAAGATTGCCCAACCTTCCTTTCGAGGAGTGGCTGGTGGGTTTGAACTTCCAGCCTTCTGGTTAGCAGTCAAGTGCCTTAGGCACTACGTTACCAGAGCTCCCCCCTACACAAACATAACCACCACAATATCCATCACTTTGTAACCTGTGCTTATAGGGTGGCATGTCTCCTTTTACAGCTGTGTTTATGTTCATAGCAACACAACTGTCCCCTTGTTTTGTACTGTTGTGTGTGTGTATGTCTGGGTACACATGAGGATGTTTTCCTTTTTTAACATGACAGTATGTCCTGGGCATATCTATAGGTCAATGCTTGTGCTCTGAACTCATTTTTTCCATAGCCTCATACTATCCCTGAATATGGATGTACCTAGGGGTGACAGTCACAATATCTAACCACCCCATGAGCACCAAGCCATCAGGTTATATTCTGGCCTTAGTGCTGGAGTTGGGTTCTTGGAGGCTTCAGCGGATCCAGATACAAACCTTTCCACTGAGAGATCATGGAGAAGTCCAGAGGTTCTTGGGGAAGAGAGGTCATGGTGGCAAGTGGAGGAACCTGATTGATTTGCATCACAACTACCAGCCAAACGAGAAGAATTACTTCCATATTTTAGCTGCCAACTATAGGGCCATAGAGTGGATGCTACTGATTATCAACTGTGGATGGACCATAATTGATCCATCCACTCCAAGTTGATGGCCGCTTGGGTTCTCTTGGCTTTGATGCTCTTGTAGGACACTACTGTGTACCCCGTCATAAGCTCTGTCCTCCATGAGCAATGAATGCTACTCTGAGAAACCAGACACCTTCCACCCTGGTCATGTCCTGGTTGTGGAGGGCAACTTCAAGGAGCCTTCATCCCACCCCATTCTCCATGGGTAAGCTGTACGCTTTGCCATGAGGAACACGTGCTCATGTCCTCTTCCATCCATGATTTTCTCCTTTTGTTCACTCCAAGCACTCGGGGAACATTTTTTAAAACAACAAGGATTCTGAAGGAAAGAGTAGCAGGACATTCACAGAGACAAAGATCTGTGAGAGGGAAGGAAAGAGAGGAGAAAGATTGACATTAAGTTGGTGGTAGAGTCAGAGTGAAAGACACACACACACACACACACACAGAGAACAGATAAATGACCCATTATTGAGCATCCACTATATACCAATAAATGAGAAAGGCTTATCTTTTTTTTCCTTTCGAAATGAAAATAACTTTTACATCATGATTTTTTTTTTACCTCTTATGCCCAATTTTTATACAAACCAGGAAGAAATAAAGTTGGACGTGAGAAGCACCTGGGATTCACCACACAAAACCAGATCTGTTAATATTTTAGAGTTTATCCTTCTAAATATTTTTTATTAAATATGTGCACATATGCAGAAGTGGGTGACAGAAGATAGGTAGATGATGGGTAGATAGATAGGAAATTAGATGAAGGAGAGGTAGGAAGGGAAAATGAAAAGAAAGGGAACAGAATAGAAGGAAAATTAATTTGCTTAATTAATTAATTAATTTTTTTTTTTTTTTTCGGTCAGCCAGTTGTTTAAATCCTAGGCTGAGGACAAGGATAAGGCAAAGGGATTATTTAAACCAAAACCAAACCCACTGCCATTGGGTTGATTCTGACTCATAGTGGCCCGTAGGGTTTACAGAAGTAGATTGCCTCATCTTCCTTCAACAGAGCAGTTGGTGGGTTTGAACCGCTGACCTTCTGGTTAGCAGCTAAATGCCTTTAACCACTGTTCCACTCCTTAACGAGTTACTTAGGGGACAAACATTGAAAGAGTATGCACTGTCAGGGTCGTGAAGGTGCCCTGTTTAAAACATTTATCAAATAATTCAACTTAGAGCCACTGATTTGAGATTGATCATATATTACATTCTTAAATCCCCCAGGGTCTATTTCTGCTTCATCTATTCTGATCCATGGATCTGCCAATCTTTTCTGGTTATATTCCATAATGCTATAGCAAGTTTTTTTTTTGTTTTGTTTTTGGTATAGCATGATTATACTTGTATAATGTGTTTTAATATTTTACAGAGGCTAGTCTCCCTCCAAGGAGTTTTGGTGGCATAGTGGGTAAGGCATTTGGCTGCTAACCAGAAGGTCGGCAGTTCAAACCCACCAGCTGCTCTGCGGGAGGAAACCCAATGGGGGTTACTGTGAGTCAGAATCGACTCAATGGCAGTGGGTTTGGTTTTGGTCCCTGCATTACTCTTCTTTATCAGAAACTTTTATGGCTCTTCTAACACATTTTTTCTCCGGATGTACTTTAGAATCATTTTTTCAAATGTCTCAAAAATTCCACTGGGATTTTATTAAGATTAATTTAAATGTACAGATTAATTTGAAAAGGTTTGACAACTTTACAGTTTTGAGGCATCCCAGAAAAAAAAGACGGTGTGTTTCTCCATTCAATCAACTCATCTAACTTACTGGAGGGTGTATTACTCCCATTTTTTCAATTAGTTTTTGCATTTTTTTTTTTTTTTGCTAGATTTGTTCTAAGTCATATGGGAGGGAAGAGGTTGTTGCTATTAAATAGAACCTCTTCTAACATTATCATTTCAATTGTTTCAGTGAATGCACCAGAAAGCCATTGATTGTGGTAAAAAATATTCATAAATAAATAAACAAATAGATACTTATTTTTGAATATTTTAATGTGTTTTAAGTGAAAGTTTACACAGCAAATTAGATTCCCATTCAATGATTCATATATGAATTGTTTCATGACATTGGTTACAATGCCCACAACATGCCAGCACCCGTGCCCTGTCCACTCTGTCTGCCCCATTCCCATCCATCCGGTTTCCCTGCCTCTCTTTGCCTTCTCATCTTTGCCTGTGAGTAAATGTTGGCCATTTGGTTTTATACAGTTGATTGCTTAAAGAAATATCTCCCTCATGGGTATTATGGTTTATTTTATAGGCTAATCTGTTATTTGGCTTAAAGGTAACCTCTGGGAGTGGCTTCAGTTCCAAATTAGAGTATATGTTAAGGGATAGTCTGGGGGACCCCTTTAGTCTCTAACTGTCTAGTAAATCTGGTGTTCTGGTTGTTGTTGCTGTTACGTGCTATAGAGTCAGACCTGACTCATAGCGACCCCTCCTTGGGTTTCCGAGCGGTATCACTACGGAAGTAGATTGCCCAAACTTCCCTCTGAGGAGTGGCTGGTGGGTTTGAACCGCCAGCCTTCTGGTTAGCAGTCAAGTGCCTTAGGCACTACGCCACCAGAGCTCCTAGTGTTCTGGTTCCCTAGTACCACTCTGACAGGAATATACTGCAAATGGGAATGGCCTCAGCAAACAGGAGTTTATTCTTACAATTTGGAGGCTTTAAGTCCGAGTTCAAAGTGCCA
>NW_006921686.1:8739524-8740069 GCF_000298275.1 Orycteropus afer afer
CTCATTAACATAACACAGAAAAACTCATGTTCCAACTCACAGTGCCCCTATAGGACAGAGTAGAACTGCCCCATAGGGTTTCCAAAGGTGTCAGTCTTTATGGAAGTAGACTGCTTCATCTTTTTCTCATGGAGCGGCTGGTGGGTTTGAACCACTGACTTTGTCAGGAGCCAAGGGATTATCCATTGCATCACTAGGATTTATTACACAAATATTTGAGAGACATAATTCAATGTAGAACAACTATTAAGCAGTTATTCCTCATTCATTCCTCCCTCTAGCCCCTGGCAAGCACTAAGCTGCTTTCTGTCTCTGTGGATTTACCTGTTACAGATACTCATATACATGGTATCATATGCTCTGTGACCTTTGGTGCCAGCTTCTTTCACTTAGCATCATGTTTCCGAGTTTCATCCACATCGTAGTATGTATATCAGAACCACATTCTTTCTTGTTGTTGTTGTTGTTATATGCCGTCGAGTCAGCCCCGACTCATAGCGACCCCTCCTTGGGTTTCCGAGGCAGTATCACTATGGAAGTAGGAT
>NW_006921686.1:8741389-8741943 GCF_000298275.1 Orycteropus afer afer
CTTCCGAGGAGTGGCTGGTGGGTTTGAATCGCCAGCCTTCTGGCACAAAGTAAGCACTATTAAATCACTGATAGATAAATACATCCTCAGTTCAGAGTTGAGGCTCAGAACGGTGAAGTCACCGCCTGCAGTTAGAGCCTGACTCAAATTCAGGGCAGATGACATCCAAGCTCTTAAACACAGATGACACTGGCCCATAACACAGGAAGACTGGGGTGCCGCGAAGAAGATGGCCTTCCCCATTAGCCCTGTGTCTGGGTTTTCCTCCTGTCCTATTCCAAGGATCCCAGTCTAGGCTGTCATAGGGAGAAGGTGGTGGGATAGCAAATTCCCTCCTGTCTGTGGGGCTGTGGTGGCCTACGAGTTGTTATGATGATGCTAGAAGCTATGCCGCTGGTATTTCAAACACTAACAGGGTCATCTAAGACAGTCAGGTTCCAGGGGAGCATCCAGACCAGCACAGACTAGGAAGAAAGTCCTGGTGATTGACCTTCAAAACTTAGCCAGCGAACACTGTATGGATCACAACAGAATATTATCGTATAGACTTAAAC
>NW_006921686.1:8743143-8774540 GCF_000298275.1 Orycteropus afer afer
CAAGCACAAAGGCACAGTCCTAATGTTACCAAATAACACAGCAGGCCATTGATTCAAGTCCACTGAAAGTCCCAAGGTCAGCAGAACATGGCAGGGGGCTGAACAATGACACGACTACATGCAGGGTTCAAGCATGCCATAAGCTAGAGACCATTCCCAAACCACTTCTTAAATAGGGGAAGCAGACCATAACCCTAAAGCAGCTACTCAACTGCTTGTGGTACATCCCACCACGGAGTTGATTGCCAGTCTCATTATGGGGAATAATTACCACCAGCTGCTCAGCCACTCAACCAGGCCCAGCCAAGTTGACACACAAACATAACTATCACAGTGAGATACCAGTGATTATGCTATGTTACAGGCAAAAGGGATTCTGCAGGTGTACCTGAGTTTACTAAATAGTTGGCATTAAGTTAATCAAAGGGAGATTATCCACATGGGCCTTATGGGACCACATGAGCCCTTTAAATGCAGAGTCTTCTCTGATCACAGAAGGGGAAGTTAGAGAGATTCTAAGCAGGGAAGGATTCAAGGTGCCATTGGATGGCTTTGAAGATAGGAGGCCATGTGCCAAACAATGTGAGTGGCTTTTAAGAGTGGAAAGTGGCCATCAAGTGACAGCCAACAAGGAACTTCACTTGGACATTCTGAAGTCACCTTTTCCTGATTCATCACTTGCATAAACCCAAAAACCAAACTCACCATCATCAAGTTGATTCCAACTCACAGCACCCCTAGAGGACAGAGTAGAACTTCCCAACAGGGTTTCCAAGGCTGTCAGTCTTTACAGAAGTGGACTGTCTCATCTTCCTTCAGTGGAATGGCTGGTGGGTTTGAACCACCAACCTTCTGGTTAGCAGCTGAATGCATTAACTGCTGTGTTACCAGAACTCCTTGCATAGTTGCTGTAAACCTCTGACTAGTTCTCATAGTTCTGACAAAGTTGGTCTTGCCCACTTCTGCTGTGTGTGTGTGTGTGTGTGTGTGCGCATCTCTGTGGGGGACGGGAAGTAGATCTGCTTATGTTACCATCTTGCTGACATCACTCCACTTTGATTTTTGATTCCTGGACCTTTGTGTGTGTGTGTGTGTGTGTGTGTGTGTGTGAAAGTGCATTGTGATACAGTAGGGAAACTTTCCTTCTTAGGTTGTAGTGTCCCAATGTCTAAGACGTAGGGCTGGACTAAATAAATAACATTCAAGGTGTCTTTGATGGCTTTGGAGATGGAGGAGCCATGTGCAAGGACTGGAAGGTAGGCTCAAGGGGCTAGAAGCAAGCCCTGCCAACAGTCCACAAGGAAACAGGGACTCAGTCATATAACCACACACACGCACACACACACACACACACACAAGAATTTTACCAGCAATCTGAATGCATTTGGAAGTGTTGGCAGTGAAGCACTGGCAGAGCCTCCAGGTAAGAGCTCAGCCCTGACTTCAGCCTTGACATAAGCTGAGCAGAGAACCAGATGGGTCACAGTGTACTTGGACTTCTAACCCAGATAACTTGGAGATAATATATGAATATTGTTTAGGCTGCAGTTTGTGGTAATTTGTTATGTAGCAATAGAAAACCAACACAATTCTTTAACTGCATAGGCCCTTGGCTCAGCTCTGACTTGGGATCCACTCTCACCACCTTGTTCTTCCACTGTTGCCTTGTGCTTCCACCCATCACAGGCTTTGAGGAGGCCTCTTCACTTGAGAGAAATGCCAGGAAACATCTTTGCTCCTGCAAAAACGACAAGGAGGCCACATGTTCTGACCTCCTCTAACCCTACAAGGGGAAGGCAGGATTACCAGCAGTAACCCAAGGCCTATTACTGCAAGACCAAACATGCTGCCTCCCTCCAGCCCTTTCACCAATCGTTCCTCCCAAGGCACCCACCACCTCTCTCCTGGGTTCGATAATTCACTGCACTGGCCACACAGAACTCACAGATTATGGGGTTTATTAGGGAAGCACCAGGCTACAACTCAAGTCCAGGAAGAATGCTCAGTCTCTCTCCCAGCCCACCGTCCCTCAGCCAAGAGTCTCTCACAGTCTCTTTCCCAGCAGTGCCGGTCCCTCGGTGTCTCACTCAGTGATGCGTGTCTCTTGCGGCTCTTTCCCAGCAGCACGTGTCTCTTTCAGGGGTGCGTGTCTCTTTCGGCAGCACGTCTTCCTCCACCAGCAGTCAGAGAGAAAGTTCTGCCTCTAGGAGGCCTCCTTTTGAGCCCCGCCAGGTGGTCAAACTAGCCAATCATAGCATCAGAACTCTAAGCACCTGAGAGAGAGTGGGCACCTCCCAGAACATTGTATTGTGCCACGCCCAACAGAAATACTCCACTTGGATAACATTTACAATCAGCTCCTCAGCTGCTCATTCCACCACTGAGTTTACAATGACTTATGGGTAGAAAAGCCATACTAAGTAATTTACTACACTGCAGCTCCCTTAGTCCAAAATACCATGCACAAATCCTTGAAGAAAGGGAAGGAGTAAGAGAGAAAGAAAGTAACTACTACTGTGAACTAGACTGTGAGCATGGAGTTCAGAATCTGTATTAGTAAGGGTGGGCTCAGTTATGCTGCTGTAACAAACAATTCCAAAGTCTTAGATGCTTTTAACAACAAACATTTGCTTCTCCCTCATACTACATGTCCAGTGTGGGTCATCTGGGAGCTCTGACCATTGTTGCTATTCTGGGCCCTAAGCTGATGGAAGGCCCATCTCAATATGACCTCCACAATCCCATGGCACGGGAAAGAGGATGTGTCAAACCAAGCCCTGGCTCTTGAAACTTCTGCCAGCAAGTGATGTATGTCACTTCTATTCACATTTCATTGGCCAAAGGAAGTTGCCTGGACATGCCTAACCTCAGAGGGGCTGGGAAAGTGCAAGCCTATCCTATGCATGGAAGGAGGAGACCCAAAAGCATTGGTGATTAGTGTTAGTGGCCATACCTCTTTTTTGCCATTCTCGTGTTCCACATGTTTCAGGACCTCTCTGGCTGCCTGCTTCTGGGGTGTGGTGGTTAAGTTTGTGTGTCAACTTGGCTGGGCTCGGTTGAGTGGCTGGGCAGCTGAAGGTAGTTATTCCCCATGATGAGACTGATAATTAACTCCATGGTAGAATCTACTGGAATAGCTGAGTAGCTGCTTTGGGTATGTGGTCTGCTTCCCGTATATAAGAAACAGCTTTGGGAATGGTCTCAAGCTTGTGGCACGCTTGGACCCTGCATGTAGCTGAGTCATTGCTCAGCAGCCTGCCATGCTCTGCTGACCGTGGGACTTTCAATGTTCTTAAAGTTAATGGCCTGCGGTTTGGTTTGGTAACATCAGGACTGTGTCATTTTATTTGTCAACCTTGGGTTTGTCAGTCTCAGCAGCCAGCAGCTGTCTGAGTGAAGAAATGCCTCTAGCTCCAGTGGGCTGGGAGCAGGAGGCAGAGCAGGACCCCAAGGTTGAGAGGCTTTCACCCAGCCCCTAGAGCCTGGCACTTTGAACTCAGACTTAAAGCCTCCAAACTGTAAGAGAATAAACTGTTTGTTGAAGCATCCCGTTTGTATATTCCTGTCAGAGCAGCACTAGATAACTAACATGGGGCCAGAAGATGAACCAGGAGGGCTTCCTGACATTCTTCTTGGTCCTGAGCTGGGGAAAAGGTGGTGAGTTCCTCGTAGGGTATGACATTGGATCCCTGGAATCAGTGCAGCACAGTGCTTAGAGAGCCCATACACTGGAATGCTGTGTGAAGAGGGCAAGATCCTACCCATTACACCAGGCACCCAATACACTACGTTGTTAGGTGCCACTGAGTTGATGCCAACTCATAGCAACCCTACAGGACAGAGTAGAACTGCCCCTAAGGTTTCCTAGGCTGTGATCTTTATGAGAACAGATTGCCAAGTCTTTTCCCCCGCAGAGCCCTGGGTTCTGAACCACCAACCTCTTGGTTAGCAGCCAAGTACCTAACCCCTGCACCACCAGCACTCCTCTCCACCCACTACAGGCACTTAATAAATCTGTGTTGAATGGAACCAAACTTCCTGGGTTTGAATCTTGACTGCTATTTACCAGTTGTGTGATTTTGTACAGTTTACTTAACCTCTGAGTTCTCACAGCTCTGTAATGTACTATCTCCCTTCCCTTCCATCTCTCACTTCTCCACTTTCCTATTAGTACTTCAAGGATCACCTCCCATTTTAATCACTTGTGCTCAAACCTGCAAGTATTTACCTTCCAGGAGTCCAAGTTCCGGGACACGCTGAATGAAATGGTGGAGTTGATGACTGGTAGATTGTGACAGATTTTTCAAACTGTTTCAAATTGTTGCAGGGTTTGATTCTGGGGGAACCTAGCCTATATTACTTCTCAGAGGAGACATGAGAAAGAAAAGTGCTGGCCAACTCCCCTTATCAGCAGCGGATATTGTATTCGTTAACTTTTTTTGTGAACAAATTACTCAAAATGTAATTGTTTAAAATAATAACAGTCATTTATTAGTATCTTCTTGGTTTTGTGAAAGGAGCTTTGGTGGCGTAGTGGATAAGGCATTTGGCTGCTAACCAGAAGGTCAGTGGTTCAAACCCACCAACCACTCCTCAGAAGGAAGATGGGTGATCTACTTCTGTAAAGATTTACAGCCTCGGAAACCCAGTGGGGGTCGCTGTGAATCGGAATTGACTCGATGGCAGTGAGTTTGGTTTTTTGGGTTTTGTGAGTCAGAAATTTAGACAGGACACAGCAGGGATGGCTTGTCTCTGTTCCATAAGGTCTGGGGTGTCAGCTGGAACAGTGGACTGGGGGCTGGTATGCTCTGAGGTCTTGTTCCCTCATGTGTCTAGCGTTTATGGTGGCCATCAGCTAGGGAGCAAGCTGAGCTTTCAGCTGGGCTGCCCAAACATGCCTCCTCCATGTGGCCCGGGCTTCCTTACAACATGGGGCTTGGGATCCAGGGCAACTATCCTGAAAGCAAGACCCAGCTGGAAAATGTACTGCTTTTTATGACCTCACCTTGGAAATCATACAGCAGCATCACTTTTACTGCATTCTAGTGGTCACGGCAGTTACAAAAATTCACCCAGGCTCAAGAGAAGGAACAGAGAGGGACGCCACAAACTCAGTGGGCGGCATGTCAGTGTCCCATTATAAGCAGAGTACATAGGCCAGGATACAGACACATTCTTGTAGCTATCCTTGGAAAATACAATCTGTCACAGGTATGTTAGGGTGGGGCAGACTGTGACACTCAAGCCTACCTATCATGAATATGTGACTCCCGGAGTCTGGACAAAATGTCCCAGGGAACATGTGATCAGACACCCCAGGTCTCAGGACTCATCAGAACACCCTGCCCTCACCCCATCCCCAGTGCCTTGCTGTAGAAGAGGCTGGTGAGGGAAAAGGACTAGTTGATTGCATTCAGTCGTGGCACTTGGGACTCCTGGAAGGTAAACACTTGCTGAAAACGGTGGAGTTGATGACTTATAGATTGTGATAGAGTTTTCAAACTGTTCACTGTTCGGCCTATGAGCTGAACATTTACCCGAGGTAGATACACTCCCCTTGGAGAGAATAACCATGGGAGAAAGAAGGGCTGTGTATGCACAGGGAGATAGCTCAGGGGGCAGGAGGGCATGGAGGAATAGATACAGGGAAGAGGTTACTATAGGGAGGAAGTGGGAGGGGAGCTGTTGCATTGGGGTAAATTGTGGTCAATGTCATGAGACAAAGTGTACGTGAACTGCTGTATGGGAAGTGAATTGGCTCCGTAAACTTTCATTCAAATCACAATTAAAAAAAAAAAAAAAAAGCTCACTGTCCTTCTTATAGGACTTCTCCGAACAGGCGGATTATAGTTCCCCACCCCACAGATGTCCAGCTTGGCCATAGGACTTGCTTTGGCCAATGGAATGCAAGCCGAAGTGTTGAGGGTCACAGCAGCAAGACTGTTAGAGCCGCTTCCCGGTCTGCCTCTGTAGTGAGTCCAAAGGGATTCGGGGCTGATTAGGGAAAAGGATATGACCATGAGATGGCAGCACAACAGGCTGTTTGTTGGGGTTGTGCACGCAGGGGGTGAGCCCCCAGAGCAGGGCTTCCTGAGGCAAGGGTCACGCAGGGATCCACCAGAACCGGAAGAGGTCACGGAAAAGTCTGGCGAAGAGAAAGGGGAAAGGGCGCTTACATGTTCATTGATGATGTCATCCCACAGCAAGGTGGGGAGCCACTGGGTCCGACAGCCCCAAGGACTACAGCACCTCGGGGTCCTTATCACTACAGGATTTTTATCTTATCAGGGCTGGCAGATATCGGGTGCAATTTTGTGGGCGTACTTTAAAGCAGACAAGTTCTGTTGTTGTTAAGTGCCGTCGAGTCGTTTCCGACTCATAGCGACCCCATGCACAGCAGAACGAAACACTGCCCGATCCCGCACCAGCCCCACAATCCCTGCTATACTTGAGCCCATCATGGCAGCCACCGTGTCAATCCATCTCGTTGAAGGCCTCCCCCTCTTTCGTCGACCCTCCACCCTACCAAGCATGACATCCTTCTCCAGGGAATGGTCCCTTCTTACAACATGAACAAAATAGGTGAGACGAAGTCTGGCCATTCTTGCTTCCAAGGAGCATTCTGGCTGCACTTCCTCCAGGACAGATCTGTTAGTTCTTTTAGCAGTCCATGGTACTTTCAGCATTCTCCGCCAGCACCACAACTCAAAAGCATCAACTCTTCTTCGGTCTTCCTTATTCATTGTCCAGCTCTCACATGCATACGAGGCGATTGGAAATATCATGGCTTGTGTCAGGCGCACCTGACAAGTTCTAAGTGGCTAAAAATATGCTTTTTGGGGCTATTTTTAAAACAACTGGATGTGTACAAATTTTAGTTTGACATGCCAGTGAAGTTCTGGGACTAATGGGGTTCGGCTTGCTATGAAGAAGTAAACCACCTGGGGCCAATACAAAGAAGCCATTTCTGACCCCTCCCCCCTTTTTATAATAGCCACATCCCTCTTTTTCCTCTTAAAAAAAAAAAAAAAAAAAAAAGACTGAAGACTAGCAAAATCCCTGATAGAGCCTGCTCCTTCAGCCTGGGTCTGAAAATGAAGACTCCTGGCAGAGTCTTGCGGTGCTGTGACGTGAACGTAAGCAAGAAACTCACTGTTGCTATTGGAAGTGGTTGAGATTCTGGGACTGTTTGTTACTGCAGTGTAACTTAGCCTAAACTGACTCATACAATCATGCTGCAGGGGAGACACTGAAAGAAGGAGGCTCTGTGAGAGCCTTCGTTCTCTGGGTCTGATACTCAATTCCTCTCTCTCTCTCTCTTTTCATGGCATTCATCTTGTATGCTCTCTTTCTCTCTTTCTGTTTCTCTGCCTGTCAATGTTTATATCTGGGCTCTGTCTCCGTAACTGAGCCTATCACTTTCTGTGTCTGAGTTTTTGTCTTTTTGGTTTTGTCTACATTACAATAATAAAAGTAATAGTGCTTTTTCGTTTCAATGATAAGGATTATGATCACCTTAACTCATATTCAGATGACCAACATGAGTCACATGGTCATGTCTAAGTTGGAAGTGAGTGGGCAGATGTAATTTCCACTGGTGTCTGGAGAGGGCAGAATCGGAGCATTTGTGAACAACCTGAATGACTAGCACAGAACCCTGCCGCATTTGCGAGGAGCAGCTGACCCCAGGGAAGCACATGTCAGCATCAGAACCTCCTCACAATCTCCTCTCAATCTCATTTTGTGGGTACAGAGACCACCAGCATCACTCTCCTGTTTTAATCACCTCCGTGTCACAGGTGGTGAGGATGACAGAGAAACAGGATCTCTCTGTGACCAAAATGGTGGTGTCAGGACTTCAGGTGAGGAAAGGATGCTATTCTGACAGGCTGTGAAAACAGTAAGCTCCCCTGCAGTGACTTACACGTTAGAAAATGCTTTGTCACTTGCACAACACTCTCCAGCTGACAAATGCCTTGGTGTTAAAACCACTTAATGGTTTACAAAAGATTTTATAACTGATTAAACAATCTGAAGTGTACAAAAACACTTTTCATTTACAAAGTACTTTGAAACTTAGAAAGAATGTTTAAATAAGGCTCTTTTTCTTTTCCAAATACTTTTCAGCATGCCAAGAATTTTTTAAATTTTTAAACATCTCAGATTTTTAAATTAAATGCAAAATGTTGAAAGGTGTTTACACTTTGTCATTTACAAATCCTTTTATGAGGTAATTGATTTAGTAAAGAATTTACTGTTTTATGAGTATTTTGCTCTTCATAAAGCATTTTATACTTCACTAAGCAACTAGTTAAGGAGCTCTGGTGGTACAGTGGCTAAGGCAGTTGACTGTTAACCAGAAGGTTGGTTGCTCCTTGGAAGGAAGATACCTGTAAAGATTTACCACCTCTGAAACCCAATGGGATTGCTATGAGTCAGAAATGACTCAAGGCAGTGGGTTTGTTTTTAGGCAGCTAGCTGTTTTAAAGCACTTCAATGTGTACATGGGACTTTCAAAACAAAATGCTTGGAAATTTTGAAGCCTTTGGGTATTTTTCAAAGCAAGTTCTAAGGCACTGCCTTGTAGTTGTCAAAATGTATTACAATGGACAAAATGCTTTACAACCTACAATCAATTTATTGACTGCAAAAACCTTCAAGTTTACAATCTATAGTGTAACTTAATTTATCAGCCATTGTTTAACATCATTCCACAGTTTGCAAAGTACAGGTATGCATCACTTAACATCCACGACACATTCTGTGAAATAGGTTGTTATACGATTTGGACATTGTGCAAACACCCTATTATGTACTTAGCAAACCAAACCAAAAACCAAACTCACTGCCGTTGAGTTGGTCCCGACTCATAGCGGCCCCTCCTTGGGTTTCCGAGTCAGTATCACTACAGAAGTAGACTGCCCAACCTTCCTTCCAAGGAGTGGCTGGTGGGTTTGAACCGCCAGCCTTCTGGTTAGCAGTCAAGTGCCTTAGGCACTACGCCACCAGAGCTCCTAACTTAGTAGCAAACAGATATGCCTAAATCACAAGCAATAGCATCCACTGATTTTCTACCTCCGTGTTGTTCAATAACCTTTTGCTTTACTTCCAGATAGAAACTTCTCCGTTGCCTCTTGTTGCTGCTATCACTAGCACTGGTTTGGCAGCATTTGGGAGCCTTAATGAACTTCATGGCAATATTTTTCAAAGACAATTGTCTTGGTTCTCTAGTGCTTCTGTAACAAAAATACCACAAGTGGATGGCTTTGACAAACAGGAATATATTCTTTTACAGTTTAGGAGGCTAGAAGTTCAAATTCAGAGAGCTAGCTCTAGGGACTGGGCCCTAGAGCCTGCGTCGTGTTCCAGGTCCACTTGAGCTAGAGGCCTCTCGTAACTCACACACCTGCTGGCTGCTGAGGCCGACAAAATCAAGGTGGACAGATACAATGACACAATCCCAAACTGGCAGGCTCAAGTCCAGGAACTGGAGATGAAGACTTGGCCACACGCAGGATCCAAAATGTGCCCAAAATCTATCGGCCTTCCTCAACGCTACTCCATATATACTGACAGCAGGCCATACCTCAAAGGTAACTAATTAGCTGCTCACAGCAGATTCCACCATGGAGGTGATTAAAATCTCACCATGGGAATAACTATATCCAGCTGCTGAGCCACTCAAAACCATGGCCCAGCCAAGGTGACTTCCAACCTTAACAACGACAATTAAACAGAGAGAGAATGCTACAATATTCAAGAAATGTATGTTCCACAAGATTGGATGCTGCTGCCTATGAGTCGAAGCATACACTGTTAATATGGTAAAGTTTTTATTGGTAGGTAGGGAAAGTTCATGTTAAAATAATGATAGAAAGTACAGTACATACATAAGCCAGTAACATAGGCATTTATTATGATGGTCAAGATACATATATTATAGGTTATATATGCACCGTACCATGACATGCCTGGCAGAGCAATTACTCTGTACACAAGAGACATTAAATACATACGTTGTGTGCAGGAAGCTGTTGGGTTTGCTACATCCAGTTACATCCGCTATGTCCCATTCTCTAGATGAGATTCCTGAACTCTATTATTACCTTATGGGACAGATATGTGATCTGATGTTGCCCAAACAGACATTATGCAATGAATGACTAGCCTTTGTTGTTGTTGTTGTTAGGTGGTGTTGAGTCAGCTCTGATTCCTAGTGACCCCACATGCAACAGAATGAAACACTGCCTGGTCCTGTGCCAACCTCACGATCCTGGCTATACCTGAGCCCATCATTGCAGCCACTGTGTCAATCCATCTCATTGAGGGCCTTCCCCTTTTTCACTGACCCTCCACTTTACCAAGCATGACATCTTTCTCCAGGAAATGGTCCCTTCTGAAAACATGACCAAAGTAGGTGAGACAAAGTCTGGCCATTCTCGCTTTCAAGGAGCATTCCAGCTGCACTTCTTCCAGGATGGATTTATTAGTTCTTCTGGTCTTTAGAGTTTATAAAATATCTATCCATCCAACAAATATTTATTGAGCCCCTACTATGTGTCAGGCACCATTCCAGGCACTTGGAGACAAAATACATTACATTATTCAAGGCAATTTCTGAGTGGTTATGACCTTTGAACACAATACCATTTAGAATTATTTTATAATTAACCAATCATATACTTGACAAAGCATATCACCCGTTTCCATCAAGTTGACTCCAACTTACGGTGAAGCCACGTATGTCACAGTAGAACTGAGCTCCATATGGTTGTCAATGGCTTATTGGTCAGGAGCAGATCATCAAGTCTTAAATCCATGGCACCACTGGATAGACTTGAAACTCCCACCTTTCAGTTGGCAGTTGAGGGAGTTAACCGTCTCCACCACCCAGGCCTCCACAAAGCACATTACCTTTGACAAACACTGTACTTTTGATCAATTACTTCATTATTTAATGTGTTCTGTATTTTACACTATGAAGTGCCTAAGGCATGTGACTGCTAACCAGAAGGCTGGCAGTTCAAATCCACCAGCCTTCCTCGGAAGGAAGACTGGGCAATCTACTTCCGTAGAGATATTGCCTCAGATACCCAAAGAGGGGTCACTATGAGTCACAATTGACTTGATGGCAGTGAGTTTGGTTTTTTATCATTTTATGGACTTTACCTCTTGTAAATCATCTGCCTGTTATAAAGCACATACTTGTTTATTCATCTTTCCAAATAATAAAATGTTCTGCAACTCAAGAGCACTTTATAATTTGATGCAGGCAGATCACATTGCATTTTCAGAAAATCCTTTGCCTTGAGCAAAATCCTTTGATGTTTACAGAGTATACTGCAGTGTACAGAATTCTTTGTTGCTTGTAGAACATTTTAATATTTGAAATTTCTTTGAAATTTATAAAGTATTTTAAAGTTTACAAAGTGTCATGAATTGAACTGTGTCTCCCCAAAGTATGTGTCAACTTGGCTGGGCCATGATTCTCAGTGGTTTGGCAGTTATGTAATGATGCAATCATTCCACATGAGGTGATCCGAAGTGACCAGTCAATCAGTTGTACGAGGATTAGAGTGGGGTGCAAGGCCCTTACTCAGGCCACAGCACTGATCCAGAAGTAAGAGGGGTTTCTCTGGGGTATGGCCTGCATCATCTTTTATCTTACAGGAGATAAAAAGAAAGAGAAGCGAGCACAGAAGGAAGGAACTCATCACCAAGAAAGAAGAGCTGAGAGTGGAGTGCGTCCTTTGGACCCAGGGTCCCTGTGCTGAGAACTCTATAGACCCAGTGGAAGAGTGAAGTCAAGACACAAGGGGATCTCCTAAGGAACACTGGGCCCACACATGCTGAAAGGAGACAAGGCTCTTCCTTCTGACTGTGAGCTGACAGAGAAAGAAAACCCTCCACTAGAGCTGGTGCCCTGAATTCAGACTTCTAGCCTCTTAAACTGTGAGAGAATAAATTTCTGTTAAAGTATCCACTTGAGGTATTTCTGTTATAGCAACACTAGATCACTAAGGCACAAAGGTTCCAGATAGTATAATGGATCGAACATTTATGAACACTGTGTACGGTACAAAGTATTTTACCATTTGTAAACAAGTTTGCTGTTTACAAAATACCTTGGCAAATTACATGGTTACAAGGTGACTTTGCATTTTACAAAGTGTGTATTTTATGAACTCCATTGAAATATTGACAAGTAAGTTGCTATTGACAGAGGGCTTTATTCTTCCTTCAGAACACTCAGGTAGAAAAGCACTTGAGGATTATTTAAAATTTACAAAGCACTTGAAGGGGGTTTACAAATTTACAAAGCCCTTCAGCATTCATCTGATACATATCCACAGAATGCCTGCTATGTGACAGGCTCATGCTAAGGATGGGATTTGAAAGTGAACCAGGGAGGAGTCCATGCCCTAGTGAAACTGACATCAGTTGGGGGAGGAAAAAACCAATAAGATGATGGCAGGCAGTGATGAGTGCTATGAAGACGGCAGCATTGGGCAATGTCAGAGGAAGAAAATGGAAAGGAGTTTGGGGGACTTATTCAGAATGTAGACTGTCAGTCAAAAAGCACTGTCAAATACTCTCCCAAGCAACTGGTCACCTGCAAAGTACTTTTGAAGTCGTTATCTCACTTGATACTTAAAATAACCTTGGAAGGTGACTACAGATCATAAATTAGTCTTTCAGATTAGAATCTGAAGGATGCTATCTGGTCCAAGCCCTTATCTTAGGCATTAGGAGACGAAACCTAAGAAGGAAGGTGGATATCCAGTATCTCAAAGGAAATAAGTAGACGGGAAAAAATGGAACCAAGATTCCAGACTCCTCATCCAGTGCTTTCTGCACTACATCACATGTTTCCACAAAAATGCACTGGAATTAAAAACCAAAGGGGAGTGACGTGAGCAAGATGGTGGCATGACCAGATCGTGCTCCCGTCCCGACACGGAAACACACGCACACACACGCGCCCCCATCCCGACACGGAAACACATGCACACACACGCGTCCCCATCCCGACACAGAAACACACGCACACACACGTGCCCCCGTCCCGACACGGAAACACACGCACACACACGCGCCCCCGTCCCGACACGGAAACACACGCACACATATGCGCCCCGTCATGACACGGAAACACACATACATACATGAAAGCAGAAGCAGGCAGAATCAAAATTCTCAGGACACTGGGAGCTAGTCGCAGGTTTACAGGAACTAATCAAATGTTGAGTAATAAAAGGGGCAACTTCAAAATGGCATGAAAGCGTTGGTTTTCTGCACGCCCATGTTTACCTGTGTTTCCTGACTATGCAAGGGGTTTCAACTGTGTGGATTATAACAAATTATGGATACATTGCAAAGAATGGGAATTCCATATCACTCAATTATAGTTGTGAGGAACCTGTACCTAGACCAACAGGCAGTCATTCAAACAGAAGAAGGTGATACTGTGTGGTTTAAAATCAGAAAAGTTGTGCATCAGGGTTGTATCCTTTACTGTACTTATTCAATCTGGGTGCTGAGCAAATAATCCAAGAAATTGGACTGTATGAAGAAGAATGTGGCATCAGGATCAGAGGAAGACTCATTAACAACCTGTGATATGCAGATGACACAAGCTTGCTTCTGAAAGTGAAGATGACTTGAAGCACTCACTAATGAACATCAAAGACTTCGGCTTTTACACCTGAACATAAAGAAAACAAAAACCCTCACAACTGGACTAATAAGTAACATCATGAAAGATGGAGAAAAGATCGAAGCTGTCAAGGATTTCATTTTACTTGGATCCACAGTCAACACCCATGGAAGGAGCAGTCAAGAAATCAAATGACGTATTGCGTTGGGCAAATCTGCTACAAAAGACTTCTTTAAAGTGTTAACAAGCAAAGATGTCACTTTGAAGACTAAGGTGCACCTGACTAAGGTGCTATGGTATTTTCAATAGCCTCCTATGCATGTGAGAGCTGGACAATGAATAAGGAAGACTGAAGAAGAATTGATGCATTTGATTGTGATGTTGGGGAAGAATATTCAATGTACCATGGACTGCTAAAAGAACAAACAAATCTGTCTTGGAGGAACTGCAGCTGGAATGCTCCTTAGAAGTGAGAATGGCCAGACTTCGACTCTTGTACGTTATGTAGGCATGATGGACTGATCATGAACCCCTCTGCTGAGGTCAGCTGGTGACACATCATGGGGTTTTCTGGCATAGCTAGCCCCTCTCTTAGTCATTAACATAACTTTTCAAGATAAAAGACACTTCAGTCACTGTTGTTTGTTGTTATATACCGTTGAGTTGTCTCCCACTCACAGCGACCTTATGTACAACAGAACTAAAGACAGAGACCAAATTCTTTGGGCAAAGTTAACCCCATACTGAGACACAGCTCTCTTTCCCAGAATAAGTCCCATGAAATTCCTTTGTCTCCTTTTACTTGTACTCCTTTAAGTGGGTCTCTTTTTAAAAAAACTAGGCCCCTTTCTTGCAAACAAATCATCCATAAGACAGTGTCAATTTTCTCCAGCCAAAGACCATAAAAAACAAAACAAAACAAAAACAAAAACAACAACAACAACAAAAACCTCACTGCTGTGGAGTTGATTCCAACTCACAACGACCCCTCCTTAGGTTTCTGAGGCGGTATCTCTATGGAAGTAAATTGCCCAGTCTTCCTTTCAGGGAATGGCTTGGGGGTTTGAAGTGCCAGCCTTCTGGACAGCAGTCAAATGCCTCAGGCATATACATGACATAAAATTGCCATTTTAACCATTTGTAAGTGTACAATTCAATGACATTGATTACATTCACTATGCTGTGTAACTATCACACTAAAAACTAAAATGTTTTTCATTACCCCAAACAGAAACTTGATGTCTTAGTTCTCTAGTGATGTTGTAACAGAAATACCACAAGTGGGTGGCCTTAATGAACAGAAATTTACTTTCTCACTGTTTAGGGTGCTAGAAGTTTGAATTGAAGGTGCTGGCTCTTGAGGAAGTCTACAAGTTTCTCTGTTGGCTCTTGAGGCAGGTCCTTGTCTCTCTTCAGCTTCTTTTTCTTGATTATCTTCATGTTGGTTGACATCTGTCTTTCCCCATCTCTGCTTCCTTAATCTGCCCTTTTATGTCTCAGAAGAAATTGAGTAAGACACTGTACACTAATACTGCTTCATCAATACAACATAGAAAACCCTTTCCCAAGTAGATAATGGGCTAGGGCTTAGAACACATCTTTCTGGGTACCACAGTTCCATCCAATAACGTTTGGTATCCATTAAGCAATAACTGTACAACAAAAATGCCCATCAACTAATGAATGGATAAACAAAAGTTAGTATATCCACACAACGCAGTATGAGTCAGCCTTATAAAGGAATGAACATGCTACAACACAGATGAAACTAAAAAATATTATGCTAAGTGAGAAATGCCTGACAAAAAAATGGCTACGCATTTATGATCCTATTTATATGAAAAGCCCAGAATAGGCCAATCCAGAGAGACTGAAAGTAGATGAATGTTTGCCAGGGGCTTGGGAAAGAGGGGCTCTGGAGGTGCAGTGCCTAAGGCATTAGACTGCTAACCGGAAGGTTGGTGGTTCAAACCCAGAAGCCACTTCTTAGAAGGAAGATGGGACAATCTACTTCCGAAAATGTTTACCACCTCAGAAACACAATGGGGGTCGTTATGAGTCTGAATCTCGATGGCATTGAGTTTGGTTTTTTGGTTTTGGGAACAGGGGAGTGGGCAGTGACTGCTTAATGGGTAGGGAGTTTTCATTTGAGGTGATGAGAAATTTCAAGAACTAGGTAGTAGGGACGCTCGTACAACGCTATGAACATACTTAAAGCTGCTACAGGGTTTGCTTTAAAAAGGATAAAATGGTAGCTTTTATATCACAAATATTTTAGCACAATAAAAAATAAATTACATTAAAAACATAAAAAAGGAATCTCAAGGCACCCTGGTGGCACAATGGTTAAAGTGTTCAGCTGCTAATCAAAAGGTCAGCAGCTCGAACCCACCAGCTGCTCCACAGGAGAAAGATGTGGCAGTCTGCTTCCATAAAGATTACACCCTTGGCAACCCTTTGGGGCAGTTCTATTCTGACCTACAGAGTCACTACGAATCAGAATCGAATTGATGGCAATGTTATTGTTTTAAAACTATTACTGTAATTACAGCGTAAGGTTACTTATCTAACGTTTATCTGCCAGCTTCTCCCTCCCTCACCTCCTCGCTGAAATAACCACAGGTGACCACTGAGGTACCCACTGCCTCTCACTCACCAATCGAGGAGGAAGACAGGCCCTGAGAGAGAAGAATGAGAGGAAAATGACAGAAAGGAGGAGAAGGGAGAGAGAAAGAGAAAGAGAGGGATCAGAAGGGCAGCAAAGAGAGAGCGAGGCAGAGACAGGAGAGGACAGAGGCATGGAGACAGGAGGGGAGAGAGATGGAGAGACAGGTAAAGGCGGGCAGGAGGAGAAAGAAGTTCTTCAGAATAAGAAGAGGTGGAGAGGGAGGGAAAGAATGAGAGACACACAGAGAAGGAAGAAGGGGAGAGACAGAGAGAGAGAGGAAGACAGAAGTGAGAGAATGAGAGGCAGCAGGGAGGAGGGTGTGAGCAAGACTGAGATCTCAAGATCATGGCCCTGACAACTGACCCTGAGCTCTGGTACGACCTTTTGGTACATTAAAGGAGAACAGCAAATACGGTGGTGCCCTCAGATCAGATGATGTCAGCTACCGAGAGCCCTGCCAGCAGTCTCCAGCGCTCTCCTATTAACTTATTAACATTCCACTCAGTGGTCAATCTCACTGCCCAGTCAGCCGGTGCAGTTTCAATGCTTCTCCTGCAGGGGTTGTACAAGCCCAGCATTACCAGCTCCGGGACCACAGTGCCCACTCCAAGCTTGACCTTATAGGGTCACTTAGCCAAAGTGGTCCAGTCCACTCACCCCACCATTCCCACGAATCAACTCTCCTCCTGCCAGCAGCCTGAGTGTTGGGTGGAGAAAGGCAAAGCCTCCTGCCAAGGTTGGAGCTTGTACAACCGACATTGAGAAATCGGAGGTCTTGCTGAGTCAGGGCTGAGAGGGTGGGGTTGGGGAGAGAGAGCTACTCATAGGAGAAGAAGGAAGAAGGAGGAGGGAGGGCTTAACTCCCACCCCTGTGCACCTCCTGTCCCTCCTCATCATCTCACAGTAGCCTGGTGTCTTTTTAAGGTGTCCCTTAGGGACCAGGTTTACTGGTCTGGTAGAGCCTGGTGAGACTCCTGGGACTATGGCCCCTAGTTCCCCTTCAGGTCTGGAATTGAACTCACTCCTGTGGCTTCCAGCCAAACAATACACAGGCATGTGTTGTTGTTGTTGTTAGATGCCGTTGAGTCGTCTCTGACTCCTAGCTACCTTATGCACAACAGAGCGAAACACTGCCTGATCCTTGCTACACCTGAGCCCATCATTGCAGCCACTGTGTCAATCCATCTTGTTGAGAGCCTTCCCTTTTCTCATTGACACTCCACTTTACCAAGCACGATATCCTTCTCCAGGGAATTGTTCATTCTGACAACATGAACAAAGTAGGTGAGACAAGTTTGGCTTTTTTTTTTTTTTTTTTAATTTTTACTGTGATTTGAATGAAAGTCTACAGAGCATATTCACTTTCCACACAGCAACTCACATATACTTTGTCTCATGACATCGACTGCAATTTCCCACAATGCAACACCTCCTCTCCCACTTCCTCCCCATAGTTATCTCTTCCCTGTGTCCTTCTCTCCCTTGCACTCCTGCCCCGAGCTGTCTCCCTGTGCATACACTGCCCTTCTATTCTCTCATGATTGATCTCTCCCCCTTTTTTTTTTTTTCCTATGATTTTGAGTTTTGTTCTACATTGTTCTCCCACTCTATCCAGGATCTCCTACATAGATCCCATTTCGAGTGATTGATAGTGGTAGCTGGCCACCATCTAGTTCTTCTGATCTCATAGTCGTATAGGCTGTAAATCACATGGTGTACCAGTCACTTGTACTAATTGTTTCCATGTGTCTTTGGTTTTCTTCATTCTTCTTTGCTCTGGATGAGGAGAGTGCCATTGTTCCATCTTGATGGCTCCTTGCAAGCTTTTAAGATCTCAGTCACTACTCGCCAAAGTAAGATGTGGAACAATGTTTTGTGCAGTATGTTATGCCAATTGAGCTTGAAGTCCCCTGTAACTACGGTCCTGAGCCAACAGGTCCAACTAACTACTCATTCCCTCTGGGTAGCTGGCTGTGGCCAAGAAGTGACTACAACCTTGTCCCTTGTCAGCTCTACTATATACATGGGAATTCTTACAGAACATACCAATACACTTGTAGAAACATTGTCTGCCAACTCTATACATGGTCTTGGGCACACTCTCCCCTGCATAGACATACCTCATAGTTCAGCCTGTCCACCCATCTATCCACCTGTATATCCATGCTTCCCTTCACTGACAACGCAGTACTGTATGTGCAAAAGGGTGCATCTTTGTTGTCTGTACCTTCCATGAACCTCTCCATGTCTTCCTCTTCCTCAATGCCACTGTGCTGATCACTCACATTTGGTACACTGCCCTTCTCTTCACCCAAATCAATACTTATCTCTACTTATCTAACAGTGTTCCCTCCTCTCCCCTCCCACCCCTGATAACCAACAAAGAAAATTTCCTTCCATATATAAACCTTTCCTTGACTCTTTACAATAACAGACTAATACAGTATTTTTCCTTCTGTGATTGAATTATTTCAGTCAGCATACTGTCCTCCAAGTTCATAGTTTGGCCATTCTTGCTTCCAAGGAGCATTACGGCTGCACTTCTTCTGGGACAGATTTGTTCTTTTAGCAGTCCATGATACTCTCAGCATTCTTTGCCAACACCACAACTCAAAAGCAGTCTTTCTTATTTCTTATGCATGCCTCGCATGCATATGAGGCCAACTGAAAATACCATGGCTTGGGTCAGGCACACCTTAGTCTTCAAGGAGATATCTTTTCTCTTCAGTGCTTGAAAGAGGTCTTTTGGAACAGATTTGCCCGATGCAATATGTCTTTTGATGTCTTGACTGCTGCTTCCATTGGCGTTGATTATAGAACCAAGTAATATGAAGTCTTTGACAACTTCAGTCTTTTCTCCATCTATCATGATGCTGCTTATTGGTCCAATTGTGAGGATTTTTGCTTTCTTTATATTGAGGTGTAATCCATACTGCACACTGTAGTCTTTAATCTTCATCAGTAAGTGCTTGAAGTCATCCTCACTTTCAGTAAGCAAAGTTGTGTCATCTGCATATCTCAGGTGGTTAATGAGCCTTCCTCCAATCCTGATACATAATGAGTAAGTATGGTGAAAGGATACAACCCTGACACACTCTCTTCCTGATTTTAAACCATTCAGTATCCCATTGTTCTGTTCGAATGACAGCCTCTTGGTTTATGTGCATGTTCCTCATGAGCACAATTAAGTGTTCGGGAATTCCCATTCTTATCAATGTTATCCACAATTTGTTATGATCCACATAATCCAATGCCTTTGCACAGTCAATAAAACACAAGTAAACATCTTTCTGGTATTCTTTGCTTTGAGCCAAGATCCACCTAACATTAAGCTATGATATCCCTCACTCCACATCCCCTTCCGAATCCAGCTTGCATTTCTGGAAGCTCTCTATCAAATATACTGCTGCAACCATTTTTGAATTATCTTCAGTAAGACTTTACTTGTGTGTGATATCAGTGATTGTTCGATAATCTCCACATTCTGTGGGATCACCTTTCTTTGGAATGGGTACAAATATGGATCTCTTCCAGTCAGTTGGCCAGGTAGCTGTCTTCCAAATCTCTTGGCATAGCTGAGTGAGTGCCTCCAACGCAGCACCAATTTGTTGAAACATTTCGATGGGTATTCTGTCAATTCCTGGAGCCTTGTTTTTCAGTATTCAGTGCAGCTTCAACTTCTTCCCTCAACACCATTGGTTCTTGATCATCTGCCACCTCCTGAAATGGAAGATTATCTACCAATTCTTTTTGGTATAGTGACTCTGTATCCATCCATCTTCTTTTGATGTTTCCTGCATCATTCAACATATTGCCCATGGAATCTTTCAATATTGCAATTCAAGGCTTAAATTTTTTTCCTCAGTTCTTTCACCATGAGAAATGCCAAGCATGTTCTTCCCTTTTGGTTTTATAACTCCAACTCTTTGCATATTTCATTATAATAACAGACTTTGTCTTCTTAAGCTGCTCTTTGAAATCTTCTGTTCAGCTCTTTTATCCTGTTGATTCTTCTACTTGCTTTAGCTACTTTCCATTCAAGGGACAAGTTTCAGAGTCTCTTCTGACATCCACTTTGGTCTTTTCTTCCTTTCCCATCTTTTTAATGACCTTTTGCTTTCTTCGTGGATGATGTTCTTGATGTCATCAAGAATAATTTCTGTGGTTTTTGGTCACTGGTGTTCAATGCATCAAATCAATTTTTTAGATGGTCTCTAAATTCAGGAGACGACGTGTAGCATTGGGAAAGTCACTGGTGTTCAATGCATCAAATCAATTTTTTAGATGGTCTCTAAATTCATTAGACGATGTGTAGCACTGGGAAAGTCAACTGCGAAGGAACTGTTTCAAGTGCTGAGGAGCAAGGATATCTCCTTGAGGACTAAGGTGCGCCTGACACAAGCCATGATATTTCCAATCGCCTGGTATGCATGTGAGAGCTGGACAATGAATAAGGAAGACCGAAGAAGAGTTGATGCTTTTGAGTTGTGGTGCTGGCGGAGAATGCTGAAAGTACCATGGACTGCTAAAAGAACTAACAGATCTGTCCTGGAGGAAGTGCAGCCAGAATGCTCCTTGGAAGCAAGAATGGCCAGACTTCATCTCACCTATTTTGGTCATGTTGTAAGAAGGGACCATTCCCTGGAGAAGGATGTCATGCTTGGTAGGGTGAAGGGTCGACGAAAGAGGGGGAGGCCTTCAACGAGATGGATTGATATGGTGGCTGCGATGATGGGATCAAGTATAGCAGGGATTGTGGGGCTGGTGCGGGATCGGGCCGTGTTTCGTTCTGCTGTGCATGGGGTCGCTATGAGTCGGAAACGACTTGACGGCACTTAACAACAACAACAACAAATTCAGGAGGGATATAATCAAGGTCATATTTTGGATCTCGTGGACTTCTTTTAATTGTCTTCAGCTTCAACTTGAACTTGCATATGAGCATTTCAGGGTATTCACAAAGGCTCCTTTTGTTGTCTGAAAATCATAGCGACTAACTCACAGTTTTTCCCTCTCCTATCACTTTTTTTTCAGGTAAATAGAACATCTAGATCCCCTTTAAGGATGCTGCATTCTTTAGATTTACTATTCCCAATAACCTATTCTTTGAACCATAACCCCCTCCCACAGCTAGTTTCAACTGAGAACCACAGCCTACAACGAGGTGACCCTGAGAAAGAAGACACTGAGCCTTGGGGCAACCAAGATAAAGAAGAAATGGGGATACTCCTGGCAGACCGAGAGGCCTGAGGGTGCTCGCTCCCCTACTCCGCCCCCTTGTGGAGTTAACCTCTCTAGGCAGGGGTGAGAAACCTGAAAAACACGTCTCCTGACCAAGGACGTTTTCTTATCACTGACTGGAAGATGAGCTGAGAGGGCACAAGACAAGTACGACTCATCTCATAAAGAGAAGAAAACATTATCAGCATTCCCCAAGTCCCCCCTACCCCCTCAGCTCAAATCCCTTTAAAAACTCTAACCATTCCCCAGCTCAGGGAGACAGACACTTTTAGAGAAACGATTCTCACTGTCTCCTTGGGTATCGATACTCAATAAACCTTTTGATTTCCGTCTTCAACCTGTTGTGATCATTGGCTCTTCGTCACAGGGGGTAAGGACCTTGTTTGCTTACAACATGGCACACTAGTTACAAATGATGAACCAATGTAGATACATTACCGTTTTGGTTACCTAGTGATGCTCTGGCAGAAATATACCACCAATGGGATGGCATGAACAAACAGGAGTTTATTTTCTTACAGTTTAGGAGGCTAGAAGTCTGAGTTCAAAGTGCCAGGCTCTAGGGGCTGGGTGAAAGCCCCTTGACCTTGGGCTTCAGCTTTGCCTCTTGCTCCTGGCCCACTGACGCTGGAGGCTTCTCTTAACTCAGGCAGCTAATGGCTGCTAAGGCTGACAAATCCAAGGTCAACAAGTAATAAGGCACAGTCCTGCTATTACCAAACCACACAGCAGGCCATTGATTCAAGTCCATTAAGAATCCCAAGATTGGCAGACAACATGACAGGCAAAAGGTCATGGCAGGGTTCAAGCATGCCATAAGCTGCAGACCTTCCTCAAAATTTCTCCTTATTTACAGGAAGCTGACCACATGCCAAAGAGCTACTCAGCTGCTGGTGGCAGATTCCACTATGGAGTTAATTGCCAGTCTTATCACGGGGGATAATTACCACCAGCTCCCCAGCCACTCAAAACTAGGCCCAGCCAAGTTAACATATAATTTTTAACTACCACAATTACTGGAGCTCTGGTAGCATAGTGCATAAAACACTTGACTACTAACTAAAAAGCTGGCAATTCAAACCCACCAGCCACTCCTCGGAAGGAAGGTTGGGTAATCTACTTCCATAGTGATACTGCCTCAGAAACCCAGGAGGGGTCGCTATGAGTCGGGGCAGATCCGATGGCACATAACAACAACAACAAAACCATAGTTTACATTAGTGTTCACTCTTTGTGTTGGGCAATGCTGGGTTTTGACAAATGTATGGTAACACATTTACAATATCCTGAAGAATAGTTTTACTATGGAAAACATCCCATGCTCCACCTACTCATTCCTCCCCACCCTCCAACCCCTGACAACCCCTGATCTTTTCACCATCTGTATAGTTCTGTCTTTTCCAGAATGTCACATAGTTGGAATCATACAGTAGGTAGCCTTTCTAAGGCATCTGACTGCTAACCAGAAAGTTGGTGGTTCAAACCCACCAGCTGCTCTGTGGAAGCAAGACTGGACAATCTACTTCTGCAAAGATTTACTGCCTCGGAAACCCAATGGGGGTCACTATGAGTTGGAATCAACTTGATGGCAGTTGGGCTTGGTTTGGTGGGTTTTCTTTCTCTTGGCAATATGCATTTAGGTCCTTCCACGTCTTTTTGTAGTATCCCTGTCTTATTATCTCTCTTTTCTGTCTATGCCTCTCTCACTGCTTCTCTTTCTCTTGCGTTCAGAGCCTGTCTCTCTGAATTCTCTCTTACTATGCTCTTTGCCCAGATACTCCCCCTTCTTCTGGCTCGCTGCCCTGTGAGAAGAGGTGTGGTGGAGTGGTTATATAATTTTTTGTTATGAACTCAAGGGAGTGAGGGATGAGGGGGAGGCCAGGAGAGAACATTTTCTTCCTTCTCACCCTTCTTAGTGATCTCTTTTTTCCCCAGTCCTTTGACCTGGCCTCACAGGACTCCTAGCTCCATTCTTCCTGGATTGGGTGGAGAGATCAGATACCACTCCTTCCTCTCACCTGGGGATAAACCAAAAAAACCAAACTCACTGTCATCAAGTCAGATCCGACTCATAGCGACCCCTCCTTGGGTTTCCAAGGCAGTATCACTATGGAAGTACATTGCCCAACCTTCCTTCTAAGGAGTGGCTGGTGGGTTTGATCACCCGCCTTCTGGTTAGCAGTCAAATGCCTTAGGCACTATGTGGGGATAGTCAGGGAATAAACAGTACATGACAAGAAGAATGGTAGACAGGGACTGCAGTCAGGGAGGGCTTTCCAGAGAAGGCAGGCAGCTGGAAGGCTCTGGTCCATGTTCCAGAAAAGGCATAAAGCTATGGGATCAAGATGCCAGTGGTTTTGCAAGTCACCCAGGTCAGCTAGGTTGAGGCCTGGGGGATCTGGTTTCTGATCTTCAAAACCGAGATCCCTGAGAACAGAAGGAGGGATGCTGGGTTTTCTCCCCAGTCCTGGGTTCCAACAAGGGAGGAAGTACTTTCCTGCCTACCCCTTCCTGGGGGGTCTTGGTTACCATGGTGCTCTGGAAAATCCCATAGGCCATTGTCCTACCCACCGGAGAAAAATAATAAGCAGCTTACACTCCCAACGGGGGCACTAGTGGTTTAGTGATAGGACTCTTGCCTTCCATGTGGGAGATCAAGGTTTGATTCCCAGCCATTGCACCTGATGCATGGCTGCCACTCAACTGTCAGTGGAGGCTTAGCCCATAGTGCAGTGGTTAAACACTCAACTACTAACCAACAGGCCAGTGGTTTGAACCTACCAGCCACTCCACAAAGATGTGGCAGTCTGCTTCCATCAAGATCATAGCCTACTAGTGACTGGTACACCATCCGTTCCACAGCCTATACGACTATGGGACCAGAAGAACTGGATGGTGCCCGGCTGCCACTGTCAACCATTCAGAGGGGGATCTATGTAGGAGATCCTGGATCGAGAGGGAGAACAATGTGGAACAAAACTCAAAATCATTTGGAGAAAAAAGGGGGAGGCGCAGGTTTGCTGGTCCGATAGAGCCGGATGGAACCACTGAGACTATGGCCCCTAGCTGCCCTTCAGATCTGGAATTGAACCCACTTCTGTGGCTTCCAGCCAAACAAAAGACAGGCATATGAGTTGAACACTTATCTGAGGTAGATACACTCCTTGGAGAGAACAATCATGGGAGAAAGAAGGGTTGCTTATGTACAGGGAGACAGTTCAGGGGGCAGGAGTGCGTGGAGGGATGGACACAGGGAAGAGGTGACTATTGGGAGGAAGTGGGAGGGGAGTGGTTGCATTGTGGTAAATTGTGGTCAATGTCATTAGACAAAGTGTAATGTGAACTGCTGTATGGAAAGTGAATTTGCTCTGTAAATCTTCACCCAAATCACAATAAAAATAAAATAAAATAAAATAAAATAAAACATCACAGCCTAGGAAACCATGTGGGGGAGTTCCACTCTGTCCGACAGGGTCTCTGTGAGTTGGAATCAACTTGGCACATGACAACAACAAACGATGCTGAACTGGTTGCAGCAGAGCTTCTGGATTAAGATTAGGAAAAAAGGCCTGACAAACTACTTCTGAACACCAGCCAATGAAACCCTATAGGATCACAGCAGCCCGTTTTGCAACTGACCGTGGGGATGGCACAGGACCAGGCAGTGTTTTGTTTCACCGTGCTTGGAGTCACATGAGCCGAGGACCAACTTTGTGGCAGGTAACAACAATAAGAACAACATACTCCCAACATATCAGCACTTGGGACCTCCCTATCCTACCCACATATCTCACCATCTCCTACTGTGCCATCCCAGACCCCTCCCCACAGTGCAGCTCGAGATGAGGAGACCTAGGCAAGTCACTGGTCTCTGGTGGCAAATAGCTCCTGGTGCTGGAAACAGACCCACAAATCCCAACTTTGCTCCTTGAGAGCTGTATGACACGGATGAGTCTCAAGCTGTCCAAAATGCAAAATGGGACTGACACACAGACATGAAGATACAGTGAGGGCATGGAAGGAACTAAAGAACTCAGCAGAGTGTGTTACAGAGGATACACTCAGGAATGGGTAGACCCTCTCCTTCTTCCTGTCTCCCTTATTGGTACAACACCCAGTTGAAAATCCATGCTGTAATCTACATACCACCCACTGCCATCAACCTCAGTCTACCCTCAGCCTGACTGCTCAGGCTCATTGCTCTAGCCATTGGTCTCCTCCCTGATAATAAGAATTTCCCTGAGAACATATTTCAAAGGGCCTAGAAGCCTATGGAGGAGCTCTGGTGGCATAGTGCCTAAGACACTTGACTGCTAACCAGAAGGCTGGCGGTTCAAACCCACCAGCCATTCCTCGGAAGGAAGGCTGGGCAATCTACCTTTGTAGTGATATTGCCTCAGAAACCCAAGGAGGGGTCACTATGAGTCGGGTCCGACTTGACGGCACGTAACAACAACAACAACAGGAGCCTATGGTAGAGAATAGTTCTTGGATAATAATAATGGCACCATATCAATGACTTTACATAAAATTAATCCACAAAATAGTCTTGCAAAGGAAGTATTACTACTGGCACTCTCATTTTACAGAAAAGGAAACTGAATCTCAAAGCAGTGACATGTCTTGTTCAAGATCATACACAGCAAAAAGGTAGCAGAGGCAGGACTTGAACCCAGTTCCACCTGGCCTTGGAATGTGTACTTTCAGCCACTGTCTTCAACCAGCTCTCAAAGGACAACTCTGGACGGGGTGGACATAAGTGAAGGGGTAGCAATGAAGACAAGGAAATGACCCCAGGAGCTCAGTGCTCAATGGTGAGCTTATCACAGAAACTAGAAGTTATATAACTCACAACCATGGTAACTCCCTCTGGGTATCCACTCCCAGGGAACTTAATCCAAAGATATTCAGGTTATCGAAGAAGCTGAATCCCAGGATCCTTGTAATTAGGGCCCATGGCCAAAGGCAGTTCCTTCTTCCTGGTGCCATGGGGATCCACAGGACCTTCACTCTTTTTCTGTTTTCTTTCCACCAGGAATCATGTGAACAAAAGCAGCAACAAGCCCAAAGGCATTTATTTCCGCTGTGTCTGGGGAACTATCTGGGACCCCAGCTCCTCCTCTCAGACTTTCCTAAGGATGTGTGTCACAGCTGAATAGCAACCTTGCTCTTTGCATGGTGTTTTCCTACCAGCTCTGTCAGTTCCAAGTGAGCCACTATTAATTGTCCCCCTACATCTATTCTTTCTTTAGTAATGCTGTTGTTTGTTGCCTTTGTGTCAACGCTGACTCATGGCGACTCCATGTGTTACAGAGTAGAGTTGCTCTGTAGTTTTCTCGGCTGTAATCTTTTGAAAACAGTATCATATTGTGTTTATGGTTAAACAGCAGTTCCCATTCAACACTTTCTACTCAACTTTTTCAATGACTTGGTTACAATCCTCACAATGTATGTTATTATTTCTATTCTAGTCGTCCCATTTTCTTGGCTGTAATCTTAACGGAACCAGCTCAGAGAACCCCTAAATCTGAGCTGAACACAAGAGTATCCAGAATAAAGACTGCATTTTTCTGTCTCCCGTGCAGCTAGCTATGGCCTTGAGACTAAGTTTTGGCCAATGAGGTATGAGGGGAAATGATGTGTGCAACTTCCAGGTTGTGCCCTCCAATCCTCCTGCTCCATTGTCCTGTTGGCTGGGATGTATACCTAGCTCATGGGGTGGGTACGCCATCTTCAGCTGGGAAAATAAAGGCAATGCCCAGGGAGATTGTGGAGTTAAAGACAAGAAACTTGGATTCTTAGCCCTGGAGTTGCAATATCACCTTCGACTGCTTACACATGGACTGGTACATGGGCGATAAACTGTTCTGCTTTGTTGTTGCCAGTGGATGTCAAGTTGACTCCAGCTCATTGTGACCTTATGTACAACAGAACGAAATATTGCCTGGTCCTGTGCCATTTTCATGAGTGTCAGTATGTTTGAGTCCAATGTTGGGGCTACTCTGTACTGCCTTCCAACCTAGGAGGCTCATCTTACAGCACTACATTGGACAGTATTCTGCTGTAATACATAAGGTTTTCTTCAGCTACTTTTTCCAGAAGATCACCTGGCTTTGACTCCTAGCCTAGAAACTCTGCTGAAACTTGTCTACAATAGGTGCCTCTGCTGGTATCTGAAATACAAGTGATATAACCTCTAGAATCATAGCAACATGCAAACCATTACAGTATGACACACTGACAGATGGGTGGTGGCAACTGTTATGTTTGGATCTCTGATACTAATTAATAAAACATCCTTTCCTTTTATGACATCCTACTTCAACATCTCTAACCAAAAATTCATAGGAATCACTCTCCCCAGTCTCAGGGAGACTTGCCACTTGAAGACCCTGCTAACTAGAAGTTGCCAGTTCAAACTTACCAGCTACTCCTCAGAAGGAAGGTTGGGCAATCTACTTCTGTAGTGATACTGTCTTGGACCCAAGGAGGGGTCGCTATGAGTTGGATCCAACTCCATGGCAGTGAGAGAGTTAATTCACCCCTAGTTGCCTATGCACTGATTTCAAAACGCTTCTCACTCCAGAAGAGTCCATTCAAATTTCCTTTCTTCATTATGTCTATCATCAGGCATTCTTCTATCATTCACATCCAACCAGGCAATTCTCTCTAGCTGTGAAAACATCTAATACCATCCATTCTTCCATTGTTTGTCCTCTAGTACACTCACAGTACATCTATCCATCCCTCCCTCCTATCATGTATCCAGCCATCCACTAATTCTTCCATCATTACATCCTCCCATCCATCTATCTACTTACTTATTCTTTATTCATCCACCAACATATTCAATCTTCCATCCATTTGCCATACTCCTATTGATTTCTCCACTGATCCACTGACATCCATGATCCTTCTCTCCATTTGTCCACCCACACATCTGTCCATCCATCCATCCTCCCACACATCCATCCTTCTTGTCATCATTCAGCCATACTTCCTTCCATCTGATTCTTGCTTTTACCCACTTTACCAACTTTGATCCTTCTAAATAAATATCCACTGACAGAGAGGCCTGTGTGCCTGTATCTAGGTCTTCTTTATCAGGGCAAGTATCCTTACTGGTTGATGCACTTTCTCTCTTTCCCAGTCTGACTTGCTTACTGAGTCCTGAGCTATCCTTTGACTTTTCAGGAGGAGAAAGGTTGGGATTTGGTCTTCTTGTCCAACTTTAGAAGAAAAAAAGGAGTGAGGAACACTGAACTGGGTACTTGTGGGGAGAAGGCTCAAGAGGAAGACTCAGAAATGGGCTCTCATTTGGTTCCAGATGACCCCGCCTGGGCTTCTCAGCATCACTCACATATCAGCTTCATTCCACCCCCCACTCATAAGCTCATTCCTTATCACCCCTGTGCACGACCACAACCAGAGTCCTTCCTGCATCCCCAGGTTTCAGCCTCCTGGGCTGTTCTCTATCCAGTGAGGGACAGAAGGAGGGGACTCATAAGTGTCTAGCATGAGGAACTGGTGTTACCCCCATTCTGTTATTCCCAGAGTGTGGCTCTTCATGAGGCTTGACTCACCATGAGGAAGAAGAGAGGGCCCTAAAAGCAGAGCGAAGGGCTTCTAGTATGTACCCAACTCTAGCCTGTGGGCAAAGGGAAGAAACTCCAGAACTTGGGGTACAGCAGATGTGGTCTGGCCAATGGGGAGCACTGTAAGTTCTTTTGTTACTTTTTGATTTTTTTTGCAAGACTTGAGGATGGAGAAATGAATCACCCAAGAGCAGAGCCAAGGGGAGGCTGGCTTCCTGCTAGAGTTGTCTCAGGAGACCAAGTATACAACATCTGCTAAAGGGTGAGAAGAGGATACAGGAGTCTGAGAATTTTAAACCACATGGGAGGAGTCCCTTCCTTGGCAAGGTCTGGACTAGATTTCACAAGCCTGAGACCCAAAGTGACTCTTCATAAGAAAGGTCATTGAAACTCCTCTTACCCAGAATATATTAACCACAGATAGGATGAGGGAGTCCTGTGAACTCCCTGAAATTTAAAACCCAACTGATAACAAATACTTCCAGGAAAATTGCATTTCCACATACAGAATAATAAATTAAGATCTACGTCTCATACTACCCACAAAAACCAATTCAAAATGGATCAAGGACCATTTTAGAAGAAAACATTTTCAAAGAAAATGTAGAAGTGAGGTTGTGTGACCTACTTTTTAATGATTATGGGTTTTATAGATTATGGGATTGAGGCATATTCTGCCCATGAAGGACTCTGGTATTGAGCAAGAGTGACTGACCAGACAGTAACCCTGTCCCACAGTCATTCAGGGATATTAACCAGACTCTCCTCTCATCTCTCATCCTGCTGGAGTTAACAGGTACTGATTAACTGCCTTTAACAATCAATCCAACTATCAATTAGCAAAATAAACTTTCTAGGACTCTCTAGGATGATTTCTCTAATGGTTTCCAGACTTCACTTTGCCCTCCTTTCTTCCTGCAGCAGAGATGTCACATTCCTTTCCCCCATTATAATCCACCCACTCTTTGAGTATATTATTATAGATATTATAACCTAGGTAACTGTCCCACCCCTCGTCTGCCAGCTTGTGTTGTTCTGGTGGCTTGCATGTTGCTGTGACGCTAGATGCTATGCCATCAGTATTTCAAATACCACCAAGTTTACCCATGGTGGACAGGTTGAAGCAGACCTTCCAGACTGAGATAGGAAGGACATGGCCAGGTCTACTTCTGAACATATTAGCCAACATAATGAATAGCAGGGAAACCCCATCTGATATAGTGCCAGAAGATAAGCCCCTCAGGTTGGAAGACACTTAAAATATAACTGGGGAAGAGCTGTCTCCTCAAAGTAGAGTCTACTTTAATGACCTAGATGGAGTAAAGCTTTCTGGACCTCCATGTGCTAATACAGCATGACTCAAAATGAGAAGAAATAGTTGCAAACATCAATTAATAATCAGAACCTGAAATGTATGAAGTATGAATCTAGGAAAATATGAAGTTGTCAAAAATGAAATGGAACACGTAAAGATTGATAACATAGGCATTTGTGAGCTGAAATGGACTGGCACTGGCCATTTTAAATCAGACAGTTATACTGTCTACTAAGCCAGGAATGATGAATTAAAGAGGAATGACATTGTATTCATGGTCAAAAAGAACATTTCAAGATTTATCTTGATATATAATGCTGTAAGTGATAGGAAAATATCCATACACTTACAAGGAAGACTAGTTAATTCTACTATTATTTCAATTTATGCACCACTAAATTTTTGAAGAGTTTTACCAATCTCTGCAGTGTGAAAGTGACCAAACAATCAAGATATATTGATAATTACTGGTGAATGGAATAAAAAAGTTGAAAACAAAGAAGCATCAGTAGTTAGAAAATATGGCCTTGGTAATAGAGAGACTCTGGAGATCACATAATAGAATTTTGCAAGATCAATGACATTCATTGTAAACACCTTTTTTCAACAACATAAATAATAACTACATGTGTGGACCTTGCCACATGGAGTACATGGAATCAAACAGACTACATATGTGGAAAGAGATTATGGAGAAGCTCAATGTCATTAGTGAGAACAAAGCCAAGGGCTGATGAAGGAACAGTCCATCATTTGCTCATATGCAAGTTTTACACTGAAGCTGAAGAAAATTAAAACAAGCCCACAAGAACCAAAATATGAGCTTTGGGTCATCCACTTGGAAGGGGATCTATGTAGGAGATCCTTGATAGAGAGGGAGAACAATGTGGAACAAAACTCAAAATCATTTGGAGGGGGAAA
>NW_006921686.1:8776401-8782807 GCF_000298275.1 Orycteropus afer afer
GAGGAGTGGCTGGTGGGTTTGAACAGCCAGCCGTCTGGTTAGCAGGCAAGTGTTTTAGCCACTATACTACCAGAGCTCCCAGAGGAAACCAATAGTTAGATTGGTTTAAATGTAGGCAATGTCACAGGGCTTGGTGTGTGTGTGTGTGTGTGTGTGGGGAGGTTGCTTAGCAATATTCTAAACCCATGGACTTAAAAGACAGCAGAAACTCTTGCAATAATTTCAGAGAAACAACTGCTATAGGTAACCCTTTTTATTTTAGACCTGGAAATTAATTAGAAGATTTTATGAATGTTCAAAAAAAAAAAAAAAAAGAAAAGAAAGGAAGAAAAGGCCAAAATAGGTGTTGGAATAGACTCTGAAATTTGCTCTTGAACAGAGTAGTTAAAGTGAATGGAAGAATGTGAATTGTGCTTTTGTTGGGTGGATTGCTCTGTATAAGTCTATGAGGTCAAGTTGGTTGATTGTGTTGTTGAGTTCTTCTGTATCTTGGCTGAGTTTTTTTTCTAGTTGATCTGTCCCTCCTTGAAAGTGGTGTTAAAGTCTCCTACTACTATTTTAGAGTTGTCCATTGTCTCTTTTAATTCAATTAATATTTGCTTCATATATCTTCGGAGCACTTTCATTGGGTGCATTTATTATCATAATGTCTTCTTTGTCAACTGATCCTTTCAGCATCATATAGTGTCCTTCTTTGTCTTTTAGGTGTTTTTCACCTTAAAGTCTATTTTATCAGAAATTAATATTGTCACTCCTGCTCTTTTTTGGTTCCAGCTGGCTTGGTATATTTTTTTCCCACCTCCTAACTCTTAATTTGTTTTTATCTTTGTGTCTAAGGTGGGTCTCTTTTAGGCAGTATATCGATGGGTCTTCTTTTCTTATCTAGTCTGCCACTCTCTTTCTGTTGATTGGTGCATTTAGTCCATTCACATTGAGTGTAAGCAGTGATAGGTATGAACTGATTGCTGTCATTCTATTGTGTTTTTTTCTCATGTTTTTGGAGTTCCCTTGGTCCATATACTTTCCTGTGCTGAGTTCATTTTGTTGTCAAGTGTTTCCTCTCTTTTCTTCTCTATTTTTGGCTGTGTGCTTACTAAACCCATGTTTTCCTTCCTTGTGGATTTGCTTAAGGGGATTGTTTATTTGCTCTGTGGTTATCTTGGAGTGCATTCTTGTCTCTGTCTGTATTCTTAGAACAGTCTGTTCTATGAGGACATTGTCCAGTTTTCCTCTCCTTTTGGAAGTTTGTACCTAGAACTTTTATTTCCTCTATTTGGTTAGTTGCTATTGTTGTGTGCAGATTGGCTTCCTTGGTTTTTAGTGAACAATGTTTCATGGTCTTATTTTGAGTGTTTATTTCTGATGTGGATTTAGTGTTGATGTCATGTGTCCTGATTTTGTTGTTCTCTGTTGTGGGTTCTCTATTGGAAGGACTTCCTTAAGAATTTCTTTGTAGGTTTGGTCTAGTTTTCACAAAATCCCTTAATTTCTGTTTGTTTGAGAATGTCTTGATTTCACCCTCATATTTGATGGACAATTTGGATGGATGTAGGATTCTTCGTTGGAAGTTCTTTTCCTTTTGTGTTTTATATATGCCATCCCATGGCTTTCTTACCTGCATGGTTTCTACTGAGTAATCAGAGTTCAGCCTAACTGTTTGATTATTACAAGTAATATTTCTTTTGTCCCGGGCAGCTCACAAAATTCTTTCTTTGTCTTTGGTTTTGAAGTTTGATTATGTTATGCCTCGGTGTTTTTCCCTTGCGATCTATCCTGTATGGGGTTCTGTGAGCTTCTTGGACAAACATCTTTTCTTCCTTCATGATATGGGGAAGTTTTCTGTTAGTAGGTCTTCCATAACTTTCTCGGTGTTTTTTTTTTTTTTTTTTTTCTTTCTCTTCTTGTTCTGGAATCCCAATGAGGCATATGTTGTTTCTTTTCACGTAATCCGATATAACTCTTAGTTTCTCTTAATTTCTTTTAAATCTTTGTTCTGATTTTTATTCATATAGGCTGGTGTCCAGGGATTTGTCTTCTAGTTGGGAAATGTGTTCTTCAGCCTGTCCTATCCTATTCTTTTGTGCTTCCACTGTATTGTGCAATTCTGTAATTTTGGCATTCATCTTCTGGATTTCTAACTGCTGTTTTTGTATGAGTTCTGATTATGCATTAATCTTGTTATTTTGTTCTTGAATGGTTTTCATGAGTTCTTCCAGGATACTGTCTGTGTTCTTATTGCTTCTGTTTGGGGTTTCCTTAAGGTCTTGTAGAGTTCTATAAATATACCTTCTCAATTCCTTCTTGGATAATTCTATTGTCTCTTTTTCCTCCATGTTTAACAAGACTTTGGTTTGGGATTTTACTTCTATTATCTTATCCTGCTTCTTTGTTTGATTTGAGGTTGCCTGTTGTTTCCTAGACATTTTGAAGTTGTCTTTAACTGTTAATTATGTATGATTTGTTTTGTCTTGGTTTTATGATTTAATATTTTGAAAAAGGTGGAGCTGGTGTATTTTATTTATTTTTGGCTATTAATTCAGGTGTACTTGGTTGCTCTGCAGTTTTCTTTGTGATGATGGAATCACTGTGTGGAATATGGATGCAGGTCTCTGTTTGTTGTAAAGGGAGTTTAGGATTTGAGCTGGCAGGTGTTATGGTGGCTGAATGCGGTTTTTCTATTGGATGAGGCAGGGTAGAGGCAGAGAAAGGAGGAAGGAGAGAGAGAGAGAGAGAGAGAGAGAGAGAGAGAGAGAGAGAGAGAGAAGCTCCAAGGTGCTAGAAGCCATTTCAAGGGCTTTGAGTGCATTGCTAATGATGACGTCATACTGTTACTCACAGGATGCCGCTCAAGTTCAGCAAAGATTCCAATTGTTAGTGGGCCACCATTCTTCTCCAGTGCACATGGATCCTTCCCCAGAATAGATCATATGTTAGGACATAAAACGAACCTCAATAAATTAAAAAACACTGAAATACTACAAAGCATCTTCTGGGACCACAATTTATTAGAAATTAATAATAGAAAGATCAAGAAAAAAACCTCAAACGTGGAAGTTGAACAATAAACTGCTCACAAACTACTGGTTAACAGAAAAAATAAAAAGTGATATTAAAAAAAATTCCTAGAAACAAACAAGGATGAAGGTACACCATACCAAAACCTATGGGATACAGCAAAAGCAGTACTCAGAGGTCAGTTTATAGCAATAAATGCATACATCAAAAAAGAGAAAAGGAAAAAAAATCAACACTCTAACTCAACATCTCCAAAAACCAGAAAAAGAACAAAAGAATCTTATAGTATCTAGAATTAAGGAAATAATAAAGATCAAAGCAGAAATAAACGAAACAAAACAAAACAAAAAAAAATAGAGAAAATCAAGAAAACAAAAAGCTGGTTCTTCAAAAAGATTAAAAAAATCGACAAACCATTGGCAAATCTAACAAAAGAAAAGAAGAGAAGATGCAAATTACAAGAATAGGAAACAAAAAGGGTGTCATCACAACAGAACCAACTGAAATAAAAAAGACACTGACAGAATATTATGAAAAATATCCCTCACGAACATAGATGCAAAAATCTTCAACAAAATCCTATCCAACAGAATCCAACAACATATCAAAAAAATAATACATCCTGACCACATGGGATTCATACCAGGTGTGCAAGGATGGTTCAACATCAGAAAAGCAATCAATGCAATCCACTACATAAACAAAACAAAAGAACCATATGATTATATCAAGCAATGCAGAAAATGCTTTTGATAAAATCCAACACCCGTTCCTGTTCAGAATTCTCAGCAAAATAGGGATAGAAGGGAAATTCCTCAACAGAGTAAAAGGCATATATGCAAACTCAATGGTCAACATCATTATTAATGGAGAAAGACTCAAGGCATTCCCCTTATGAAAGGAAGGCAGACAGAGATGCTGTCTACCACCACTTCTATTTAACATTGTATTGGAAGTTCTGGCCAGGGCAATAAGGCAAGAAAGAGAAATAAAAGGCATACAAATTGGCAAAGAGGCAGTAAAACGATCTCTACTTGCAGATGATATGATCCTATATGTAGAAAACCCAAGAGACTCAACAAAAAAACTACTGGACTAATAGAGAGGTTCAGCAAAGTGGCAGGATACAAGGTCAACATACAAAAATCAGTTGGATTCCTCTACACCAACAAAGACTTCTGAAGAAGAAATAAAGGAAACAATACCATTTACAATAGCTACTAAAAAGATAAAATATCTAGGAATAAATCTTACCAGAGACACAAAAGACCTATACAAAGAAAACTAGAAACACTACTACAAGACACAACAAGGGGTCCACATAAATGGAAGAACCTGCCTTGTTCATGGATAGGTAAGCTGAATATTGTGAAAATGTCAATACTAGCTAAAGTAATCTATACATTTAATGCAATCCCAATCCAGATACCAACAAAAATTTTTTTAGGACATGGAAAAACCAATTATTGACTTCATATGGAAAGGAAAGAGACCTCAGATAAGCAGAGAACTTCTGAAGAAGAACAACAAAGTGGGAGGTCTCACATGCCTGGATCTTAAAACCTACTATAAAGCCATAGTAGTCAAAACAGCATGGTTTTTGTACAATGATAGACAGATAGACCAATGGAACAGAATCAGAAGTCCAGAAATAGACCCATCAATCTATGGACAGCTGATCTTTGACAAAGGTCCAAAACCCATTAAATGGGGGAAAAGAGAGCATTTTTAACAACTGGTGCTGACAAAACCGGGTATCACTTGCAGAAAAATGAAACAAGACCCATACCTAACCCCATACAGAAAAACAAACTCAAGTTGGAACAAAGACTTAAATGTAAAACCCAAAGCTATAAAATTCATCAAAGATAACATAGGGGCAAATCTAGGAACCCTAATTTACAGCATAAATAGTCCATCAAAAATAACCCAGAATGCACAGGAGGTAGAAGAGAAGCTAGATGATTGGGGCCTTTTACAAATTAAATTCTTATGTGCATTGAAAGACTTCGTCAAAAGGGTAAAAAGAGAACATATAGATTGGGAGACAATATTTGCCTATGACATATCTGACAAAAGACTTATCTCCAGAATCTATAGAAAACTTCAACACCTTAACAACAAAAAGACAAATAATCCAATTCAAAAATGGGCCAAAGACTTGAACAGACACTTCACTAAAGACAATATGCCGGCAGCCAACAAACACATGAGGAATTGCTCGTGATCTTAAGTCATTAGAGAGATGTAAATCAAAACAAAGATGAGATATTATCTCACCCCAACAATAATAGCACACAGCTCAACAGGTCAGAAAATAACAAATGCTGGCAAGGTTGCGGAGAGAATGGAACCCTTGTGCACAGGTGGTGGGATTACAACCATTGTGGCAAACAGTATGGTGCTTCCGTAAAAAACTGAAAACAGAAATACCATTTGACCCAGCAATTCCATTACTAGGAATATATCCTAAAGAGGTGAGAGGCAGCCACGAACAGACATATGCACACCTATGTTCATCGCAGCACAATGCACTATAGCAAAAAGATGGAAACAACCTAAATGCCCATCAATGGATGAATGGATAACCAAATTATAGTACATCCACACAATGGAATACTATACTACATTAAAGAATAATGAAGGATACGTGAATTATCTCACAATGTGGATGAGCCTGGAGGATGTTATGCTGAGTGAAATAAGTCAATCGCAGAAGGACAGATACTGTATGAGCCCATCACTGTAAAAAGACAAAGAAGGGTTTGCTTAAGAAAGGGAACTCACTTTGTAGGTTCCTGGAGAGGGGAGGGAAGAGGAGGAATTAATTTCGGGCTAGTTGGGGGCCACATGCTGATGTGAGTAAGGGGAGGGAGGGATGGTATAGAAAGAGTCTGTGACCACCATGAAAACATTAGGAAAAGGGAGGACACTAAATTGTGCACGTAAGACAGACAGACGCTAATACCAACCAGTATATTCACAATACTGCATTACCATTAACACCAAACACCAGGCTACAGATAAATACATAAACCTCTGAGAAGATCAGATCGGGGGTCAGTGAACAGGAGTATACTCTACAGCAAAGACAGATTCAGCGTAGGTTAATCTTGCACAGATATCAGTGATACAAAATACTCATAATCCTTACAGAAACAACAGAGGACAAGACAGCCAGACACTGTGGGAGAGAGATCCAACAGATCTACCATAGTACTGGGGGCACCAGACTCAATGGGCACAACAAAATACATAAAAGTCTTGTTCCTCATCCTACATTGGTGAGTAGCGACTGGGGTCTTAAAAGCTTTCAAACAACTGACTTCTGGTAAGATGGAGAAATAGGCAGACAAGCAACACAGACCCTATTCAACAAAGAAAAACCAAT
>NW_006921686.1:8811872-8813050 GCF_000298275.1 Orycteropus afer afer
GCTAGGGAAGACTAGGCTAGAAGTCCAACTTCAGAGTGCTGGTTCTAGTGCTGGTGGGAGTGGAGGCCCCTCGACCTTGGGCTTCAGCTCTGCCTTCCATGCCCACAGGAGCATGCTGGAGGCTTCTCCTGACTCATGCAGGAGGGGCTGATGAACTCAAGATTGCCAGGCAGTATGCAGGCTGCAGAATGTTGGCTCACGGGCTGGAAAATCAACAATTCCAAGATCAGCAGGCAACAAAGCAGGCCACTGGCTCAACATCGGGAATTGGAGATGATGACAGGCCGGATGCAGGAGCAAAAAGCCGGAGACCTTTCCCAAAGCTCTTCCATATATACTGGAGGCAGGCCACACCCTGAAGGCCACACCCCTTTAACTGATCAGTTGCTCACAGCAGATTCCACCATGAAAGTGATTCCACCACATCCAATCTCACTGTGGGAAATAACTGCATTACAACTGCCAAGTTACTCAAAATCATAGCCCAGCCAAGTTGACACACAACTTTAACCACCAAGATGCCCAAGTGGGATTCATACCAGGCATGGAGGGATGGCACAGCAATCAACTACAGGAGATCAAAAGGGCAGCATTTGCCCAGGGACAAAGCTCAGAAGGCAGGAAGGAATAGGAAAGCAGGAACAGTAACGGGAAACACAGGGAGAAAGTGGGATGAATGCTGTTACATTGTGGGGATTGCAATGAAAGGGATGAAACAAAATGTGTATGAACTGTAGAATGGAAACAGATTTTCTCTGTAAATCTTCACTCAAATCACAATAAAAATCTAAAAATTAGAAGCAGTAGCAGCCTTACACAGAAGAGTGCCAACTGTAGGATTCAATGTATAGAAAATTCTAGAAGAGTCAAAGCTAATCTACATTTTAGAACTTCTATAGTGCCTAAGGCACTTGACTGCTAACCAGAAGGCTGGTGGTTCAAACCCACCAGCCACTCCTCGAAGGAAGATGGGGAATCTACTTCTGTAGTGATACTGCCTCGGAAACCCAAGGAGGGGTCGCTATGAGTCGGGTCCAACTAGACAGCACATAACAACAACAACAACATACTTTAAAAGTATGGTACTTGGAGGCGGGGCAAGATGGCGGACTAGGCAGAAGGATTGCACAGACCCTCTTCAACAAAGAAAAGGGAAACCAATTAACACAGACACAGAA
>NW_006921686.1:8813860-8814938 GCF_000298275.1 Orycteropus afer afer
AGAGTGGGAACCTCCCAGAACATTGTATTGTGCCACACCCAACAGAAATAACCCAGGTGGGTGACTTTAAAATCAGGATCTCCTCAGTTGCTAATAGCAATTCCCACCTTGGAGTTTACAAAGACTTATGGGTAGAAAAGCCACACTAAGTAATTTACTACACCACAGCCACTAATCAAAAGGCTGGGGGTTTGAACCCACCAGCCATGCCATGGGAGAAAGATGAGGCAGTGTGCTTTTTTAAAGATTTATAGTCTTGGAAACCCTGTGGGAAAGTGCTACTCTGTCCTTTTGGGTTATTATGAGTTGGAATTGACTCAATAGTGGTGGGTTTTCTAGAAACGCAAATATTTTAAAAAATATTTTATTATTGTGTTTTAGGTGGAAGTTTACTTAGCAAATTAGGTTTCCATTTAACAATTTTTGTGCAAATTGTTCCATGACATTGGTTACAATTTTCATAATATGTCATCAGTCTCATCATTTCCATTCTGTTTGTTCTGTGTCCATGTATCTAGCTTCCCTGTCCCTCTTTGCCTTCTCATCTTTGCTTTTGGGTAAATGCTGACCATTTGGTCTCCTACAGTTGATTGTTTAAGGCAGCACACTCCTCACTAGTGATATTGTTTATCTTATAAGCCAATCTACTATTGGGCTGAAAGGAGACCTCCATGAGTGGTTTCAATACCAAGTTAAGAATATCTGAGGGTGAAATTCTCAGGAGTTCCTTTAGTCTCCATCAGTCCACTAATTCTGGTCTTTTTGGGGAAAAACCCAGAAATATTTTAAGAATCCAAAATTAAACCATATAACTAATGCATATCTTTGGCAAACAAGACTAGTTTCATCACTTTGGCTTAATGAAAACAACCAGGTCTTCTTAGTATTAAATATAATGTTGTTATTTGTCATCAAGTCAGTTGTGACTCTATGTACAACAGAACGGAACACTGAGTGGTCTTTCGCCATTCTTACAATGGCCCATTGCTGCAACCACTGTGTCAATCCATCTCATTGAGGGTCTTCCTCTTACACTGACCCCTCTGCTTTACTAAGCATGATATTCTTCTCCAGGGAC
>NW_006921686.1:8817497-8818799 GCF_000298275.1 Orycteropus afer afer
GTTAAAAAAAGGTATTTGCAATGAATAAGTCATTGGTCTTGCAAAATTCTATCATGCGATCTCCAGCATTATTTCTATCACCAAGGCCATATTTCCCAACTACTGGTGATTTTTCTTTGTTTCCAAGTTTTGCATTCCAATCACCAGTGATAATCAACACATCTTAATTGCATGTTTGGAAAATTTCAGACTGCAGAAGTTGGTAAAAAATCTTCAATTTTCTTTTACTTTGGTGGTTGGTGTACAAATTTGAGTAACAGTAGTATTAACTGGTCTTCCTTGTAGGTGTATGGCTATTATCCTGTCATTGACAGCATTGTCCTTCAGGATACATCTTGAAACATTCTTTGTGATGATGAATGCCACGCCATTCCTCTTTTTGGTCATTCCTGGCATAGTAGATCATATGGTTGTCTGATTCCAAATGGCCAAAACTAGTCAATTTCAGCTCACTAATAACTAGGAGATCCATCTTTATGTGTTCCATTTCATATTGGGGTAACAGTAACAGAGAAATACAATTGTGCATGTGCTTTTGTTTTTCAAGGAAAAATAGTTGTTTTATCCAAAAGCAGTGGTTCTCAGGCTTATTTTTTTTTTATTTTTTTTTTTTCCATTTTTACTCTTAGTGAGGATCCTAAGAACTTTGCTAACATGAGTTAACACTATTGATATTTACTGTATTGGAAGTTGAAAGTGAGACATTTTGAAAATACTTATTGACTTATTTGAAGATAACTATGATGATCAGAATACATGATTACATAAATAACATCTTGGCATTAATATGTGTGTAGTTATGTTTGTGTGTCAACTGGCTGGGCCTGGTTGAGTGGCTGGGCAGCTGGTGGTAGTAATTCCCTATGATGAGACTGGCAATCAGCTCCGTGGTGGATCTACCACAAGCAGCTGAGTAGCTGCCTTTGGGATGGGGTCTGCTTCCTGTATATAAGGAGAAGCCTTGGGAATGGTCTCTAGCCTTTGGCATCCTTGGACCCTGCATGTAGCCATGTCATTGCTCAGCAGCCTGCTATGCTCTGCCGACCTTGGGACTTACGATGGACTTAAGTAAATGGCCTGCTGTGTGGTTTGGTAACATCGGAACTGTGCCTTTTTATTTGTCAACCTTAGGACTTCTCAGCCTCAGCAGCCTGCAGCTGTCTGAGTAAAGAAATGCCTCTAGCTCCAGTGGGCCAGGAGCAGTAGGCAGAGCTGGACCCCAAGGTTGAGGGGCTTTCACCCAGCCCCTAGAGCCTGGCACTTTGAACTTGGACTTAAAGCCTCCAAATTGTAAGAATAAAC
>NW_006921686.1:8819613-8820342 GCF_000298275.1 Orycteropus afer afer
AAAAAAAAAAAAAAGGAAGACAAATGCAGAATCTGCAAAACACTGCATAATGTGGATGAACTTGACATTACACTGAGTGAAACAAGTCAATCACAGGACAAATATTGTATTAGTCCATTATTTTAAAAAGTCAAGGAAAGGTTTCTATATGGAAGGAAATTTTTTTTGTTGGTTATCAGGACGGGGGGGTGGAACAATGTTAGATAGGTAGAGACAAGTATTGATTTGGGTGAAGAGAAGGGCAATGTACCAAATGTGAGTGATCAAAATGGTGGCATTGAGGAAGAGGAAGATATAGATGCATGGGAGGTATAGACAACAAAGATGAACCCTTTTGCACATACAGTACTGTGTTGTCAGTGAAGGCAAACATTGATATACATACAGATGGATAGATGGGTGGACAGGCTGAACTATTAGGTATGTCTATGCAGGGGGGAGTGTGCCCATGACCACGTATAGGGTTGGCAGACAATGTTTCTACAAGTGTATTTGTATGTTCTGTAAGGATTTCCAGGTATATAGTAGAGCTGACAACAGACAAGGTTGTAGTCACCTCTTGGCCACAGCCAGCTACTTAGAGGGAGTGAGTAGTTGGACCTGTGGGCTGGAAACCATTGTCCCAGGGGACATCAAGCTCAATTGGCATAACATACTACACAAAAACATTGTTCCACCTCCTACTTTGGCAAGTAGTGACTGGAATCTTAAAAGCTTGCAAGCAGCCAT
>NW_006921686.1:8820442-8821633 GCF_000298275.1 Orycteropus afer afer
TTTTTTTTTTTTTTTTCCCTTAATCTTTTGATTTTAATGTATCAAGTATTCTTTGTTTCTCAGACACACTTGGTCCTATCTTAGGATCCAACTTCTTTGATTTCTGCTTACCTCCAGTTGGATTTGAATTATAGAAAATCTAAGAAACAAATATTTTACACTTAAAACTACAGTTAAGATTCCCCAGAGAGCTCTTAGTAAATCACAAAGACATGTTCTTTCACCCAGTAAAAAGAGACGTTAGAAGTAATTAGGTTTGCCTGAAGACTGGCACTTAAAGGGTTGCTAAACCAGAAGAGGAGCTCAGCCTTCCATAAGCTAACTTAATATGGGTAAAATAGCTATTAATGATAAATATTTCAGAAATTGTGTGCTTCATGGGAAATCCTGGGAGATTTATCAATGTCCTATCTTTCCATAATATGTTTTTATGATTAAACTCATAAAATAGCTCTGCTGAGCTTTCCTATGTTTTATCAGCCCTGGGAAGAATTTTGCCTGATGATATTAAGCAACAACTGTATACCAAAAAATACCAAACCCGAGTTCCAGTAAGACGGTGGACTAGGCAGACAAACTACACAGACCCTCTTTGACAAAGAAGAGAGGAACCAATTAATACAGATACAGAAGATAATCCTGGAGCCCTGTGCTTTGAAAGGAAGGATACAGAAATGGACTAAACTCCAAATAGTAGAAGAACCTGCTTGCAAACACCAAAAAAAGAGACATATGGAGCTGTGAACTGTCACCAATCCTGATGGCATGGACAGCTTGGATATTGTCAAGTGGTGTTAGGACCTAAGAATTAACCTGAAACCTGGCCCTGCTAGCCAGGGCCTGCATGGAGGACTGAGCTGGTGGCTGGTGAATAAAAGGGGAAGCAGTGATGAGGGAAATGGACTGAGCTGTGGACTTTAGGCTGTCCAAAGAGGCAGCCATTTTGAATGTTTACAAATGGTTGGACCATTTTGGATATTTAAAGCAACAGCTTTGTCTAAGATTCCAGGAACATAAGAATAGGCTCCACTTGCCAGGTACCACAAAGACATACCAGACACTGAGGACTAGAAAGGTGCAATATTCCCCTTGTTACTCTTACACCCCACACCCTCTTGGTGAACAAAGGTGCGGCCATCCCTCACTCCCACCCACCTTCTGAGCTGGCAGGAATTCTATCCCAATCTGCCA
>NW_006921686.1:8821733-8822865 GCF_000298275.1 Orycteropus afer afer
GACAGCTTGGTGGGGGCAGGAGCGCATGGGAGGGAAGGACACAGGGAAGAGGTAACTATGGGGAGGAAGTGGGAGGGGAGCTGTTGCATTGTGGGAAATTTCAGTCAATGTCATGAGACAAAGTTTATATGCACTGCTTTACAGAAAATGAATTTGCTCTGTAAACTTTCACCCCCATCACAATAAAAATTAAAAACAAAAAAGCAAACCCACTGCCCGAGTGGATCCCCACTCACAGTTCCCCCAGAGGACAGAGTAAGAACAGCCCCATAGGGTTTCCAAAGCTGTCAATCTTTATGGAAGCAGACTGCCCCATCTTTCTCCCATGGAGCAGCTGGTGGGTTCAAACCACCATCTGGTTAGTAACCAAAGGCCATAACCACTGCTCCACTAGAGTTCCATAAACACAGTATAATTAGTCATGATCTGTTATAAAATGTTTAGTTGGATACAAACTTATTTCTTTCACCTGAATCTTGCAGCAATGGTTCTCAGTGGTTCTTATCAGTTAAAGATAAACATAAAGATAAGCATTTAAAGATAAACATAGAAGATAGCCCAATTGTAAAGTTACATAAGTGAGGACACTTTGTTCTCATCTCATCAGTGGTTCTCAGTTAGGAATGCACATTGGACTTACCTACAGAGTTTTATAAAAACGTAGATGCTTAGGGCCTACTCCAGACTTCCTGCATCTCTTTATTTGTATTTCTGGTATATTAAAAAAAAAAATGTCTCCTGGTTATTACATTTTAAGATTTTTCTCTCTGTAAAATTATGTTCAACCATTTTTATAAACGAGATGTCATCACTACTGGATGCTTTGAAAACCAACTTAAGGATTGTCTTTAGCGATAACCTATTGTCATTGAGCCGATTCTTACTCATGGGAACCCCCATGTGTTAGAGAGTAGAACTGTTCCACAGGGTTTTCTTGGCTGCAATCCTGATGGAAGCAGTTCACCTGGCCCTTCTTCTATTGGGTAGATTCAAACTGCCAACCTTTATGTTAGAAGCTGATTGCATACTGTTTGTGCCATGAGCAGTTTTTCATTTAACTTTGGTGCTTGTCCAAGAGCTCTGCTATAAGGTACAGGCCAGAGTACACCTTCAACAAAGATGGACAACATTG
>NW_006921686.1:8822965-8824064 GCF_000298275.1 Orycteropus afer afer
TTTCCCATATATTTTCTTCATTACTCTCCTACTCTACCTCTTTTCTCTTATTTCCCCCTCCCCCAGATATTGCGGGTCTCCCCCGCCCTTTTTTTCTATTTATATTTCTTTTGGCTTTTTAAAGTATTTCTTTAAATATTCTCTCTCATTTATTATCTGTCCTCTTTTTTTTCTCTCTCTTTTTTGTGATTGTTCTTGCGTGTTTATGTGGTGTGTGTTTTTTGTCCTCTTGCTTTTAATTTTCTGATGGGTTTTTGATTGTTGTTTTTGTCTGAGTGGGAGACAGCAACTGTGCCCAAGCGACCCAACCACACCCGCACCTCCTGCAGCTCCACTTACTGAGTGAAAGCCACCACTCCCTTCTGCACCAATGGCCAATGATACACAACCACTAATAAGAGCCTGACTCACCCTTAAATGCTCTTCACAAATAATTAACAGAGATCTGTGAAACCACTCTCATTCTCTATCTCACCCACCAGGAGACAGGTGGTAAGGGCACAAGTGCTGCCAACTAGCAAATAGAGGAGCACAGTACCCTGCTTATTCAGATACATTAAAAAAAAAAAAAAAAAACTTTGGCTAATCACTCCAACATACAATCACCAATTAAATATAAATGCAACAATGTCACAATGTCTTGGAGACAACAGACCATCACAGTCCACACAAAGAAGCAAGAAAAAACAGGAGAAACAAGGGACCAGGATACAGAGCCAGAACAAATCCCTGAGGAAGAAGCAGCATTGGAACTCCCTGATGAGGATTTCAAAATAATTACATTTAGGTACCTTCAACAGATTGAGAGACAGATCAAGGAAAACAGAGACAAAATTAAAGAAATCACAGACAAAATCCTAGAACAACTTCTGAAGAAGATACAAGAACAAAATGACAAAATAAATGAATGAAAAATTAGAAATGATACAAAATCTACACATAGAAATCTAAAAGATTAATACTAAATTGTCAGAAATGGATAACACATTGAACGGGCAAAGGAGTAGAGTCCAAACAATGGAAAACAGAATTAATGAGATTGAAGACAAATACCTGAATACTTCTTTGGAAAGGGATCAATCAGAAAAAAGATAAAAAC
>NW_006921686.1:8824164-8826860 GCF_000298275.1 Orycteropus afer afer
TTTGAACTGCCAACCTTCTGGTTAGCAGTCAAATGCCTTAGGTGCTACACCACCGGAGCTCCTTTTTTTAAAAAAAAATAATAGCGGACTGACTAATATAATATTTGTTCTTCTGTGATTGACTTATTCACTCACCATAATGTCCTCCAAGTTCACCCATGTTATGAGGTGTTTTGCAGATTCTACCTTATTCTTTAGGATTGCATAGAACAATGAAAAATTTTGCCAATTGCATTATCTTTATTATGAACCCTCATCAGACCTTTCACATTTGAACACTAATTAGTAACACATTAACTGCAGCCATTTTAAGGCTTTGTCATACACAGTGGAGAACTGGTGATACAATGGTCAAGCGCTCAGCTGCTAACCAAAAGGTTGAAAGTTTGAACCCATGAGCTGCTCTGTGGGAGAAAGATGTGGCAATCTCCTTCTATAAAATGACAGCCTTGGGAAGGCTGTGGGACAGTTCTACTCTGTCCTCTAGGGGCACTGTGAGTCAGCACTGACTTGACAGCAATGGGTACAGGTCACATACAGTTTCTTATTTAACTCACATGCTTGCCTAAAAGTTCTGCTATAAGGTACAGGCCAGAGCATGTCTTTAACAAAGATGTACCATCTAATCTTTCCTTTCTTATTTATTTGTAACTTCTCTCTCCAAAGGAGTTCTAGTAGTGTAGTGCCTAAGACATTTGACTGCTAATCAGAAGGCTGGCAGTTCAAACTCACCAGCCACTCCTCGGAAGGAAGGTTGGGCAATCTACTTCCATAGTGATACTGCCTCGGAAACCCAAGGAGAGGTTGCTATGTGTTGGGTTTGACTCAACAGCAATGAGTTTTTGAGTTTTCTCTCTCAACAATGAGAAATCTGTCTCTCACCATCCACCAACTATTGATTTCTTTGTTCAGCTACTGTAAGCAAGCCTTGGTAGCACAATGGTTAAACTGCTCAGCTTCTAACCAAAAGGTCAGAGGTTCACACCCACAAGCTGCTCCACAGGAGAAAGATGAGGCAGTCTGCTTCTATAAAGATTTGTTGCCTTGGAACTCTATGGGGGCAGTTCTACTCCGTCTTACTAAATCAACAGCAAGGGGTATTGGTCTCAGCCCATGACAAGGCAATACTTTGGACAACCCTGGTGGCTATGTCTTACCCACTCTTCCCCCTGCTAGCATCTTTAAAAACCAAAAAAACCAAACTCACTGTTATCAAGTTGATTCCGGCTCATAGTGACCCCCTTTTGGTTTCTGAGACGTCTTCAGGCTTCAGGAAAAAACCACCACACTCCTCTCAACTTGAAGCCTAATGGTTTATCTAAATGTCTACAGGGTAAAAGAGAGAAAATCTTGGTTTAGGCACAAAGATATCTGAGCACTTCCATCTAGCATGTTGTTGTTGTTATGTGCCATTGAGTCGGACCTGACTCATAGCCATCCCTCCTTGGGTTTCCGAGGCGGTATCACTACGGAAGTAGATATTTACCTGGTGTTGCTGTAACAGAAATACCGCAAGCATGGCTTTAACAAACAGAAATTCATTTTCTCACTGCTCAGAAGGCTTGATGTCCAAATTCAGTGTGCTGGCTACAGGGGAAGGCTTTCTCTCTATATTGGTTCTGGAGGAAGGCCCTTGCCTCTTTTGAGTTTCTGCTCCTGGTTTGACATCTCTCTTCTATCTCTGCTTCCTAACTTGTTTAATCTCTTTCATATCTCAAAAGAGACTGACTCAATTAATACCCTATACTAATCCTGTCTCACTAACATAACAAAGACAACTCATTCCCAAATGGGATTATAACTATGGGCATAATCCAAAAACAAAACAAAACAAAAAACCCACTGTCACTGAGTCAGTTCTGACTCATAGCGACCCCCTTTGTGTTTCTAATTCTATGGAAGTACATCATCTCATCTTCCTTCTGTGGAGCGTCTAGCAGGTTTGAACCACCAACCTTCTGGTTAGCAGTCAAATGCCTTAGGCACTGCGTCACAAGCATGTTGTCATTGTTATATGCTATTGAGTTGGACCTGACTCATAGCACCCCTCATTGGGTTTCCGAGGTGGTATCACTATGGAAGTAGATTACCCAACCTTCCTTCCGAGAAGGGGCTGGTGGGTTTGAACTGCCAGCCTTCTGGTTAGCAGTCAAGTGCCTTGGGCACTACGCTACCAGAGCTCCTTAAGCCTCCCTGGGCTAACACAAATTCCTGCCTACCCTAAGGCACATAATGGATTATAATACACTGCCAGCTCACTGAGGAGCTCTGGAAACTCAAGGAGGGGTCGCTATGAGTTGGATTCGACTCAATGGCAGTGGGTTTGGTTTGTATAATTCAATCCATAACAGGTGGTCAGGTAGGAAAACTCTCTACATAATGGGTGACATAGGCTCTGGGTATAAAATGGGTGGGGGAGGGAGTTTTCTCCATTTCCTCAGCTGTGGAGCTAGTTGGCATGCAGAGAATAAGCATATAGCCCGCCTACCTGGCCCGAGGAAGACCAGCAGATGGTAGGCTCCCCTTGTGTCCTTCACCTATGATGCCAGATGGAAGATGACTTTCATGGAAAAGTGCTTTACAACCACTGGGGCAGTTTCTAAGTGAGGGGAATTGGCTTGTCATATATGTCACCTCTGGTAGCATAGTGCCTAATAAACCCACCAGCCACTCCTCAGAAGGAAGGTTGGGCAATC
>NW_006921686.1:8826960-8830610 GCF_000298275.1 Orycteropus afer afer
AAACAGAATTAATGAGATTGAAGACAAATACCTGAATACTTCTTTGGAAAGGGATCAATCAGAAAAAAGATAAAAACAAACGGAAGAAACCCTAAGATTCACGTGGTACATACCATCAAAAGGAATAACCTATGTGTAAACAGAATTCCACAACAGGAAGAGAAAAGAAAACCACTGAGAAAATTGTTCAAGATTTGTTGGAAGTAAACTTCCCTGACATGATGAAAGATGAGAAGATATCCATTCAGGAAGTCCAATAAACACCAAACAGGATAGACTCCAAAAGAAAATTACCAAGACATATCACAATAAAACTCACCAAAACCAAGACAAAGAAAGAATCCTGAAAGCAGCACACATACAAAAATTCATTGCCATCAAGTCAATTTGACTCATACTGACCCCTCCTTGGGTTTCCAAGGCAGTATCTCTATGGAAGTAGATTGCCCAATCTTCCTTCTGAGGAGTGGTTGGTGGGTTTGAATTGCCAGCCTTCTGGTTAGCAGTCAAATGCCTTAGGCATTACACCATCAGAGCTCCCAAAGCAGCACAGGAAAAACAAAAAGTTACCAATAAAGGGCAATCAAAAAGACTAAGTTCTGATTTATCAGCAGAAGCCATGAAGGTGAGAAGGCAATGGGATGGTATATATAAAACCCTGAAAGAGAAAATTTTCCAACCAAGAATTAAGTACCCAGCAAAACTGTCTTTCAAATATGATGGTGAAATTAGGAGATTTCCAGATAACCAGAAGTTAAGGGAATTCGTTAAAACCAGACTAACTTTACAAGAGCTACTAAAGGGAGTCCTTTGAACAGAGAACCAATAATAGCAAACAACAACCAACCATTACTACACAAGATGACATAACCTAGAAACCAACACAGCTATGTAAGTATCCAAAGTAAAATAAGCTTACAAGATTGGAAACAGGGAACTAGAGATATCAATTGGCAAATGAGGCCAACTACAAACCAAAAAGAGGGAAAAAAGAGTGTAGTTACAGAACTTCTAAATGATGAGGAAGTCAAGAGAGTTGCAAGATAGAATGGACTGTTCTAAACTTGGGAAGAAAATTATAAATCACAGGGTAACCTCAAAGAAAAATGATAAACTTTCACATCACAATAAAAAGAGGACAAACATAATTATGTAGCAAATAGTGAAACAGCATTGTCACTGTTGATTGACAAATATTGACAGAGAACTTCCAGAAATGCAAGCTGGACTCAGAAGGGGACATGGAGTGAGGGATATCATAGCTGCTGTCAGATGGATCATGGCTCAAAGCAAAGAATACCAGAAATATGTTTACTTGTGTTTTATTGACTATGTAAAGGCATTCGATTGTGTGGACCATAACAAACTGTGGATAATACTGAGAAGAATGGGAATCCCAGAACACATGATTGTACTCATGAGGAACCTGTACATAGACCAGGAGGCTGTCGTTCAAGGATACTGCATGGTTTAAAATCAGGAAGAGAGTGTGTCAGGGAGTGTATCCTTTCACGGTACTTATTCAATCTGTATGCTGAGTAAATTATCCAAGAAGCTGGACTATATGAAGAAGAACGTGGCATCAGGATTGGAGGAAGGTTCATTAACAACCTGAGATTCACAGATGACACAACTTTGCTGAAAGTGAGGATGACTTGGAGCACTTACTGATGAAGATTAAAGACTACAGTCTATAATATGGATTTCACTTCAATTAAAAACAAGCAAACAAACAAACAAACAAAAAAAAACACAAGCACACTGCCATCGAGTTGATTCGACTCATAGTGACCCCACCTTGGTTTCCAATGTGATATATCTCTATGGAAGTAGATTGCCCAATCTTCCTTCTGAGGAGTGGCTGGTGTCTTTGAACTGCCAGCCTTCTGGTTAGCAGTCAAATGCCTTAGGCACTATGCCATCAAAGATCCCACACCTCAATATAAAGAAAACAAAAATCCTCACAACTGGACCAATAAGCAGGATCATGATAAATGGAGAAAAGACTGAAGTTGTCTTGATATTACTTCATATTAGTTGACTTCATATTACTTGGTTCTACAATCAATGCCAATGGAAGCAGCAGTCAAGACATCAAAAGATGTATTGCATTGGGCAAATCTGTTGCAAAAGACTTCTTTCAAGTGCTGAAGAGCAAAGATATCTCCCTGAAGACAAAAATGTGCCTAACCCAAGCCATGGTATTTTCATTCACCTAATATGCATGTGAGAACTGGATAATGAATAAGGAAGACCAAAGAAGAGTTGATGTTTTTGAGTTGTGGTGTTGGAAAAGAATGCTGAAAGTACCGTGAACTGCTGAAAGAATGAACAAATCTGTCCTGGATGAAGTACAGCCAGGATGCTCCTTGGAAGTGAGAATGGCCAAACTTCATCTCACCTACTTTGGTTATGTTGTCAGAAGGGACCATTGCCTGGAGATGGATGTTATGCTTGATAAGGTGGAGAGTCAATGAAAGAGCAGAAGGCCCTCAACAAGATGGATTGACAAAGTGCCTGCAGCAATGGGCTCAGGTGTAGTAGGGATCATGAGGCTGGCACGGACGAGGCAGTGTTTCTTTCTGTTGTACATAAGGTTGCTGTGAGTTGGAGATGACTTGATGACACATAACAACACCACCAAAAACAACAGCAATGAAGAAAATAACATGACTCATAAACAAAATGAGCTCAGCACAAAAAATTATATGGAACAAAGAAATCAGCAACACCATGAAAAAACATAACAAAATGACAGTAACAAATTCACACTTGTCAATAATTAAACTGAATGCCAATGGATTAAATGCATCACTCAAGAGAGAAAAAGTTGCAGACTGGATAAGAAAACACAATCCATCAATATGCTGTCTACAAGAGACACACCTTAGAGAGAAAGACAATAATAGACTAAAAATCAAAGGTTGGAAAAAGATATATCAAGCAAATGGCAACCATAAAAGAGCAGGAGTGGCAATATTGATTTTTGATAAAATTGACTTTAAGACAAAAACCACCATAAGAGACAGGAAGGACATTATATACTGATTAAAGGATCGACTGAACAAGAGAACATAACAATAAAAAATATCTATGCACCCAAAGAGCCCCAAAATACATAAATCAGACTCAAACAAAACTGAAAAGAATACAAAAATGAACAAGACTAGAAGTCGGTTCTTTGAAAAGATTAATAAAATTGACAAATCAATGGCAAACTTAACAAAGGAAAAGAGAGAGAGAATACAAATAATATGGATAAGAAATGGATTGGGCGATACTACAACAGAACCAACAGAAATTAAAAGGATAATATCAGGATACTATGACGAACTATACTCCAACAAATTTGAAAATCTAGAAGAAATGGATAGAATTCTAGAAACATACCTAAACTAACAGAGGCTGAGATGGAAAATTTAAACAGACCCATAACAAAAGAAGAAATTCAACAAGTCATTAAAAAGACACCACCAACAACAAAAAAAGCACTGACCCAGATGGTTTCACTGGTGAATTCTACAGAATGTTCAGAGAAGAAGCGACACCAACCCTACTCAAACTATTCCAGAATACAGAAAAGGATAGACTCCTCCCAAATCCATTTTATGAAGCAAGCATAACCTTGATACCAAAACCAGGCAAAGACA
>NW_006921686.1:8831592-8832941 GCF_000298275.1 Orycteropus afer afer
GAATAAATCTCACTAGGAACACAAAAGACCTGTGCAAAGAAAACTACAAATCACTACTCCAAGAAACCAGAAGAGATCTACACAAATGGAAGAACATACCATGCTCATGGATAGGAAGATTGAACATTGTGAACATGACAATGCTACCCAAAGCAATCTATACATTCAATGCAATCCCAATACAGATCCCATCAGTATTCTTTAAAGATATGGAAAAACCAATCACTAATGTTATATGGAAGGAAAGAGACCTCAAATAAGCAAAGCACTATTGAAGAAGAACAAAGTAGGAGATCTCACACTCCCAGATCTCAAAACCTACTATACAGCCACAGTAGTCAAAACAGTCTGGTACTGATACAATGACAGACACATAGACCAGTGGAAAAGAATTGAGAACCCAGAAATAGATCCATCGACCTATGGTCAGCTGATTTTCGACAAAGCGCTGAAATCCATTAAATGGGCAAGAGGTGGTCCCTATAACAAATGGTGCTGGCAAAACTGGACATCAATTTGCAGAAAAATCAAACAAGATCCGTATCTCACACCATACACAAAAACTAACTTCAGGTGGATCAAAGACTTAAATGTGAATCCTGAAACTATAAAATTCCTCAAGGAAAAACTAGAGGCAAATTTAGAGGCCCTAATTTATGACATGGAGCTCTGGTGGCATAGTGCCTAAGGCATCTGACTGTTAACCAGAAGGCTGGTGGTTCAAACCCACTAGCCATTCCCTAGAAGGAAGGTTGGGCAATCTACTTCCGTAGGGATACTGCCTCGTAAACCCAAGGAGGGGTTGCTATGACTCACATCTGACTCGACGGCAGTAAGTTTGGTTTTTAGTTTGTTTTAATTTATGACATAAATAGACTATCACGCATAACCCAAAATGCACAAACAGCAGAAGAGAAACTAGATGAATGGGACCTTCTAAAAACTAAATTTTTATGTGCTTTGAAAGACTTCTCCAAAAGAGTAAAAAGAGAATCTACAGACTGGGAAAAAATATTCGGCAACGACATATCTAACAAGGGACTTTTCTCTGAAATGTATAGAAAACTCCATCACCTAAACAACAAAAAGATTAACAACCCAATTAAAAAATGGGCAGAAGATATGAACAGACACTTCACTAAAGAGGATGTTTAGGCAGCCAGAAAACACATGAAGAGATGCTCATGATCATTAGCCACCAGAGAGATGCAAATCAAAACAACAGTGAGATATCATCTCACCCCAGCACTAATGGCAAAGTTCAACAAGACAGAAAATTACAAATGCTGGTGAGGATGTGGAGACATTGGGATTCTCATACACTGCTGGTGGGACTGTAAAATAATTCA
>NW_006921686.1:8840971-8850317 GCF_000298275.1 Orycteropus afer afer
GCCTTCTGGTTAGCAGTCAAGTGCTTTAGCCACTATGCTACCAGAGAAAGTTAATTCTTTGATGTTTATGCTGCTTATAGGTTTGGACAAATGCATAAAGTCACATATCCACCTCAGTATGGTAAACCGAATTAAAATAATAATAATAATAAAAATAATAAAACTCACTGCCAGCAAGTCAGTTTTGACTCATAGCAACCCCCATTGGGTTTCTGAGGCTGTAAATCTTCACAGAAGTAGATTGCTCCATCTTCCTTCCATGGAGCTGCTGGTGGGTTTGAACCCCTGACCTTCTGGGGAGCAGTCAGATGCCTTCTTCACTACCCCCCCAGAGCTCCTTCCTCAGTATGGGAGATGACAGTTATCTCACCCTCAAATCTTCCAGGTGAATCTCATTCATAGTCAACTACTCCTCCATCCCTAACTTCTGGCAACCTCTAGTTTTTTTCCCCCCATACCTACAGCTTTGTCTTCTTCAGAGTGTCATATAACTGAAACCACATAATATGTAGCCTTTGGGATTTGGCTTCTTTCACTTATAAAATGCATTTAAGGATCGTCTTTGCTGTTGTGCGATTCCAAAGAGTGTTCCTTTTAATAGCCAAAGAGAATCCTGTTATATGGATATATCAAAGTTGTTAATTCTTTCCCCTGTTGAAGGACATATTGGTTGCTTCCAAGGTTTAATGATTATGAATAAAGAGGTTGTAAACGTGCACATACAAGTTGTTGCATGGACTTAAGTTTTCAAATAACTATACGAGAGTTCCATACTGTAAGTCTATGTTTAAATTTACAAGAAACTGCAAGCTGATTTCTGTTACTGTTTTTTTTTTTTCTTTTTTTAACTTTGTATAGTTATTTGGGTGCAGTTTTACAAAGCAGATTTCATTTTACATTCAACTGTTACTCTGTTTTTATGTCTAGCATTTTCATTCAATTGTTTCTTATAATTTACATTTCTTCTCAAATTACTTATCTGATCTTGCATAATGTTTATCTTTTCCATTAGAGCCTTTAGTCTATTTATCTTCTATTTTAACTATGTTTGATAGCTCCAGCATCTGTAGTTCAATGGTGTCCAAGACTCGGGCTCCTTCTATATTTTTGCTCCTTCTTCCTTAGACTGTTTACCTCTCCCCATCATCATCACAGCCACCAGAAACAGAAAATATTCAGGAGGAAAACCTGCCCTCTTCTTTTAAGCATGTTATTGTGGAAGTTGCACACACCATTGCTACTTACATCCCACTGACCAAAGCTTGGTTACATGGCCAACCCAGATGAAAGGCAACCTGGGAAATGTAGTTCATTACTATGGCAGAAGGGGAAACAGATACTGGGGGTGCAAAAATGGTGTGGGGATGGGGCAGTGTGATGTCCTTTAACTTCACAAAGGGGAGAGAGAATGAAGATCAACATCAATAGTCCAAGGCTGATTCCTATAAGTGGAGGTCAGACATGCTGCTACCCTCCAAACTTTTTACCAATTCTGACACCACCCACCCCTTCCATGACACTCTCTACTTCTCTGCTGAGTTTGATAATTTGTTGCAATGGCCACACAGAACTCACAGACAATACTCACAATTATGGCATTTATCAGGGAAGAAACATGTTAAAATTATTCAGAATCAAAAACAACGCAGGATACAGTTCTTCAATCAGGACAGCTTTTTCCCAGCCAGGCCACAGGCATGTGGTCTCTTTGGTCCTCAGTTTTGCCCTGGCCTTTGCCCTGTCCGGGCAAGTGTTATAAAGTTCTTTTAGCCCTGCCAATAGGTGCACCTCATTCTGCCAGCAAGTCCCCTGCCCAAAGGCACTCAGACTTCTTGCTCAATGGGCTGGCAAGCCTACAGCTCTGTCTCATGCTGGTCTCTTGGTTCTGCTGCCTTTGCTTTCACAGTCTTTCTGCTGTGTCTCAGCTCAAGGATCTCAAGTCCAAGGATGCACTTCAGCCCCGGCTCTTCTCTCGTGATGGCAGCGAGATCCCCCTTTCTGCCTCTATGATGGCTCATTTTAAACCTAGCAGGATGGTAAAACTGACCAATCTTCCTATTAGGGTTACATACACCATATTTGCACAGTCCCGTCCCACGAGGGTGCCATATATCTTAATTTACATTATTACCAAGCTATCCAATCTCCATGCTGGGCCACATTTGCATAGTCTCCCCCAGTCATCCTGTGGGAATTATAAAGACCACGGCTAGAAGAGCCATACCAAGTAATTCCCTACAGCACAGGGGAACATCTAGATGCCTGTGAAATACATACACACATGTATAGATGGCACATACGCAGATACACACAGAATGCAATGAGGAATTTACTTCCAAGCACTCCAAAACATCTGAATGCATTTCTTCTGGTAGGCAAGGTATTGGTTAATGATATATACCTTCCCAGGGCATTTCTCAGACCTCCCACAAGTCCATCCAGCAGTCCCACACTGTTAAGAACAGTGAGTTAGGGTTATTTGAGTCATCTCTGACCCACAAACTGTGGTTCATAAGCTGGCTGTTCAGATTAGAAGATATTCTACTTGTCAAGCACACAGTTTGGTGCCTGGCACAAACTTCGTACGTAATAAATAAAGATAGTCTTGGTGGCATCACAGTACCTCTTATTCCCAGAGGGAGGGTGTGTTGGTTCTCTAGTGCTGCTCTAACAGAAGATACCACAAATGGGTGGCTTTAACAAACAGGGATTTATTGTCTTACAGTTCAGGAGGCTAGAAGTCTGAGTTCAAAGTGCCAGCTCTAGGGGCTGGGTGAAAGTCCCTTGACCTTGGGCTTCAGCTCTGCCTCCTGCTCCTGGCCCACTGGAGCTGGAGGCGTCTCTTCACTCATGTAGCTGATGGCTACTGAGGCTGACAAACCAAGGTCAACAAGTACAATGGCATAGTTCCAAGATTACCAAACAACATGGCAGGCCACTGATTCAAGTCCAGAGATAGTCCCAAGATGGGCAGGAAACATGGCAGGCTGCAGAATGAAGACTCATCTACATGCAGGGTCCATGCTGCCAAAAAGTTCCGAGACCTTTCTCAAAGCTGCCCTCTTATACACTGGAAGTATATGCAACCCTAAGGCAGCTACTCTGCTGTTCCAATAGACTCCACCATAGAGGTGATTATCAGTCTCATCATGGGGAATAACTACATCCTGCTGCCCAGCCTCTCAAAACCAGGCCCAGCCAAGTTGACATACAACTTATCTACCACAGAGGGATGCAGGCATAAAATGATCCCAATTACACTTCATGCGTCCACTCCATGGAGCCCAATCATCCTTTCACCATCTCAGTCCTGAGTTTGTCTGTCTCTGTATCTCTGTTTCTTTACCTCTGTCTGTCATTCTCTATGTGTGCCTTTTTTTGGTCTATTTTGAATTCACTGTATGAGTCCTTGCTGTTGTTGTTGTTTGTAATGTGTGTGACAGAGAGAGGGAGAGGAGGATAGGAAGAGCGAGCTAGTTCTTTGGTTCCTCCTTTTCCTTTTTCCTTAGTCACTTTCTCAGTCTCTATTTCTGCCTTACTGATTTTTTTGTTTGTTTTTTTCTTTCTGATTCTATCTCCCTCTCTCTGTTTCTTTGTATTTACTTTAAAACAAAACCATGTTTCCCTTGACTTTTATCTTTGACTCATTGAATTTCATCTCTTTTTAATTTCTATTTTGATCTCACTTCATCTCTCTTTTCTCTGTGTCTTTCTGTCTTGGTCTCTATCACAAATATGTGACATAACCTACCTCTCTCTGTGTTTTTGTCTCAGGTTCTCCTCAACAATTTTTTCTCTTTAACTTGCTTCCATCTCCACTCCTGCCTGGATGTGTGGATGGTGACACGGGCTGTTCTAAACCTATTTCTCCATCCCTTTCTGTCTAAATGGGAAGACCAAACTATCCCTCCTCCACCACCACCACATACACACCACCACAGGGTGGGTAAAAGACTGTGAATGTGTGTGCGTGTGCACGTGTGTGTGCATGCGCGTGCGCGTGCATGGGGTTAGGGGTTAGGGATTGGTAGTGTGGGGAAGGGTCAGTTTGAAGGAGGAAGTGAAGGCTATGAGAATTAAAGAGGAAGCAGCTTAAAGCTGAATCTCTAGCCCAAGAAAACACATCACAGCAACAGATTCAAGACCTAGAAGGTTGAGCTGTATAAGCCATTCATTTTTCCCAGAATTCCCACTGTCTCTCTTGGACATACGATGAATCAGTCCACCTAGTCAAGCCATATTACCAAAATCTGTAGGTTCCCTCAGGGAGTCAATTTCCAAGTCTGAGAAACCAGACACATGAGAAGGGCACCGGAATTTATTTAAGAATATGTTTAGGTACGAATTCCATTTCAAGTTAGTAAAGAAGATTTACCATTTTTTTGAAAAAAAAAAGGAAATGGGCTGAGAACTATTTACTTAGATTATTAAGAAGAGCAATGATTAGAAGTGATCTTCCCTTCCAGAGATTGGGGGTGGGGGGTGGGCTGTACATCTTAGACTTTGAAAACATACACACACACTCACTAGGAAGGGTCTGATAAAGAAACACAGGTAATCTTTATTATTATCATATAATATAATCAAAACCTTTGTTATTGTTGTTAGGTGTCATTGAGTCGTAGCGACTTATGCACAGCAGACGAAACACCGCCCGGTCCTGCACCATCCTCACAATCTGGCTGTACCTGAGCCTATCCTTGCAGCCACTGTGTCAATCCGTCTTGTTGAGGGCCTTCCCCTTCTTTGTTGACCTTCCACTTTACCAAGCATGACATCCTTCTCCAGGGACTGGTTGCTTCTGACAACATGACCAACGTAGGTGAGATGAAGTCTGGCCATTTTCACTTCCAAGGAGCATTCCAGCTACACTTCCTCCAGGACAGATTTGTTAGTCCTTTCAGCAGACCATGGTATTCTTACACCTTTAATATTATCTTGTGTGGTAGGCGAAACAACTTATTGATTTTGATTGATTTATTTCTCTGGATATTCTAAATCTTTGTCTCATTTCCTTTATTTAAAAAACAAATGAACAACAACAACAAAAATGAACAAAAAAATCCTAATTAGGGTCTGGCAAAGAGAAAGTAAGGATAGGTGGGTGAATGGATGGATGAATGGATGGAATGAATGAATGATGTGAGGCTACTTGGAATTGAAGGGTGTGGGTAGCTAGAGATGGATGTATGGATAACCCTACAAATGAGTCTACCTAACTAGGAGATGCAGGGGCATACGTATTGTGTACGGGTAATTCCTGTTTTCTAATAAGACTTTTTAAAATGGCATGGCCTATTTTGATACGTAGGGAAACTAAGGTCCAGAAAGGTTAAATGATTTGCCCCCTGAAAAAAAGATGGAGCTGAAATCTGAATGCAGATTGTCTGACTCCTAAACTTATGAGCCTAATAATGATGTTTACCTGCCTCCTGCACCCCACCAAGTGATGCTGAGCCTAGGGGTTGATCTGGGGAAGAGAAGCTGGGGGCTGGAAATATAAAGAGAGGGGATGGTCTCAGTGGATTTTCTTGGGAGAATTCAATCTACATTTATTCAGGTTGGAGATTATAGATTATATAACTACTCTGCAACAAAGCAAACTCTTACCTGATGGTATCAAATACCCAGAAAGCTAAAATCCCAAGTATTCAGACTTCTGCATAAGCTGATCTCCCAAAACCTATTTAGGTAGGATCTGGGGCCCTGGACACAGGTTCTTGGCCTGGCACCATGGAACTAGGAGGGGCTTTCACTATCTTTCTGGCACTCTCCTTGTCGTGCCTCATCATCCTCATTGCCTGGAAACGAGTCAGCAAGGGAGGGAAGCTGCCCCCAGGCCCCACACCGCTGCCCTTCCTGGGAAACCTGCTGCAAGTCCGCACTGATGCCACCTATCAGTCTTTCATGAAGGTGAGTCTGTTTACGTCCTATCAGGGTTCATCTCACAAAATCTCATTTACAAATGAGGAAATTAGGGCTTGAGGTAATGGGACTTGTCCAGGATCACAGGAGCCCAAGCTTCTATGCCTTTTTCTGTACCAAAACTCAAGGCCTACCTTCTATTCTTTCTTTTCTCATCGGTGTTGCCTGAAATCACCACCCCTATAATCCTTGACTGATATATACTTGGTACACCAACCTCTTTTGTCCTCCTTCATCCCCCAGCTCAAGGAGAAATATGGCCCTGTGTTCACTGTGTACATGGGCCCCAGGCCAGTAGTTGTTTTGTGTGGACATGAAGCAGTGAAGGAGGCCTTGGTAGACCAAGCAGATGATTTCAGCGGTCGTGGAGAACTGGCTTCCATAGATCGAAACTTCCAAGGTCATGGTAGGTAACAGCAACCATAACAACAGACATGTTTACAACATACTTCCTATGCATGAGGTTCATTGATAAGAACTCCACATGCATTATAGCACTGACTCCTTGAGATAACTATTAATTAATATGGTACTAACTTTTCAAATAAGGAAACGGAAGGTGAGAAATTCCAGGTAATGTCACATAGTGAGTAAGGAGTAAAACCAAGATTTGAACTCAGTTTTTTGACTCCTACGTGCTGGCTGTGTTATCTCTGTTCGAACTTTTAATGGAGCAGCTACACTTTTTTTGTACCCAGTCATAGCCCTCATAGCCCATCTTCCTTCATAGCTTTCTAAAACACATACACAACACATAGACTCCTGCATCCCCTATTTAGGTAAATTCACTTATGGGTTATCCATACATCCATCTTTATCTGCTCATATCCTTCCATTTTCAAGTAGAATAATTAATCCATTCCATCCATCCTTCCATCCATCCATCTCTGCCTATACTTTTACTTCCACCTACACACTTTTGCATCGATCCATACATTCACCCAAAGATCCATCCATTCATTATTCTTCCTATACAAACAACTAGACCTCTAACCATTACCTTCCACTTGTCTTTCCATCCACCCACCCTTCTATCCATTCATTCATTCATCATTAATCTTTCCAACTGTTTATCCACTCAATTCTCAAACCATTCATCCATTAATCCTTCACCTTCCTTGGCTCCTCCATCCATCCACCCATCCATACAGTCATAAACTCTTCCTTTTATCCACCAGTCTACCTACCCTTTCATTAACTTTCCAAACATCCATTCAAACATTCCTGCACATCTGGAAATTTCTAAATGTCTCTTTTTACTTTTTTAGTGGGGGAAGAAGGTGTTGGATGGAGGAGGGGAGAAATTTGGATGGGGGTGAGAGGAAGAAGCCATGGAGAGGGGAAGGAATGTGGCAGAAGAAGGATAGGGAAGAATTAGGTGGGATTTCTAAATATTTCTTTCTGAATGATAACTCCTTTTGTGTAGGTGTATTGGTGTCTAGGTCTGAGCTTGTGTGTAGATACTGGTGCATGTCTAGAGAGTACAAGAGATGTATGGAAAATAGTAGGTACCTGTCCATTTCGGGTGCTCCATATAACACTCTGTGCATCACTCCCTGGGCAATCTACTTCCGTAAAGATTTACTGCCTTGGAAACCCAACGGGAGTTGCTATGAGTCAGAATCGACTCAACAGCAGTGGGTTTGGTTTTGGTTCTTATCCTACAAGCAGCTCTCCTTGGTACCCTCTTTTTCTTTTTATACTGATTCCCTTTGACCTTACTTCAACCTTGGGCTATATTTGAAGGTCCTCTGGGGAAGCAATCTTAGACTCCCTGTCCAGACTAGAACATTAGGAAGGGGGTTCTGGAGAGCAGAATCTAGAGCTTTGATAATATGTCTCCTTCATGGTCCAGTAGAGTTGGAGACAAGAAGGGGAGGGGAGGCAACAGCCTGACACTCAGATCCCGGCAGGTGTAGCTCTGGCCAATGGAGACCGATGGAGGATCCTCCGCCGCTTCTCCCTGACCATCCTCCGGGACTTTGGGATGGGAAAGCGAAGCATTGAGGAGCGGATCCAGGAGGAGGCTGGCTACCTACTGGAGGAATTAAGGAAGACCAACGGTATGGGGGCTACACAGGGGAGTGCTACAAGGGGACTGGGTGGTTACAGAGAACTCAGTTTAGAAAAGATAGACCCTGGTGAGAGGAAGCTCTATAATGGGAGTGGACAAAAAAAAAAAAAAAAGATTGATTTAGGATTCACAGATTTTTTTCCATCCAGGTTCAATGTTAAAACTTAATATGAAAGACCTTTAATAATCCTCTTATCCAGAGGTTCTCAATCTAAATGTATTTTAGGAAGTCATGAGCCCCTAAATTGTATGCACACTTTGGGGATCCGTGAGCTTGTGTCTTTTTCTGGACACATAATTAAATTTCATTCTATTTTCAAAGCAGTCCAATTTCCATCTAAAAATAAGGTCAGTAACCACTGGGGTCTAGATAGAAAAGACACAGAAGCTGAGAAATAAAAAAATAAGTAAATAAGAGAGAGAGAAAAAAATCAGAGAGTCATCACCTGGACTCCATGGATGCTTAACAAGACCTATGTGAAGACCTGAATGGCCCAATATGCACAGAAATCATTTTCAAAATTGTATATATGTGAATATGTAAATTTCTCTATGGAAAATGTCCCAAAATCCACTGACATGACATCAGCATCCTATTTCACAGATGGGACCACTGAGGCCTATGGAAAGATATTGTCAATATCTGAAATATGGTAGAACTAGACCCAGAAAATCTGGCCATTCTTTTTTGTATATATCTGCTACTATTACTTTCCTAAATCTGTGAATATGTACGAATAAAAATAACAACACACTCCCTCTAGCATTTGTTAGCCCTTAATGCATCCTAGGCAACATGCCAACCATTTTTCATGTATCATTGTATTAAATCCTCATGAATTGATGAAGTGGTTATTCAACCAGTTTGCAACTGGGAAATCTAAACCCCAAACACAAAAATGAAGTGAAGTGACACATGCTATTAAGTCCTAAACCCAGGACTCCATGCAGGGTTGAGAGATTCCACACACCATGCTCCCAATAATCTCCTACAACTTAGACTGTTCTCGTCACCAGGTGCCCCCTTCGAGCCCACCTTCTTCCTGAGCCGCACTGTCTCCAACGTCATCAGTTCTGTCGTTTTTGGAAGCCGCTTCGACTATGAGGACAAGCAATTCCTGAAACTGCTGAAGCTGATCAATGAGAGTTTCATCGAGATGAGCACACCCTGGGCACAGGTGCCCATCAGCCACCTCTCTGCCCACCCTACCCCAAATCTCAATTACCTAAGCTATACCTGACGTAGGAGTTCTGGTAGCATAGTCCCTAAGGTAACTGACTACTAACCAGAAGGCTGGTGGTTCAAACCCACCAGCCACTCCTCGGAAGGAAGGCTGGGCAATCTAC
>NW_006921686.1:8850592-8852213 GCF_000298275.1 Orycteropus afer afer
TATCTGATCGAGGAGCTCAAGGATTTCGTCGCCTCCAGGGTCAAGATCAACGAAGCATCTTTTGACCCCTCACATCCACGGGATTTCATCGACTGCTTCCTCATCAAGATGCACCAGGTACCTCCTCCTCTTCTGTCAACGCTTTCCTCTCATCTTCTCAATCCCTAGGCCTTGTCACAATAAAACCATATTCAAACAACTTGGGGACCAAAGAAACAGTATTGTTTACATTTGGTTTATTCAGAAAAAAAGTAGAAACGATTAAAATGTTAGAATAAATGACTGAAGTTTAAAGTGTTCTAGTAATGGACTATCAAAATTTTACACCTTTCGAATTATATATGCCAGCACCATACAACTGTAGAAAAGTACAATGACAACTTCAGAATCTCAGAATTTGAGAAACTTACATGTTAAACGTCTTAGTGATTTAGGAATTGAGAAGTTCAATATTTATGATTCATAGAATCTCAGAAGGTCAGAAATTTAGAAATGTATGTTTTTACGTCACAGAACCACGAGGAGCTCTGGTAGCAAACTGCTAACCAGAAGGCTGGTGGTTCAAACCCACCAGCCACTCCTCAGAAGGAAGGTTGGGCAATCTGCTTCCGCAGTGATACTGCCTCGGAAACCCAAGGAGGGGTTGCTATTAGTCGGGTCCAACTCAACGGCACATAACAACAACATGTTTTTATGTCACAGAACCTTGGTACTCAGAAGTTTAGAATTATATACCATCATGCTCTTGAACTTTCCAATCTCACAAGACACTCTATGTTCTTGGCCTCCCATTCCGCCATTGTTCACTTCACTCCAACCACACTGGCTCCCTCTCTGCTATCTAAAACAACAGGTAACCCCAGCTTCTACACCTTTGCCCTTGCTGTTTCCTCTGCCTGAACGTTCCACCTCAGGTACCCACCTGCTCTACCAAGCTATTGTCTTTTCCCAGAGGCCTTCTCTATACACTAAACTCACTGCTGTCAAGTCAGATCCGACTCACAGCGACCCTTTCTTGGGTTTCCGAGGCGGTATCAGTATGGAGGTAGTGATCACTAAGAAAGCCCAAACTTCCTTCTGAGGAGTGGCTGGTGGGTTTGAACTGCCAGCCTTCTGGTTAGCAGTCAAATGTCTTAGGGACTATACCACCAGAGCTCCTTTGATACACAGGGAGGAAATAAGAAGATAAAGACAGAAAAAGATGATTCTGTTTACTATCATCCTCACTTTTAGGATAAAAATAACCCCCACACAGAATTCAACCTCAAGAACTTGGTCCTCACCACCCTCAATCTCTTCTTTGCTGGCACGGAGACAGTGAGCTCTACACTCCGCTATGGAATGCTGCTGCTCATGAAGTATCCTGAGGTAGAAGGTAAAAGTCCACCTCAACACGTTCCCCTGGTGTCCCTACTCCCCACAGGAAGACATACTGTTTAAACCTTACAATTCCACAGCCAGAGACTCCTCAAATTATAGACCTTCTGGACATAATGAACACAGAATCTTGGAATCTCACCCTTGGGAGGCCATTTAATTTAATCTACATGATGCTTGGAGCTTTGGTAGCATAGTGCCTAAGGCACCTGACTGCTAACCAGAAGGCTGGAGGTTCAAACCC
>NW_006921686.1:8852367-8853309 GCF_000298275.1 Orycteropus afer afer
TCTTCCATTGCATCAGTTCTACTCCTTTGCCCTTTCAATGTGTTATCTATTTCTGACAATTTAGTATTAATCTTCTGGATTTCTATCTGCAGATTTTGAATCATTTCTAATTTTTCATTTATTCTGTCATTTTGTTCTTGTATTTTCTTCCAAGATTGTTCTATGGTTTTGTCTGTGTTTTCTTTAATTTTGTCAGTATTTTCCTTGATCTGTCTCTCAATCCTTTGAAGATACCTAAATATAATTCTCTTGAATTCCTTATCAGGGAGTTCCAATGCTGCTTCTTCCTCAGGGATGTGTTCTGGGTCTGTATCCTGCTCCCTTTTGTCTACCACCTTATCTTGGTTCTTTGTGTGGACTGTGATGGTCTGTTGTCTCTGAGACATTGTGACGTTGTTGTATTTAGACTCAGTTAACTGTTTGTGAGTGAGTCAGGCTCTTCTTGGTGGTTTTTTATCATAGGCCCATTGGTGGAGAAGGAAGTGGTGGCTCTCATTCAGTAAGTGAAGCTTTGGGAGGTGTGGGTATAGTTGTGTTGTTTGAGGACTGTTGCTCTCTCCCACTCAATTAGACAAAGATAACAATTGAAAAAAAAGTAAAAGCAAATGGGCAAAAAACACACTGTGTAATCACATAGGAACAATAGCAAAAAAAAAAGGGGGGGGAGGAACCCCACAGTATCTGGGGAGAGGGCAATAAGAAAAAAAGGAAGAGAAGGAGAATAATGAAGAAAAAAATTGGAAAAATGCAAATAGTAAAACAAGGAACAAGGTTAATCATAAGAAAGAAAAAAAAAAAATGGAACCAGGAACAAGGAAGTGAGAAAAAGCTGAAAACTAGAACCTGGGAAGGGAAGAATAAATAATAATAATAAAAGGGACAATAGTAATAATAATATTTTTAAAACAGAGAAAAATAAACAAAAAAAAAATTGAGGCAGGG
>NW_006921686.1:8854499-8857516 GCF_000298275.1 Orycteropus afer afer
TTTTGAGCTTTGTGGAATATTTGGATCCCGCATTTGGCTAAATCCTTACCTCCAGTTCCTGGACCTGAACCAGTGGCCTGCTGTGTTGTCTGCCAATCTTGGAATTGTTCATGGACTTGAACAGTGGTCTACCATGTTGCCTGCTGAACTTGGGATTGAGCCATTTTACCTGCCAACCTTGGCTTTTTCAGTCTCAGCAGCCAGCAATGGGGTGAGTCAGGAGATGCCTCTAGCTCCAGTGGGTCTAGAGCAAGAGGGAAAGTTGAAGCCCAAGGTCGAGGGGACTCTACCTAGCCCTTAGAGCTGGCACTCTGAATTCAGATTTCTAGCCTCCTAAACTATAAGAGAATAAATTCCTGTTGCTAAAGTTATCCATTTGTGGTATTTCTGTTATAGCAACACTAGAGAACTAAGACATTTCTAGAGGCTAGAAGTCTAAATTCAGCAGAATCATGCTCTCACTGAAGGCTCTAGGGGAAGAGTCTTCCTTGTTTCTCCCAGTTTCTGATAGCACTAGGTGTTCCTTGCCTTGTGGAATTCTAAGGTTTTAAGAGTATGTCTTCCTTCCTTCTGGGAGTACGGGCACCAGGGGAACATTCCAACCCTCATCTCCATCTTCACATGACCATCTTCCTTCTGTGTCTCTTCTGTTCTTTTAAGGACAGCGATCATACACAGCCCATCCTATTCCAGTATGACCTCATGCTAACCTTTACCTCTGCAAAGGCCCTATGTCCAAATAAGTCATGTTCACGGGTACCAGGGATTAGGACTTCAATATAGTTTTTGGGGAACACAACTGAACCCACAACACCTTCATGTGCAGGCACTATCTTAGTTACTTACACATTGAATTTTATGAATTCTCAAATATCTCTGATCTTGGTACAACTATTACACCTATTCTCAAGATGAAGAGAGAGGATCACGGGTAAGATTTTGTTGCCCAAGGTCCCTCATCTGGGAAATGTCAGAAGGGCAACTCAACCAAAGATGCTTTTAATCACTATCACAGCTGCTTCTCATTTGTTTCAATTCTCACTGAGTTGCTGATCTGTCTTTTTCCTATGCTGCCAAAAATGTTTATGAAAACTCAGCTGCTTTGCTCATCAGCCTTCCATGCTCACTTGGTGCTTTCAAGATTAACACTGCATGCCCCAAATGACTTTCAAGGCTCCCTCCCAATGGGCTAATAAATATTGATGGTGTACCACCTGTGTGACAGGTGTTACATACAAAGAGGCAATCCAAAACACATGGCCAGCACTCTCAGAGCCCACTGTCTGCTGGAGGTATGAATGCCTGGCTCTGCCTGGCTTCTACATTTGATGCCCTAACAAAAACACTTCTTGCCCTTTCTCTGTGCCCATCTTTGCTACATTTCTGCCTTATTTCAGCCAAGATCCATGAAGAGATTAACCAGGTGATTGGACCTCACCGGATCCCAAGTGTGGATGACAGGGTCAAGATGCCCTACACGGATGCTGTGATCCATGAGATACAGAGACTGACAGACATTGTGCCTATGGGCGTCCCCCACAATGTCATCCGGGACACTCATTTCCGAGGCTTCCTTCTGCCCAAGGTGAGACTGTACCCACTCTATTGCCCTGTCTTCTCCCCTGCACTTCTCTTTCTTCCTGTGTCCCCACCCTCATATCTCAACATTGGATTTCCCCTAATTATCCCTTTCTCTAATCCAGGGCACTGATGTGTTTCCCCTGATTGGTTCCGTCCTCAAAGATCCCAAATACTTCCGCTATCCAGATGCCTTCTATCCACAACACTTCCTGGATGAGCAGGGTCGTTTCAAGAAGAATGAAGCCTTTGTGCCTTTTTCCTCTGGTAGGTTGCTACAGTTTGGGTCCCCCCCAGTAACATCCTTCATCTGTCCCCCAACCATTGGTCCATCTAGGAATCTGAGCCTAAGAGTGCCATGGTTGAGCCCCCTAGCTGAGCATGGTAATGGACAAACGCTTGAAGCGGGTACTATGATGACCCGTGAGGTGCTGTGGAGGCATCTAAGGAGGCATCTGAGGCTTGGAAAGGTGGTCTGGCCCCAAGACCCCCCCCCCAACCCCATTTTCCTGTGCAGGTGTGAGCCAACCTATCACCCTCCCCTGTGCCCACAGGAAAGCGCATTTGTCTGGGCGAGGCCATGGCCCGTATGGAACTCTTTCTCTACTTTACCTCCATCCTTCAGAACTTCTCCCTGCGTTCGCTAGTGCCACCAGCCGACATCGACATCACCCCCAAAATCTCTGGATTTGGCAACATTCCCCCTACTTATGAGCTCTGCCTCATGGCCCACTGAATGTCCATTGTTGGACTAAATGGGGAATGTTGGAGGACAATGTCTGCCCATGTGTACAGTGCAGCTAACCACCTTGCTTCACTAAATTTCCACAGTACATAAGAGACAGGCATTATTACCTGCCATGGAGCATGTCTTCCATGATTACCAGGAAAACACAGAGCTGCATATCTCACACATTCAGTAAAATAACAAAGCCCTATCCAACATTTCTGCAAAATTCTGAAGGATTTACCTTCTCATGATCATCTTCTGCTAGACTTTCTGCCTCCATAAAATTCTTGTTATCTATTCTTTGCCTTTACATGGTCCCATTGTCTTGACCTAAATGTGAATTACAATCCTTTCTCCTTTAATCTATTCTCCCTCCAAAACGGAGAAGAAAGAGACAGAGAGAGAAAAACCAGGAACTCAAGACGGTTGAGTGTAGGATGTTTATTGTGTGTTGTGTGTAACTTCATTGCAGAACAGAGCAAAATGGGCCTTTAGAATCCCATTATTAATCATGCTTTCCCCACCTCACATCAGAGATCTCTTATTGGGCCAACACAAGGAATACCCCAGTCTCAGAAATCCTGCTGGGTCATTGCCCATAATCACCACCCCCATCATCTCCTCCAGTAAACACCTTGCATCATGGTTGCTGTCACCCCCATTCCTAATTCCTAATTCTCCTCACTCTGTTTTGAATAATAATTCAGCT
>NW_006921686.1:8858036-8876937 GCF_000298275.1 Orycteropus afer afer
GCAATCCTACTTCCGTAGTGATACTGCCTCGGAAACCCAAGGAGGGGTCGCTATGAGTCGGGGCCGACTCGACGGCACATAACAACAACAACAACAACAGTGTGGCTAGAGTGAAGGGGGAATGGACAGAAGAAAGCTTAAAGGAGATGAAACCAAGAAGTTACTGAGATCAGATCATGTGAGACAGGTCATGATGAGGACTTTGGATTTTACTGAGTGAAATGGGTTTCCTTAGGGGGTAGGGGGCCAAGTTGGTCATGAGCAGAGAGTGACACACACTAATGTGTTTTAAAAGCTCCCTCTAGCTGCTACATGGAAAACAGACTGGGAGTGAAAATGAGAACAAAAGCAGAAAGACAAATTTGGAGGCTTCTGCAAGTAGTGATGTTAGCTTAGACACAGTGGAACCAGTATAGGTGGGGAGAAGTGGGTGAATTTAGACTCTATTGTGAAGACAGAGGCAGTAGGATGTGGGGTGTGGTGACCCGTGTGTCATAGTAAAACTATGTCCTAGAGGGTTTTCAATGGCTGACTTTTTGGAATAGTTTATCGGTCCTTTCTTCCAAAGTACCTCTGGCTAGACTTGACCCTTCAAATTTTCACTTAGCAGCCTAGTGTATTAACTAGTTGCACAACTCAAGGATTCCCATTACTCTCTAGGAAAGTGTAAATTAAAACCATAAAGAAATACCCCTACAACCAACAGAATGGCAAACACCAAAACAACTAACAATATCAACTGCCGGTGAGGATGTAGAGCAACTGGAACCTTCATAGAGTGGTGGTGGGAGGCAAAATAGTAATAACCACTCTGGAAGACAGTCTGGCAGTTTCTAATAAAATTATACATACACTTACTATAAGACTCAGCAATACCACTCATAGGTATGTATACAATTGACAGAAGTAAGTCTATTAACACAAAAACCTGTATGCAGATGGTCACATTCAGAACAACAAACAGGAAAACAACAAGTGTTGGTGGGGATGTGGAGAAACTGGAACATTGGTATATTACTGCTGGGAATGTCAAATGGTACATCCACCATGGGAAACAGTTTGGCGATCATTCAAAAAGTTAAACAGAGATACGTCATAAACCAGTTGCCCTGCAGTCAATTCCAACTCATGGTGATCTGCATGCACATTTCCTTCAAAGATGCACAGTATTCATTAGAGGTCTACAGTGCTGCTCCCAGTGAAATAAGGGAAGTAAAATGTAGCTTGTGAGAAGTAACAACTAGTTGGGAGGTCTGCTGACCCATTTTAAAAACTCAAGGGCAGCTTGATGTAGGCGAAAGGGAACATTAGCATACTAAAAACACACCCCAGGTGGAGATTTAACATTCAAATGAGACATGCTAAAAACTGCCATCTTTATATCTCTTACAGTGCATGCTTAACCTGTAATCATATGAAATTAAATCTACATATATGATTCTGATGTAATCCTCACCCTATAAAAGAAGCTTAGAAAGCATCTAGAGACAGACTGAATCTAAGGGAACTCCTCTCTGAGTCTCAGCTCATACATGAACTTAAATAAAAGCTGTATCTTTCGCTCTTCACCTCAATGTGTCTTCATTAACTTAAGTGACTCTGGGCAACAGACCCAGAGCAGGGTGGTTATCAATGTTGTGACCCAGATAGGACATGCTATTTGAACACACCCGGATCTGTGTTCTGCCTTGTGCCACTGGGGTTGATAGCTACACTAAGTGCACACTGGAACCACTTCTTCCAGAGGTGGCCTTTTTGACCCCAAGTGGCAGAGGGCCACCCCTGGACTCAATGGTGATGTCATCAGTGAAGAATCTGAAGATGGCTTAGCGGTGAGTGCCCCAGGAAGATGGAGTTAGAGGCTTCCTGTGGGGCGGGAAAGGTCCTTATGGGTTCAACAAAAGGGTAAATAGCTGAGACTGAGCTCTGGTGGTGTAGTGCCTAAGGCACTTGACTGCTAACCAGAAGGCTGGCGGTTCAAATCCACCAGCCACTCCTTGGAAGGAAGGTTGGGCAATCTACTTCAGGAGGGGTCGCTAGGAGTGGGGTCCAACTTGACAGCACCTAACAACAACAGCAAAGTAAAGCATGCTTGTAAAACTAATTTGGTGATTAGCTGTGACCAAGTAGCACACAGCCTATGAAGCTTATCTGGTATCGATGAAATGTAGGTTCTTCTGAAGAAAGGAAATGGGTAATCAGGCTAGCCAAATTCCAGATTACAGTCCCCTAGGGTGTATTCTGAAAACTGGTCTTATTTTGAATCTGATCCTATGAGAAAATCCAGAATGAAATTTTTGTGTAAAACCACCTGTGTAATATGCTCTGGGAGCTGGCAAACAATGGCCAGAGAATGGCTCATTGAATTACAATACTATTTTACTATTTAATTTGTTTTGTACATGAGAAGGAAAATGAGATGAACACATGTATGTAGAAGCTTTCATGACTTTGTGACAAAATATGAATCTGTAGAAAGAATGTTAAGATATTTCTTCAACAAGTTAAGAAGTTTTAAATTTTTAAGTGGTAAAAAGAAAATTATTTCATCTTAAAAGAAAATGTCTGTTGAGAGTAAAACAAATCTGCTTTGTAAATTTGTATACACATGCCCTCCCCCCGAAAGAAAACAAACTCTGGTTATGCCAGAATATGAAAGATAATAAAAACTAACCTTGAAGTTATACAGTTAAGTTGTAGAAGGTCAGAGGAATGTTGAATCGAAGGCTAAAATATATACCACAGAGAACAGGAGGATGTGTATGTATATTTGGGTCTAATAGTAAATATGTTCACTTTTTGAAAGGATTATGGTATGAGAAATATATAACAAAGAGAAGGAATATTGGAAAATTTGTTAAGGATTTTTGTTTGATATAATCGAGGTTCTTGCTCATTTGCAACTGAAAATTTAACAGGTTAATTTATAAACTTTTTTTAAAACTTTAATGTTCAATTTTAATCAAAGAGTCTAAATAAAATCTCTCCATCTGAGACTCTGACAAATTAATAAATTTTACTCATGACCTATTTTTTCCATTAAATTGAGTTGTTCTTAACAAAGAACTCCTGTATAAATTTTAAGAAACTGAGTTTCCCATTGTTTTGGTTACCTAGTGCCGCTCTGACAGGAATATACCACAAATGGGATGGCTTAAACAAACAGGAATTTATTTTCTTACAATTTTGGAGGCTACAAGTCTGAGTTCAAAATGCCAGGGTCTAGGGACTGGGTGAAAGACCCTCAACCTTGGGCTTTAGCTCTGCCTCTTGCTCCGGCCCACTGAAGCTGGAGGCATTTCTTCATTCACACAGCTGCTGGCTACTGAGGCTGACAAACCCAAGGTCAACAAGTAAAATGGTACAGTCCTGATAGTACCAAACCACACAGCAGGCCACTGATTCAAGTCCTAAAAAAGTCCCAAGATTGGCAGAGCAACATGGCAGGCCGCTGATCAACTACTTGGCTACATGCAGCATTCAAGCATGCCATAAGCTGGAGACCTTCCCCAAAGTTGCTTCTTATACACTGGAAGTGACCCACACCCCTAAAGCAACTACTCAGCTGCTCCAGTAGATTTCACAACGAAGTTAATTACCAATCTCACCATGGGGAGTAACTACATCCAGCTGCCCCACCACTCAACCAGGCCCAGCCAAGTTGACATACAACCTTAACTACCACACCCATATACTGATGTCATATAATATTTTATAAGCTCAAGTTTCACTTTATTCTGAAAGCTTGTTGTGTCTAAGCTCCTGTTTTTGTATCAAGCCGAAGGCCATGGCCAATGTTTTTCATAGAGCAATCTAAAAATCTCAGTTCTTTTTCTCTTCCAAGAAAAACTGCTTCTTGTTCATGGTTTATAATCTGGGCTTTTAATAGTTACTTTCAGGAACTTTGATAAAAATCAGTCTACTTTTGAAAAAAGTAAGAAAAAAGTTTGTTTAGTATATTATGTATGATATAAAACACACTGTCTAATCAAGATAAGTGCCCAATTTTTTAAAGTTAAAATGTATATGCTAATAATATTGGCCTAATAATCTTAGTAATAGTCTAACTATTTAGTATCATGGTCATGGGGGACATCAAGCTCACTTGGCATAAGCTAATGCACAAAAACATTGTTCTACATCCTACTTTGATGAGTCCAACTGGGGTCTTAAAAGCTTGCAAGCGGCCATCTAGATGCAACAATTTGTCTCTCTTTGTCCTGAATAAAGGAAAATGAAGAAAACCAAAGACACATGGAAACAGTAAGTCCAAAGGACTAGTGGACCATGGGAACCTCAGCCTACATGATCGTGAGACCAGAAGACCGAGATGGTGTCTGACTACCACTGTCAACCACTCAGAAAGGGATCAGTGCAGGAGATCCTGGATAGAGTGGGAGAAAACATGGACAAAACTCAAAATCATAAAAAAGACCAGGCTTACTTGTATGACAGTTTGGTGAGACCTCTGAGACTATGGCCCCTAGTCATCACCCTTCAAGCCTGAAACTGAACTCACTCCCGTGGCTTCCAGCCAAACAACAGACAGGCATATTAGATGAACATTTACACCAGGTAGGTACATTCCTCAGAACAACCAATCATAGGAGATCAGAAGGGAAGTATTTGCACAGGGAGATAGCTCAAAGGGCAGAAATGCCAAGAAAGAGGGAAAAGGTCACCACAGGGAGGAAGTGGGAAGAAAGCTGTTACATTATGGGGATTGCAATCAATGTCATGAAATAAAATGTATGAACTGCTGAATGGAAAATGAATTTGCTCCGTATACTTTCACTCAAATCACAATTAAAAAAAAAAATGTGTGATGATAAGATAAGGGTGTGACAGAAGTAACCAAGGGTGTGGACAAGCTAACAGAAGTAATCATAAAAGACAGAACAAGTCTGGTATAGAAAGATAAGATGGGAAAATGCTGACTATGGAGTATATAAGGACCAGTAGGAAGGCAGTTCATCGCTCGGAGCAATACCAGAGCCATTGCACGAGTGAGAGCCTGATTCCCTCAGTGGAGCAACTACAGAGTACTTCATCCCTTGCTATCTCGAGACCTTGCCCAGGTCTGGTGGAGGAGACTCCATTTCAAGGGGAGCAGTCTTGAGAGTGAATTTGCTCTAAACTCACACATTCATAGAGTGGTACTGTATCTGCTTGGAGCACCCAAGGTGTTGGTGAGGTAAGATAATGGCCGTCGGTGGGCAACATGGGTAGTAGCCGACACTTTCTGGAGACTCCTAGTACCAGGGATTGATCAGCAGCAGCAGCTCATCTGGCGTAACCTGGTGCTGGTTCTACTAAGGTTCCTTCCTTGGAGTCTAATAGAGCAAACACCAGCATTCCCACAACCAAGTTGAAGGAGGCATCACTACAGACCTCATCACAAGAACTGCACACTGGGATCCTCCACAAGCTCATCTCTGACACTGCTGACAAGTACTAACTATTTATCTACTCTCGCTTGTGTAAGTCCCTCATGTGTGGAGGCAGTCACCCTTGGTTTGTTGATACTCTTATGTATTAATAAACCTGACACTGTGGAAAGACACAAATTTTGAGTGATCATTCGTCACCACCTGCTCAAAACAAAACTCCAACACCTCAACATCAAAAAGACAAACAATCCAGTTAAAAAAAAAATAAAATAAAATAAATGAGCAGAAGGCACAAAAATACTTCACCAAAGAAGATATTCAGGTGGCCAATAAACACATGAAAAGGTTCGAGATCATTGGCCATCAGAGAGATGGAAATCAAAATAACAATGAGATAACACCTCACTCTAGCACTAAGAGCAAAGTTCAACACTACAGAAAACAGAAAATGCTGGCAAAGATGTGAAGAGATTGGGACTCTCATACACTGATGGTGGAACTGTAAAACCAACTGTGGAAATCAGTATTGCGATTCCTTAAAAAGTTGTAATTATAAATACCATTTGATCCAGCAATCCCATTACTAAGTATATATTCTAAGGAATTGAGAGCCAAGACAAGAACAGATATATGCACACCCATGTTCATCACAGCACTACGCACAATAGCAAAGAGATGGAAACAACCTAAGTGCCCACCAACAGAATGGATAACCAAACATACACACAATGGAATACTATGCAACACTAAAGAATAATGTGTTGTTGTTGCTGTTATGTGCTGTCGAGTCAGATCTGACTCAGAGCAACCCCTCCTTGGGTTTCCTAGGCAGTATCACTATGGAAGTAGATTGCCCAACCTTCCTTCCGAGGAGTGGCTGGTGGGTTTGAACCACCAGCCTTCTGGTTAGCAGTCAAGTGCCTTAGGCACGATGCTATCAGAGCTCCAAAGAATAATGTAGAATCTGCAAAACACTGTATAATGTAGATGAACTTGGAGGCCATTATGCTAAGTGAAGTAAGTCAATCACAGAAGGACAAATATTGTATTAGTTCATCAACATAAAAAGTCAAAGAAAGATTTATATATGGAAGGAAACTTTCTTTATTGGTTACCAGGGATGGGAGGGGAGGAGAGAGAAAATTGCCAGATAGGTAAGAGACAAGTATTGATTTGGGTGAAGGGAAGGGAAATGTACCAAAAGTGAGTGACCAACAAAACAACACTAAGGAAAACAAAAACACAGAGAAGGGCACAAGAGGTACAGACAACAAAGATAAACTCTTTTACATATAAAATACTGTGTTATCAGTGATAACAAGCATTAATCTGCCAGTAAATGGATGGATAGACAGGCTGAATGATCAGGTAAGTTTAGGCAAAATGGAAGCTACCCATGGCCATATATATGGCTGGCAGGCAATATTGCTAGGTACATATTTATGTGTGCTGTAAGAATGTCCAAATATATAATAGAGCTAACAAAAGACAAAGTTATAATAACTTCCTGATGAAAGCCAACTACCCTGAAGAAGCAAGCAGTTGGACCTGTGGGCTCAGGACCATGGTCCCAGGGGACATCGAGCTCAACTGGCACAACATCATGCACAAAAACACTGTTCCACATCCTACTTTGGTGAGTAGTGACTGAGGTCTTCAAAGTTTGCAAGCAAGCGGCCATCTAGATGCAATGATGGGTCTCTCCTCGTCCAGAGCAAAGAAGAATGAAGAAAACCAAAGACGCATGGAAACAGTTAGTCCAAGGGACTAGTAGACCATGCAATCCTCAGCCTATATGACCATGAGACCAGAGGAACTAGATGGTGCCCAGTACCACTGTCAACCACTCAGAAAGGGATCACTATGGGAGATCCTGGATAGAGTGGGAGAACAATGTGGAACAAAACTCAAAATCATAAGAAAAGATCAGGTTTACTGGTCTGATAGAGCCTGGTGAGACCCCTGAGACTAAGGCCTCTAGTTACCCTTCAGGTCTGGACTTGAACTCACTCCTGTGGCTTCCAGCCAAACAAGAGACAGCCATATAGGGTGAACACTTACATCAGGCAGATATACTCCTTAGAACGATCAATCATAGGAGAACTGAAGGGCAGTATTTGCACAGGGAGAAAGTTTAGGGGGCAGGAATGCCTAGGAAAGGACAACACAAAGAAGAGTTGACTACAGGGAGGAAGTGGGAAGAGCTGTTACATGGTGGGGATTGCAGTCAATGTCATGAAACAAAATGTGCATGAACTGCTATATGGAATATGAATTTGCTATGTAAACTTTCACCCAAATCACAATAAAAATTTTAAAAAAAACTAAGGGGGGGGGGAAAAAGTCTTGTCAAAAATTCTTGATAAGATAGTATATAAGCACTCTATAAATATTAATCTCATTTGGTAAATCATCTGCTGCCAAGTTTGCAGACTGACTTTTAAACCTGTATGTTGGTGGTGGTGTTAGGTGTCATGGAGTCTCTTCCAACTCACAGAAACCCCATGCACCACAGAACAAAACGGTGTCCAGTCCTGCACCATCCTCATGACCTTCACGACATTTGAGCCCGTAGTTGCAGCCACTGCGTTGAACCATGTCCTTGCAGGTCTTCTTTTTCACTGACCCTCCGCACAAGCATGATGTCCTTCTCCAAGGACTGCTCCCTCCTGAGAACATACATGCACAAAGTCAGTCTTCTTCCAAGATAGATTTGTTGATGCTTCTGGCCATCCATGGTATATTTAATATTCTTCACCAACACCACAATCCAAAGGCATCGATTCTTTGGTCTTCCTTATTCATTGTCCAGCTTTCACATGCATATGAGACGACTGAAAATACCATACCTTAGATCAGGTAAACTCTAGTCTTCAAAGTGACATCTTTGCTCTCTAACACTTTAAAGAGCTCTTTTGCAGCAGATCTGCCTAATGCAACACTTTGTTTGATTTCTTGACTGATGCTTCCATGGCCATTGATTGTGGATCCAAGTAAAATGAACTCCATGACAACATCAATCTTTTTCCCATTCATTATAATGTTGCTTATTGGTCTAGTTATGAGCATCTTTGGGTGTTTTGTTTTGTTTTTTGTTAAGTTATAATCCATACTGAAGGCTGTAATTTGTGATCTTCATCAGTAAGTGCTTCAAGTCTTCTTCACTTTCAGCAAGAAAGGTTGTGTCCTCTGCATATCTCAGGTTGTTAATGAGTCTTTCTTTAATTCTGATACCACAGTCTTCTTTAAATAATCTATCTTCTCGAATTGTCTGCTCAGCATACAGTTTAAGTATGGTGAAAGGATACAGCCCTGACACACACTTGTCACCACCATGTGGTATCCATTTTTATCTTGTCATTTCTTCCATTTGCTTTAGCTACTCTTTGTTCGAGAGCAAGTTTCAGTCTCTCCTGACATCCATTTTGGTCTTTTCTACCTTTCCTGTCTTTTTAATGGCCTTTTGCTTCCTTCATGGATGATGTTCTTGATGTCATCACACAATTCGTGTTGTTTTCAGTCACTGGTGTTCAATGTCTCAAATTTATTCTTTAGATGGCCTCTGAATTCAGGTGGGATGTAATCAAGGTCCTATTTTGGCACTCATGGACTTCTTTTAATTGTCTTTAGCTTCAACTTGAACTTGTATCCTTTCACCATACTTATTCAACCTGGATGCTGAGCAAATAATCTGAGAAGCTGGATTATATGAAGAAGGGCATGACATCAGGATTGAAGGAAAACTCATTAACAACCTGCGACATGCAGACAACACAACTTTGCTTGCTGAAAGTGAAGATGACTTGAAGCACTTACTGACAAAGATTAAAGACTACAGTCTGCAGTATGTATTACAACATAAAGAAAACAAAAATCCTCACAACTGGACCTATTAATAAGCAGTATCACAATAAATGGAGAATAGATTGAAGTTGTCAAAGATTTCATATTACTTGGACCCACAATCAACACAAATGGAAGCATCAGTCAAGAAATCAGACATTGCATTACACTGAGCAAATCTGCTGCAAAAAGTTAAAGTGCTGAAGAGCAAAGATGTCTCTTTGAAGACTAAGTAAAGATGTCTCTTTGAAGACTAAGGTGCACCTAACCCAAGTCATGGTATTTTTAGTCACCCCATATGCATGTGAAAGCTGGACAATGAATAAGGAAGACTGAAGAAGAGTTGATACTTTTGAGTTGTAGTGTTGGTGAAGAATATTGAAAGTACCATGCATTGCCAGAACAACAAACAAATCTGTCCTGGAAGAATTGCAGCTGGAATGCTCCTTGGAAGCACGAATGGCCAGGCTTTGTCTCACCTACTTGGTCATGCTGTTGGAGGGACCATTCCCTGGAGAAAGGTATCATGCTTGGTAAAGTAGAGGATCAGTGAAAAAGGGGAAGGCCCTCAATGAGATGGATTCATACAGTGGCTGCAATGATGAACTCACATATAGCAAGGATAGTGAGGCTGGCACAGGCCAAGCAGTGTTTCGTTCCATGGTACATAGGGTCTCTGTGAGTTGGAGCTGACTCAAGGGCATCTAAAAGCAACAACACTATCCATTTGTTCTGTTCTGCTACTTCTTGGTCTATGCACAGGTTTCACATGAGCACAATTAAGTATTCTGGGGATTCTGGAATTCCCATTCTTCTAAATGTTATTCATAGTTTTTTTAAAAAAAATTGCATAGCAATCTGTTAATTGTGCGCTGAGTTGTTTCTCTTTAACACATAATTTCTTGGTGTTTTCAAGATTATCACCAAACACTCCAGGTGGCATTCAAGGCTTGGCCTATGTGTTTCCCAATGGTCTGATGTATGTTGATAATTACCCATGTGCCTATTGTTAAGTACAGAAATGTGGCCAAACACTCTGTGCCCATTGTCTGCTGGAAATATGAGTACATCACCCTTCCTGGCTTCTAAATTTGATGCCCTAACAAAAAACACTTTCTGTCATTTCTCAGTGCCTTTCTCTGTGCCCTTCTCTGCTATGTTTCTGCTTCTTTCAGCCAAGACTTGTGAAGAGATTAACCAAGTGACTGGATCTCACCGGCTCCTAAGTGTGGATGACAAAGTCAGGATGCCCTGAATGTATGCCGTGACGCACAAGATACAGAGACTGACAGACATTGTGCCTATGGGCATCCCCAAAGACTTCATTTAGGACGCCCATTTCCAGGGACTCCTTCAGTCCAAGGTGGGGTTGAACCTTTCCCTGCTGCCTTTCTTCTAACCCTGTATCCTTCTCCTCTTCTGGGTCCTTATCTCCATAACTCAACATTAGATATCTCCTCAATGTCCCCTTCTCCAATCCAGGCACCAACGTGTTTCCCCTTCATGGCTCAAACCTCAAAGACCCAACATAGTTTGCTACTCAGATGCCTTCTATCTGCAATACTTCCTGCATGAGCAGGGCTAGTTTCAAGAAGAGCGAAGCCTTTGTGGCTTTTTCCCTGGGTAGGTTTCTATCAGCCAAGTTGACACACAACCTTAACCATCACAGGGAAAAAGCAGAATTTTTCAGGGAAACACTTCAGAATAGGATGCTGCTCTGACATCTGTGAAAGGGACCAGGCAGGGTTGAGAAGGAAGCGATCCAGACCCCCCCTGCAAACATAGCAAAGTCTCAATCCACAGACTGTCTGTTATGGATATGTCTCATTGAGCAGAAGGGGTCAGGCCCTAATACACAGCTGTGCTCAGTCATTGACTGGGGACCCCCTTGGAAGAGCACGGCCTTAGCTCAAAAGCTGAGGTAGATCCTGAACCCACTACAGCTGAAGGCAGTCAGCTCACTGCACTACCTGGAGCTGAATGGAAGTTCCTTCTTGAAGGGAGATCCGAGTGGCACATCTCCATGGCAACCATAAACACACTGGCACATATCATTGTATTTTTTATCCTCCTCCATAAATCTAGCATACCCTTAATCGGTCCAATGGTATCAAACATTTTTAGCCGTGAAAAACTTCTTCCAAATTTTCCAACGTTTAAGTGCAACACATAAAGCAGGGTAGAAAAATGCACAAGAGTCTAGGCCCTCTTTGACTCAACCTTGTTTCACTAATGAAGAGAGTCTTTATCGTAAAAATCTCCAGGGCTACAAGACACCCAGGCATTCAACACATATTCCTGTCCTAAGCTTGGTCCTGTTCTGGGGCCTGATGACACAATGGTGATCATGTCAGACCTAGCCTGTGACCTCACAAGGCTAACAGTCCTGTAGGGAAGAGAGACTCACCAGACAGTGACAGCCTGTAAAAATGGTGGCATATCATCACCTGACCTCTGCATCTAACTTCAGAAGGCAAAGGTGTGGTGTAATAATGGCACTGCCGTCTCCTTATCCCTCTAGCGGAAGGAGAGAGAATTACCAACAACATCAGCCCAAGGCTGATTCCTATGAGGTGGATGGAGGTCAAACATACTCCACTCTCTAAACTTTTCACCAATTCTGTACCAGTCCTCCCTCCCATGGCACTTTCTACTTCTCTGCTGGGCTCAATAATTTGTTGCAATGGTCACTTAGAACTCACAGACTATACTCTTGATTATAAGTTTATTAGGAAAGTAACCTTTCAGTTAGCAACCAAATGCCTTAACCACTACACCACCACCAGCCACTCCACAGAATAAAGATGAGGTTGTCTGCTTCCATAAAGACTTACAGCCATGGGAACCCAATGGGGATTGCTATGAGTCAAAATCAACTTGGTGGCAGGGAATTTGGTTTTGAGGGAAGTAACAAGTTAACATTCAGGATCAGGAATGACTCAGGATACAGTTCTTGGTCAAGATAGCTTTTCAGCCATGCATGCAGACAGGTCTCACCCTTGGCCCCTGGGCCCTTCAGCCTGCTCAGTCAGGTGTTACAAAGCTCTTTAGCTCCACCAATAACTGTCCAGGGGCACTCCACTCTGCCAGGAAGCTCCTACTCAAAGGCTCTCAGCTGTCTCACTCCCTAAGCTGGCACACACACAGTAGTCACCTCAGTCCATGTGCAGCGAAGCCCACTGCGACATCTCATGTTGGTCTCCCGAGTCTGCTGCCACTGCTCCTCACCATCTCCAGTGACACAGCTTTCTGTCTCCTGGGTCTAGGAGGTTCTCAGTTGAGGGACCCCAGGTACCAAAGACATGCTCCACTCCAGGCTCCTCTTTCTTGGTGGTAGTGAGGTCTCCTCGCTTCTGAGATGACTCCCTTTAAAAACAGCAGGATGGCAACACTGACCAATCCCCTCACTAGGGTTCCATATGCCTTATTTGTATAGTACCACCCCCACAATGTTTTCCTATTAAAATTGTTCCACCTTCAGGCTGAGCTGAGGTTCATTTTGCATATGAATGTCCAATTGTTCTAGCACCATTTGTTAAACAGATATCCTTCCTGTACTGACTTGCCTTTGCATATTTCTCAAAAATCAGTGGGCTGTATTTGTATGGATCTATTTCTCGACTCTATGCTGTTCCAGTGCTCTATGTGTCTATCGTTCAGCCACTCAAAATGGGAAGTTGAGGGATAATTGAACTGCAAAGAGAGAGCAAGAAGGGATTTTTTTTTTTTCTAATTGTGATTTGGGTGAAAGTTTACAGAGCAAATTCACTTTCCATACAGCAGTTCACATACACTTTGTCTCATGACATTGACCACAATTTACCACAATGCACCAGCTCCCCTCCCACTACCTCCCCGATAGTCACCTCTTCCCTGTGTCCATCCCTCCATGCACTCCTGCCCCCTGAGCTGTCTCCCTGTGCATATACAGCCCTTCTTTCTCCCATGCTTGTTCTCTCCAAGGAGTGTATCTACCTCAGGTAAATGTTCAACTCATATGCCTGTCTTTTGTTTGGCTGGAAGCCACAAGTGTGGGTTCAATTCCCAACATGAAAGGCAGCTAGGAGCCATAGTCTCAGGGGTTCCACCAGGCTCTATCGGACCAGCAAAACTGGTCCCCCACAGGAGGAGATTTTTTGAAATGATGTAACTGTTCTGCATCTTGATTGTGATGGTGATTACATGATTCTATGTGCTTATCAAAACTCATATAACCGTATAGAAACAAATAAATTTTACTGTACGTAAATTTTTAAATACAGTTTGAAAATTGCTTATACAAACAAAACAAAACTCACTGCCATCAAGTCAATTCAACTCAAAGCAACCCCTGCTTGGGTTTCTGAGGCAGTATCTCTACGTAAGTAGATTGCCCAATTTTCCTTCCTCAGAGTGGCTGGTGGGTTTGAACCAGATACTGGGAATTCTGCAGAAAATAAGATACATTCTAATAAGGGAGTCAGGAGGCAAAAAATAATTCCATAAACAAATAAAAGGACCGGATGACTTCAAATAGTGATGAGGACTATGAAGAAAATCAAGCAAAGCCAATTGAATAAAGAGGAGCTTGTACTGAAAGAAAACAACTAAGATTAGTAGCCAGAAAAGACATCTCTGAAGCAACTCAACTTCAGATGAAACTTAAATATTATGAAATAGCCCACCACAAGATGTGAGGGAAGAACTTTTCAGGCTATTGGAACAGCAAATGCAAATGTATACTTATTCATACATATTTATGTGTACTTATTTACACATGTGGGAGCTCTGGTGGCATAGTGCCTAAGGCATGTGACTGCTAACCAGAAGGCTGGCAGTTCAAACCCACTAGGCACTCCTCAGAAGGAAGATTGGGAGATCTACTTCCATAGTGATACCACCTTGGAAACGCAAGGAGGGGTCACTATGAGTTGGATCCAACTCGATGGCAGTGAGTTTGTTTTTTATTTACACATGTACCTCAAAATTCTCACAACTGGCCCAATAAGAAATACCACAATAAATGGAAAAAAAGATTTCATTTTACTTGGATCCACAATCCATAGAGCCAGCAGTCAAGAAATTAGATGTCGTATCGCATTAGGCAAATCTGCTGCAAAAGACCTCTTTAAAATCAAGTATTGAAGACCAAAGATGTCACTTTAAAAACTAAAGGTTTGCCTAACCCAAGCTGGAGGCTAGAAGTCCAAAATAAAAGTGTTGGCAGGGCCATACTCCCTCCAGAGACTCCAGGGGACAATGTGTTCCACATCTTTCTCCTAGTTCCTGATTGTTGACTGCGATCCTTGGCGTTCCATGGCTAGTAGCCACATCTTGTCTTCACCCTGCCCCCATCTCTGCTGTCTTCTCTTCTGTGTCTTAAATCTCTCTCTGCCTTTGTCTTATAAGGACACTTATCATTAGATGCCATGGTATTTTCAATTGCTTTATATGCATGTGAAAGCTGGACAATGAATAAGGAAGACCGAAGAAGAGTTGATGCCTTTGAACCGTGGTGTTGGTGAAGAATGCTGAAAATACCATGGACTGCCAGAAGAACAAACTAATCTGTCCTGGAAGAAGTGCAGCCAGAATGCTCCTTGGAAGTGAAAATGGCTAAACTTTGTCCCACTTCCTTTGGTCATGTTGTTAGAAGGGATCGTTGCCCAGAGAAGGATATCATGCTTGGTAAAGTAGAGAGGCAGCGACAAAAGGGAAGACCCTCAACGAGATGGATTGACACAGTGGCTGTAAGGAAGGGCTCAGGTATAGCAGGGATTGTGAGGATGGTGCATGGCCAGGCAGTGCTTTGTTCTGTTGGACACAGGGTTGCTAGAGTCAGAGCCGACTCGATGGCACCTACCAACCACCACCTGTGGGTTGGCTTATCTAGTCTGGGCTCAGCTGGGTGGCTCCAATCCACATCTCTATCCTGCTCCTGTCTGGTGAGTTAACCTAGGCCTGTTCTCACAGTGACGCAAGAGTAAAGCTCAATTGCACAAGTGTTTTCAAGCCTGCAGCCACACCAGCTCTATTTCTCAAAGCAAGTCACACAGCCATTCCCCCAAAGCAAGGTGTGAGGATGTACACTTTGCCCTTGGGGCCAGGGGGGAGGAAGGAGTGACTATTTCAAACCATAATTTAATCCACTGTGGTGGTGGTGTTATGTGCCATCGAATCGGACCTGACTCATAGTGACCCCTCCTTGAGTTTCCAAGGCAATATCACTATGGAAGTAGATTGCCCCATCTTCCTTCTGAGGAGTGGCTGGTGGGTTTGAACCCAGCCTTCTGGTTAGCAGTCAAGTGCCTTAGGCCCTATGCTATCAGAGCTCCCTTAACCCACTATGTTGTTGTTGTTGTTACGTGCCGTCGAGTCAGCCCCAACTCATAGCGACCCCTCCTTGGGTTTCCAAGGCAGTATCACTACGGAAGTAGGATTGCCCAACCTTCCTTCCGAGGAGTGGCTGGTGGGTTTGAACCGCCAGCCGTCTGGTTAGCAGGCAAGTGTCTTAGCCACTATGCTATAGGTTTGATTTTTTACTTTCTTCCTTACCCTTTTTGGTGGTGTTTAAATTATTTTAATAACAAGCATGAATCATTTTAACAGCAGAAAAAATAATGTCATTTTTGTTTAAACAAAAATAAAAGTCACCAGGTATGCCAGTATGTCTATTATCACCGAGTGTTACAGTGATTAATTTTTTGGTGAAACCAGTTATGCTGGTTTCCTAAGGCTGCATAAGAAATTAGCACCAAATGGGTAGCTGAAAAGAACTGAGCTGAAATATCTTCTCTCATAGTTCTGGAGCCCAGAAGTCCAAAATGAAAGTGTTGGCAGGGCCATACTCCCTCCAGAGACTCCAGGGGACAATGTGTTCCACATCCTTCTCCTAGCTTCTGATTGTTGACTGCGATCCTTGGCGTTCCATGGCTAGTAGCCACATCCTGTCCTCACCCTGCCCCCCTCTCTGCTGTCTTCTCTTCTGTGTCTTAAATCTCTCTCTGCCTTTCTCTTATAAGGACAGTTATCATTAGATTCAGGACCCATTCAGATAATTCAGGATAATGTCTTCATCTCAATACCCTTAATGAAATTACATCTGCAAAGACCCTTTTTCCAAATACGATCATATTCACACACTCTAGCAATCAGGATATAGACATATTTGGGGGGAGGGGGGTCACCATTCAACCTACTATATTTATCATACATACAAATGAATATACAAAATATATATGAACTGTTTCATGAAAATTGCAATGGTTAAGAATATTATGCTATCATCTTCCATTTTATGATCTGATGTGAACAGCCAATCAGTTGAAAGGGGAGTTTCCTTGAGGGTGTGACTTGCGTCCAACATACATGGGTGTTCTGGAAAAGCTCACTCTCTCTTGATCCTACATTCACCTCATCGTCCTCTGACCCTCAGTTCTTGGGACATGAGCCAGTCTGCTCATGACCCAGATTTTGGGTCTGCCAGCCCCTTCTACCACATGATTCAGGTGAAGCCTCCAGCCTACTCCCTGACCCACAGATTTGGAAATTGCCAGCCTCCAAAACTTCCTTGAATGAACAAAACACACTGCCATCGAGTCAGATCCAACTCATAATGACCCCTCCTTGGGTTTCTGAGGCAGTATCACTACGGAAGTAGATTGCCCAACCTTCCAAGGAGTGCCTGGTGGGTTTGAGCCACCACCCTTTTGGTTAGCAGTCTAATGCCTTAGACACTAGGCCACCAGAGCTCCTAAAATTTCCAATTTCCTTGAAGTACATCTGTATCTATCTGTACATTTATTTATATATATATATATACACACACACACACACACACACTTCACTGGCTTTGTACCTCTAGAGAACCCAGCATAAGGCAAAAATAAAATGTGGTCAACTCAATTTAGGAAATAAAATATTAATAGAGACTACTCTCTGCCCCTTCCTCATCGTAAACCCCCCAGCTCTCTTCCCAGAGATAATCTCCATTCTAAATCTGTTATTTATCATTCTCTTGCTTTTCTTTATAGTTTTACCAACATGAATTATCCTGAACCAATATACTGTTTAGTTTTATGTTTTTAAACTTTATATAAATGGAATCACACTATATGTAATCTTTTGTTATTTGCTTTTTCACCCAATATTATGTTTCTGTAATTCATCCACAATGATGTATGTAGTTGTAATTCCTTTGGGATGAGTATCTTGTATGAATAAATTTGCTTTATGAAAACACCACAATATTTATCCATTCTATTGCTGACAGACATTTGGGTTGTTTTGTGATTTTTTTTTTTTTTTGTATGTTTCCCAGTGTAAACTTGCAAGAGTATCTCCAAGGTACATACATTACATACATTTAGGAGGGAGATTATTGGGCCAAGGTGGTTCAACAAAGCCAAACTTTTTCAGCATTGGCACACAATTTACAGTTCCACCAGCCCTGGAAAAATTCCCATTGCCTCCCATGCTCTCCACCAACTGATATTCTCAGACACTTTTAGATTTTGCTGATTTGCCAGATATCAAATTGGTTTATCATCTTAATTATAATAGGCATTTCTCCAACTACTAGAAAAGTGTCATCCACATGCCATGTGTCATTCATATTCCCTTCTCTGTGAAGTGACTGTGCCTTTTGCCCATCGTTTCCCTGGTTTGTCTTTTTTTGTTATTATTGATTCTCAGATGTAATTTACCCTGTGTAAATGATTAGCTTTTAAAAAAATACGTAACTTGACTTCATCAAAGGTCTTGGTAAGGTGAAGGAAGGATAGCTATTGGTAACTATCCAAAGATTGTTGTTGTTAGGTGCTGTCAACTCAGAGACCCCATGTGACAGAGTAGAACTGCTCCACAGGGTTTTCTAGGTTGTAATCTTTACAGGAAAAAGGAGTTCTGGCAGTGCAGCAGTTAGGGGTTTCGCTGAGAACTGCAAGGTCGGCAGTTTGAATACACCATCCACTCTGTGGGAGAAAGATGTGGCAGTCTGCTCCCATATTTACAGCCCTGGAAATTCTATGGGGCAGTTCTAACTCTGTCCTATAGGATCACTATGAGTCCGTATCAACTCAACAGCAATGGCATTTTTTTAAACCTTTACAGGAGTAGATCACTGAGTCTTTCTTCCATGGAGCCACTACATCATTTCAAACTGCCACCCTTTGGATTTAGTAGCCAAGTGCTTACCCGCTGTACCAGCAGGGCTCCTTATCCAAAGATAGATGGCTCTTTTATACTCCAATATTCCTCTCTCAGCCCCCAGTATCTTTCTCACCACCTCCTTGAGAACAGCAGAAAAAAAGCATAAAGCCAGAAAGGGAGAAAATGGTGACCTTGCTAACCCCTGATTAGAGGGACTACCAAATACTTTGTGGCATTTCCCCAAGAGTTTAAGGTCCTCACGTTCTAACTTACCTTAAAACCAAGGCTGACCCAGCACTAGTAGCAAAGTTCAACAACACAGAAAACAACAAATGCTGGCGAGGATGTGGAGCGATTGGGACTCTCATACACTGCTGGTGGGACTGTCAGATGATGCAACCACTGTGGAAAGCAGTATGGTGATTCCTTAAAAAGTTGAAATTAATTCAGAGAAGAAGTGATACCGATCCTACTCAAAGTATTCCAAAACATAGAAAAGGATGGAATCCTCCCTAACTCATTTTATGAAGCAAGCATAA
>NW_006921686.1:8880362-8894997 GCF_000298275.1 Orycteropus afer afer
AAAAAAAAAAAAAAAAAAGTTGAAATTAGAAATACCATTTGATCCAGCAATCCCATTACTAGGGATTCCTGAAGAAGTGAAAGCCAGGACAAGAACAGATAGACACACACCCACATTCATCCCAGAACTATTTACAATAGCCAAAAGATGGAAACAACCTAGGCGCCCATCAACAGAAGAAGGATAAGCAAACTATGGTATACACACAATGAAATACTAAGCAACACTAAAGAATAACATAGAATCTGCAAAACACCGCATAATGAGGATGGACTTGGAGGACATTATGCCGAGTGAAATAAGTCGATCACAGAAGGGCAAATATTGTTACTCGTTCTTTCTTGTAAAAAGTCAAGGAAAGGTTTATATATGGAAAGAAACTCTTTGTTGGCTACCGGGGTGACCAACCAAGGAGAAGGGAGGGAACACTGCAAAAAAAATACATATATATATAATAATATGTAATTGAATACCAAGATAAAATTTCACTTGCTATAGCTACTCATACACCCTGCCTCTTGTCAGTAGGAAAAAAAAATGTCAATTAAAGAGATTAATCCATTAAAAAAAAAAAACCTAAGGCTGACTCAGAATTTAATTGACTCAGAAACTGTTGAAATTCTCAAATAACAAACATCAGAAAAGAGGCCAAACCCCTTAGGAGAACCTGAAGCCAACCTGTAGTTAAAAATAAGCGTGCAATTTATTTGAGGATAAAAGTTACATGAATGTGTCATTTGCAAATTGAACTTTATGTGAACTGGTTTTACTCAAGCTAGACTGTTCTCGTTCCTCTTAGTATTTCCAACACCTTGCCTAATAGACTACAACACTGTGTAGTAATTAAGAGCTCTAGCCTCATAAACAGACAGAACTAGTTCTAGTCCTGGTTCTAGTTGATGATCTCAGTCTCTTCCTCTGTAGACTGCAGATGATCACATAACCTCTCTGACAGAGCCGCTGGCACATTAAGTTACACGTGCAGATCACTCACTTATCACATTTCTAAGGGGCTCTGGTGGTGTAGTGGGTAAGGCCTTTGGCTGCTAACCAGAAGGTCAGCATTTCAAATCCACCAGCTGTTCCGTGGAAGGAAGATGGGACAATCTGCTCCCGTAAAGATTTACAGCCTCAGAAACCCCAACGTGGGTTGGGTCAGAATCAACTTGACGGCAGTGAGTTGAGTTTAGCATATTTCTTGGTACACAGTGTTCATTAACCATTAGCTATAAAAATAACAGGCATTGTTATAAGTTGACTTGTTATGCCACTTAATTCCATCTCCCCTCCCCATACTATGGGGACCTGAAGCCCCTCCTAATAGGCAGAATGCTCTCTGATATTAATTTCTGGACACACTCAGGATGAAGGCTCCACGGGGTCTGAGGCTGGACCGTTTTATTGACAGTTACCCTCCCCCCAAACACTTAGAACAGTGTCTGGCATATATTAAGGATCCCATTAATATTTGCTTAATAAATGAACCACGTGTCCATATTTGCCCTTCATTTCCCAGTATTGCTCAGAACAGGTTCTCCTCTCCAGAACACAGCTTTCCTTAACACCTTCTCAAATGAAGTTGTTCATTCTTTGACCTCCAAAGAGCCTCAGGGTTGGAAGGTAGGATCAATACTTCTTGCTCTTCAAGACCACTTCTATATCCCTGAACACAGACATAATAGCTATTAAAAAACCTTGTCAGACTATGCAGCGTGAACTAAGTCAATCACAGAAAGACAAATATAGTTATTAGTTCATTGTTGTAAGAAGTCAAGGAAAGGTTTACATATGGAAGGAAACTTTCTTTGTTGGTTACCAGGGGTGGGAGGGGCGGGGAGGAAACACTGCAAAAAAAAAATGCATTGACCCACATCACTTTAGTTTTGTATATTTCACCGTACATAAATTATATTGCAATAAAATGTATTTTTAAAAAAAACTTGTCAGGTAAATTCCCACATTAAGATCATCAAATGCCTTTCTCTTCAGTATGGGTCACATTTTCCTGTTTCTTCATATGCCTAGTAATTTTGGCTTTTCTCCTTAACATTAAAGGTGGTACACTGTAGAGACTCTGAATTCTGCTATGTTCTGCTGAAGAGTATTGATTTTTTTGGTCTGTTTATTTCAGAAGGCTGAACTCAAAAGCTCATCTCTCAAATGTCAGTCATTTCGGCCTCAGCTTGGCACCCTGGTGTTCTCCAGCACATGGGTAGTTCAACAATCAGCGAGAAGTGTGGGCAGAGTTCATACACAGAATATGGGGTGCCCCTCTTTTGGCTCTCTCCTTTTTGAGTATTTATCACCAGGTTCTTTGGTCACCCTGAACCCCGCCCTCAGGTTCTTCAAGTCAGAAAACCTACAAGGTTTACAAACCCCTATCTGGGTTTTAGCCACCTCACATGGTGCTGACCAAGGCCTGCTTGCCTTGGACCAAAAGCTATACAAATAGGAAATTCTCTTCCAACCTCCTCAGTATCTGCCTGTTTTTGTTCTCTCTCAGTGACTTTAAGGAGATAAAAAATTTTTTTTTTCTAATATTTTATTCAGAGTGTAGAGTTGCAATTTGCAGGATGGCTGATTAATAAGAGTTACTCAACCATCACCAGAAACAGACTCCTCAGGACACTTCTAGACAATGGCTCCTCCACCCTCTCATAAAATTGTCCTTGGAACCTGTCTCTTTCATTCCTGTCATCTCTCCAATTCCTTCCCCCTTCTCCTATTTATCTCTAAACCACACTCAATTGTGCTTTGTCTGCCTTTTTGGCCATTATACATGCTGTCTGCTCTGCCAGAACTCTCTCTCCCAACTCTAACAAGGGTTTTTTAAGGAACAGTTGTTGTTGTTGTTGTTATGTGCCATGGAGTCGGACCTGACCCATAGCGACCCCTCCTTGGGTTTCCAAGGCAGTATCACTATGGAAGTCGATTGCCCAACCTTAAGTTCTGCCATTCTCCTGGTAGGGTGACTACGAGCCCAAGCTGTCCAAACAACCAAGCAGTCAGATACTTCTCTTTCTTCTCGACGGTGGCCTAAGTCTTCCCTCCAGTTTAGCCAGCACTCTCACTGCCCCACCTAATTCTTAGCATCTCTCAGAGCCCTACCTCTCAATCTGAAACACAAACATTTCTCTCTTTCTGACCACAACCCCTCATTCTCTAGGCTGTTTACCATCTTAGGTGGTAACACGTGTTGACTAGGTGTTTGGTGAAGGCCTAATGAACGCAAAATGAGAGGTCAAGTCTCCCTCCTATTAAGACATCTAAAAAAAACTTTACACTGGATAATCTCTTGTCTCAGGCTCACATGGAAGTTTCTCAAGAATGATAGAAGATGAGGAGCTGTTTTCTGACATAATTATTAAAGAAAAAGAGGTGGCACTCAGAGTCCATGAACCCACTCCCACTGAGTTGACTCCAACTCACAGCGACTCCCACTGAGTTTCCAAGGCGGTAAATCTTTACAGAAGTAGATTACCTCATCTTCTTTTTGCAGAGCAGATGGTGAGTTTGAACCGCCACCCTTCTGGTTAGCAGTCAGATGCTTAGGCCCTACACCACCAAAGCTCTTTAGTAGTGGCTAACACAAAGACCAGCCACTCCTCGGAAGGAAGATGGGGCAATCTACTTCCGTAGTGATACTGCCTCGGCAACCCAAGGAGGGGTCGCTATGAGTTGGGTCCAACTTGACAGCACATAACAACAACAACAACCACAACAAAGAACTCAGAGTCATACAGGTAAGGGCAGGCTTGACCTGTGAAACATTAATCAAGTCGCCTGCAACTTGACTCATTTGCTATGAAGACAGTTAGATCATGCTCCTAAAAAGCTTTGTAAAGTAAGACAATAAGCTCATGGAATGACACAGCAGTGCTGGTATTTAAAGCAAGGAGGTTCGCTTAAGACTCTCATTTGAAAATGTCTTGGAACAAATAAAGGTGGTAGTTGGTCATCATTGTGCATGTACCAAATACCACCCAACTGTTCACTGTATTGTTGTTGTGCTCTCGATTCCAATTCATAGTGACCCCATGTGACAGAGAAGAACTGAACTGCCCCATAGGGTTTCCAAGGCTGCAATCTCTCTCTCTCTTTTTAAATTAATACAAATATTTTACTGAATTTCAGGAAACTGGTACTTTTCTGTTCCATTTTCAAATCTTCCCACACAAATCACCACTGAACTTTCTACAAGACTGTAAGTTAGGACTTTAAGATTGTCACTTATATCTTGTGTCACATAGCACAGAAGTGCTGACCTTGCCCCCACTCTATCCCTCTTCTGGCCATAACTACTGACCACTGAGAGGATAATGACGGAGACCAACCACCCAACCAAACAAACCCAATGCCACTGAGTCGATTCCAACTCATAGTGACCTCTCTTGGTTTCCAGGACAGTAAATCTTTACAGAAGTAGATTGTCCCATCTTCCTTCCACAGAGCGGCTGGGGGGTTTGAACCACTAACCGTCTGCTTAGCAGTCAAATGCCTTAGGCACTGCACCACCAGAGCTCCTTAACAATGGGAAGTAAGGGGTGGGGGAGGTATATTTAAGGGTTTCAACTATGCACAAGCATGCTCCATGAGGCAAGAGGAAGATCAATCCAAAAATCACCTCACGGATGCTGTGGGATGCGACATAAACTTTAGATTCTATGTGAGATTCCCTTTTGGGAGATCAGAAGTTTGGCAAAGGTCAAAACAGAGACTTCTTGACAATAAAACATCTAGGAATCACAAGTGGACAGCTGGGAGCTCACTGCGCAGGTATCTGAGTGAAGAGGCCCGCGAGTAAGACATGGGATGCTGACATGGGAGTCCCGACAACGCCTGGCAGCTGCATCCTAATAGGAGTTCAGTGATCCCCGGTGTGCTGGCAGCTTCCAAAAATGCCTTCAAGCTAGAGGAAAACCTGGGATATGGCAGCTTGTTTCTTTGCTCTCCTTGGTATTCTTAATTGTCTATGTGCAATGAATAAACTACCTGACCATGGCAGCAGAAGGAAACAGGAAAGAACACCCTCACACCTGAGGACAAAGACACACTTTTTAGTCTGAGTTGATTTACAACATTTTGCCCTAACAGCAAAAGGAGTCACACTTCTCCCTCCGTAAAATCTGAGAACTGGGCAACTCTATCACATATAATCCCAACAGGAATCCCTCCAGCCCCAGAAAGTCTGTTTCAGGCTCAAAATCACATACTCCTGGACTGTGCTAATGCTGGGCAATGCCCACTCCACCTCCCAAGACTTCCTGGATGGCAGCAGAATTTTGCACACCGCCCTGTGGAGACAGATCCAGAAGGTGCTTTGTCATTCATCAGCCTGAAGTTCGCGGCTGGTCCCCTGCTGGAGCATGCGACCAGTGGGCTTTTCTTTCTGTGTGGGCTCTGGAGTGATCCAACCCCACACACAGGACACAGGGAAATCCAGGTTATCTCGCAAACTGCCAGCCTTGTGAACAGAAAAACAAACAAAACTATGCATTCCAAGGTGTCTGTGAAGTGCTTGGAAGCCAAGGGCTGGCACTGACGTGCACCAGCTCCCAGCATGCTGCAGGCTTAGCTTTTGCTGCCTTCACACAGATGGCTGTGTTCAGATGATGGTGTCTACTTTGTACATGGCTGAGTTATAAACCCAGCTAGTGTGCAGGGATCCCATAATCTTTAAACTGATTATCTGCAGTGACATTGTGAGAGCTCCGTACTGTGGAATGACAACAATACTTAGACTCCAAACCAAAACCAAACTCACTGCCATCGAGTAGATTCCGACTCATAGCAACCACTCCTTGGGTTTCTGAAGCAGTATCACTACGGAAGTAGATTGCCCAGTCTTCCTTCTGAGGAGTGGCTGGTGGGTTTGAACTGCCAGGCTTCCAGTTAACAGTCAAATGCCTTAGGCACTACGCTACCAGAGCTCCCATACTTAGACTCGATTTAGCATATTTGGTCTCTAGGTAAAAAAATAAACGTTTTTAAATTGCCTAGACATACATTCCAAGCTGTGTCCTTCCACCAGGAAAATACAGGTTGTTTTCCGCTCTCAAAAAAAAAAGGAAAAGAAAGAAATATTAAAATGACTGCATTTAAATAAATAATGTTATAATGATGGCATTAAAAGTTCACACTGAGGCCAAACCCCTCTCTGTGGGCAGCCCTCAGCTGCTCAGCCCTGACCCCCAGTGCCCTCTAGAAAGGAAAATGGATTCTTCCTGGGTGTGAGCTGAGGCTGCACCTGGCCTTCCACTTCTTATTCCCACCTTTGTTTCCTGTCCCCGTGCTCTTTTTCAGTAGGAGAGAAGTGAACCTCAGTATCAGATGCAGTTCTGAAAGGTCCAGGGGCAGAGGAGGCATGAGTGAGGCGCTCGCTAGCCAGCAGAAGAAGATGCAGTGGCCCAAGGCTGCAAGCTTTATGCAAACAGATTGTCTGTCAGGCCTTTCTTCTGCAGAGCCACTGACTGGGTGGGTTCAAACTGGCAACCTTCTGGTTATCAACTGAGTACGTAACCACTGCACCACCAGGGCTCCTTCTGTTCCTTTTCAAACAGTTAATTTTGTGTTATGTGAATTTTATATGGGACCACCAATGAAAACAAAAGAAGGGTCTCATTTGGGATAGAGTTGTAGATTTCCAGCACATTGTAGGCACGAGCCAGGTCTTTCCTGAGAGTTTTGTGTCTGACTGGGGGTGGAAGATAGCAAGGTGATTACAGTCAGATAGGTCTGTTCTGCTCCACCCACCTCACACATCCAGGACTTTGCTTGTGTGGGTTTCTCAGACTGGTCTGCCCTCCTCTTGTCTTCAGCCTAGTGAACTCATCCTACAATACCCAGCTCAAGTATCACCCCCTTGAAGAGTTCTCAATACTTAACCCTAAGCAGTAATAGTAATAAATTACGATAAGATCATTGAAGAGTTTATTTGGGTCTGCTCTCCCTCTAAGAAGCTCTGGTGGCACAGTGCCTGAGGCATCTGACTGCTAACCAGAAGGTTGGCAGTTCAAACCCACCAGCCACTCCATGGAAAGATGATGGGGCACTCTATTTCTATAAAGATTTACTGCCTTGGAAACCCAATGGGGGTCGCTATGAGTCGGAATTGAGTCGATGGCAGTAGGTTTGGACTTTTTTTTTCTCCCACTAGTCCCAGAAATCCCTAAGAGCAAGGACTCCAACATGTCCAAAGCTACTACACTCATTACCTCCTATCTCAAAGCTGCTTCTTATCTGGGTCCCTACATCAGTAAGCAACATTACCATCTATTCCCTGCCTCACCCTGACCTCTGCACAACCAACATATAACCAACCTGGAATTAATTTTTCCTGCCACATCTCTCCACATCCTTCCCTCCTCCCCCTCCTTATGGCCCTGATCCAGTCCAGACCCCATCCTCTCTCACCAGGATCCCTGTATCAACAATTCCTTCACCCCTCAACTTTCAGTCTCATCCCCTCCAAAACTCAGAAGTCTTTCTGAAACATAAACTGGGTTTCCCTGCTTAAAACTCTTCCAGCGCTCCCCACTGCCCTCAGGATAAAGTCCAAACTCCTCACCAAATCTTAGAAGGCATCCATGTTCACTGCGGCACTGTGTACAATAGCAAAAAGATGGAAACAACCTAAATGCCCATCAACAGATGAATGGATAACCAAACTATGGGGCATATACACAGTGGCATACTATCCAACAGTAAATACTAATGAAGAATCTGCAAAACACCTCATAATGTGGATGAACTTGGAGGACATTATACTGAGTGAAATAAGTCAATCACAAAAGGACAATTATTATATGAGACCACTACTATAAAAAGTCAAGAAAAGAAACATTCTTTGAAAGTTACCAGGGATGGCAGGGAGAGATAGGGAAAATCACTAACTGGAAAGTAGACATGTAGTAACGTGTGTGAAGGGAAAGGCAACATACAATGAGGAGGAGGTCACCACAACACAATCAAGGCAAAAGACAACATGGGAGATGCACAAGAGTAAAGGCAACAATGGTGAATACTGTTACATACACAATCCTGCAACAACAGTAATAATAATAATGTATGAGTAGATGTAGACACTCAATCTGAACAGGGGTTGAAAAGCTAATGGGACTACACCCACAAATATATATAGGTTTGACGAGGCTATCTCTTCCTGCGTATTTCTGTTGTTGTTTTATTGTTGTTATGTGCCATCGAGTTGGACTGACTCATAGCGACCCCTCCTTGGGTTTCCAAGGTGGTATCACTACGGAAGTAGACTTCCCAACCTTACTTCCAAGGAGTGTCTGGTGGGTTTGAACTGCCAGCCTTCTGGTTAGCAGTCAAGTGCCTTAGGTACTACACTACCAGACCTCCAACATATTTTTAGGTGCTGCAAATATATCCATGAATTCAGTACAGCATACAGGGAACAAAGTTATGAAAACATCTTCGTCATAACCAAAAACCTTCAGGAAATGTAGCAAAGTATGGAGACTCAAGACCACAATCAACTGACATAACACAAAGACACTATTCTGCATCCTACTTTAATGAGTAGCTACTGAGGTCTTAAAAGCTTGTGAGGGGCCATCTAAGGTGCAACTATTGGTCTCTCCTGATACAGAGCAAAAAAGAGTAAATAAAATCAAAGATGCAGGAAACAATTAGCCCAAAGGACTAACAGAGCCCACGAACCCCAGCCTTCACAACCCTGAGACCAAAAGAAGTAGATGGTGCCCACTTACCACTGCTGACTGCTCTGAAAGGGATCACAATAAGAGGTCCCAGATAGAATGGGGGAATATGTGGTAATAAAACACAAAATCATAAAAAGGACTGGGCTTACTGGTCTGATGAAGATCGGTAGAACCCCTAAGATGATGGTCCTGAGAGACCCTTCAAGCTAGGAACTAAACTTATCACCCTTGATTCAACTGGCAGCCAAATGTTAGGCCTACAAGGTGAACAGTAATACCAGGAGGGTATGTACTCATTACAGCAAACAAGCCCATGAGATAGAGAGGACAGCATTTGCCCAGAGATAGAGCTAGGAAGGTGGGAGCAGATGGTAAGGAAGGATGAAGGGAAGAGGTGGCCACCGGGAGGGAGTGGGAAGAATCCTGTTATAGTGTGGAGATTGCAGTAAATGTTATAAAACACAACGGGTATGGATTGTTGAATGGAAAACCAACTGCTCTGTAAACTTTCACCCAAATCACATAACAAAAAAGTAGATTTTTTTAAAAGGAAGACCACCAGACTTACTGATCTGATAGAGAACCTCCAAGACTATGGCCCTTAGACATCCCTCAAACCCAAAACTGAACCCACCCCCCGGGGGATCACCTTTCAGCCAAACAGGCCTATCAAGTGAACAACACCTATGAGGAATATACTCCTCAAAACGACCACAGGAGATCAAAAGGGAAGCATTTTCCCCAAAACAAAGCTCAGAATGCAGGAAAGATGGATGATGGAAATGGGGAGCCCAGGGAAGGGTGTGTTATATTGAGAGAATTGCAACTAACGTAAGAAAACAAAATGTCGATAAATTGTTGAACGGAAAACTAATGTGCTCTGTAAACCTCCACCCAAATCACAGTAAAATAAATAAATAAATAAATCATATACGGCTCTGTATGACCTGGCTGCTGCAGACAGCCCTAAATCTCCAAGCTCTAACCACACTCCACCAGGCTTCATGGACCTTCTGGCCATCATACGTGCTGTTTCCTGGGCCAGGAGTTCCCAACGAAAAATTCCTTCCACAAAAAATTCCTACTAGGCCTTGTATGGTGACACGAGGCTGAGTCAGGTGCCATTCTGGGGCTCCCACAGGTCCCCTGGGAACCTCCCCCACCCTAACCCCGACCCCTCCTGCCTCTGCCTCCCCCTCTCAGCACTGTCCATTCAGAGATGTCACTGTGTCATAGGCGTCTGGCCCCTCTGTGGAGTGAGAGCTCCATGAGGGCAGGGCACAGGGCTGTCTCCATCCCCCTGTGCCCTCAGTATTGCCAAACACTGGGCTGGCATGGAACTGTGGGGTCAATGAACAGTGATGGAATGATTCTGTTAAATGTGTTGAATAGCTTAGAAATTTGAGATGATACTGGGGGAAAGAGAACTTTCTTCAAGGATATGTAAATGCTTCAATTGGAAGTAATCAACCTCAGAAATGCCCTCAGAAGAGGCAAATCAAAACAACAATGAGATACCATCTTGCCCCAGCACCAGTAGCAAACTTCAACAAGACAGAGAATAACAAATGCTGGTGAGGATGTGGAGAGATTGGGACTTTCATACACTGCAGGTGGGACTGTAAAATGATAAAACCACTGTGAAAAGCAGTATGGCAATTCCTTAAAAAGTTGGAATTAGAAATACCATTTGACCCAACCATTCCATTACTAGGTATATATCTTAAAGAAGTGAGAGCCATGACAAGAATAGACATATGCACACCCATGTTGATCACAGCACTATTTACTATAGCCAAAAGATGTAAACAACCTAGGTGGCTATCAACTGAGGAATGGATAACCAAACTATGGTACATACACACAATGGAATACTATGCAACCCTAAAGAATAACACAGAATCTGCAAAACACTGCATAATGTGGATGAACTTGGAAGACATTATGCTGAGTGAAACAAGTCAATCACAGAAGGACAAATATTGTATTAGTCCATTATTGTAAAAGTCAAGGAAAGGTTTATCTTTGGAAGGAAATTTTCTTTGTGGGTTGCCAGGGGTGGGAGGGTAGGGTAGGGAACACTGTTAGGCAGGTAGAGATAAGTATTGATTTGGGTGAAGAGAATGGCAATGTACCAAGTGTGAGTGATCAACACTGGCATTGAGGGAGAGGAAGACAGAGAGGTATGTGGGAAGTATAGACAACAAAGATGAACCCTTTTACACATACAGTACTGCATTGTCAGTGAAGGCAAACATGAGTATACGGGTGGGTAGATGGGTGGATGGCTGAACTATTAGGTATGTCTACGTAGCTGGGAGTGTACCCAAGACTATATATAGGGTTGGTAGACAATGGTCCTATAAGTGTATTTGTATGATCTGTAAGAATTCCCAGGTGCATGGTAGAGCTGACAAGGGACAAGGTTGTAGTCACTTCTTGGTCACAGCCAGCTACCCAAAGGGACCGAGTAGTTGAAGCAGTGGGCTCGGGACCATAGTTGCAGGGGACATCAAGCTCAATTGGCATAACATACTATAGAAAACATTGTTCCACCTCCTACTTCGGCAAGTAGTGACTGGGATCTTAAAAGCTTGCAAGCTGCCTTCTAGATGCAACAATGAGTCTCTCCTCATCCAAAGGAAAGAAGAATGAAGAAAACCAAAGATTCATGGAAACAATTAGTCCTGGCAACTGGTACACCATGTGATCTGCAGCCTATACTACTATGACACCAGAAGAACTAGATGGTGCCCGGCTATCACTGTCAACCCCTCGGAGGAGGATCTATCTAGGAGATCCTGGATAGAGAGGGAGAACACTGTGGAACAAAACTCAAAATCATTCGGAAAAAAAAAAAAAAAAAAGGGACCAGGTTTGCTGGTCTGATAGAACTTGGTGGAACCATTGAGACTATGGTCCCTAGCTGCCCTTCAGGTCTGGAATTGAACCCACACCTGTGGCTTCCAGCCAAACAAAAGACAGGCATATGAGTTGAACATGTATCTGAGGTAGATACACTCCTTGGCGAGAACAATCATGGGAGAAAGAAGGGCTGTGTATGCACAGGGAGATAGCTCAGGGGACAGGAGTGCATGGAGGGATGGACACAGGGAAGAGGTAACTATGGGGAGTAAATAGGAGGGGAACTGTTGCATTGGGGTAAATTGTAGTCAATGTCATGAGACAAAGTGTATGTGAACTGCTTTATGGAAATCAATTTACTCTGTAAACTTTCACCCAAATCACAATAAAAAAAAAAAAAGAAAAGAAAAAAGAAATGCTCTCAGAACACACCTGTCCCATTGAAGGCTTTTTCTACTTAGTGTGAAACTTGAAAACTGAACTCTTAAAAATAAGGGATTGTTTGTTTTTTGAGAAGGGAAATGGAGCTGGGCCAGGGGTATGTTTAAATCCAAAGACACAGCAGATCTCAGACACTCATGTGCACGTAATATGAACCCAAATGCCTAGACCCATACACCAGTATGCAGACCCAGAAACAGCCACCCACCCATATGTAGTCACCTGGTTATACATGTGCACACTCAGAGGGAATTATGCAGCGATGCATCATGTTGGACACAGACACACAAGTACACATCCCTCCACATGCACATTCATGCTCCACACATACAGATAGATGCAGAGCTTGGTGTGCATTCAAGGACATGGACATAGACACACACACCATCAGGAAGACACACACATGCATACATGTAGACAAACTGGTACACTTGCTTATCTCACACACACACACATGTCCACAAATACAAGTATATGCATAAATTCATGTATCATATGGGCACACTGAAACACATGTGTACCCAGACATACACAGACAGCCTGAATAGGACACACAGGCAGATGTACAAATAAAGACAAACATGACAGAAGCAGCAGGGAGAACCCACTGTCATTGTTGTTGTTGTTATGTGCCATTGAGTCGGCCCCAACTCATAGCGACCCCTCCTTGGGTTTCTGAGGCAGTATCACTATGGAAGTACACTGCCCAACCTTCCTTCCGAGGAGTGGCTGGTGGGTTTGAAACGCCAGCCTTCTGGTTAGCAGTCAAGTGCCTTAGGCATGACGTTATCAGAGCTCCTAAGGAGAACCCACTAGACAACATGAAAAAATAAAAAAAGAGAGAGACCCAGAAGCACACGAGGTAGAGAGACAGGCTGACGTGCAGAGAAGGAGAGAGAAAAAGACAAAGTCAGGGACGAGGGGAGAGACATTGAGAAAAAGAGATGGACACGTCTGAAAAACCCACGTGAAATTGTTCACTACAGATTAGTTAAGTAAACACAAGCCCCTGCCTACCTTGCTCATTGGGTAATCCACCCCTGATCTGCCTGGGCTCACTATTACCTCACGCTAAGAGCTCACCCCCCAACCAACACCCCCGGCACGTGTCTTGCCTTCAGGAGCTAAGGTATGTGATTTCAAACACTGTCCCCTCATTCCATGTTCAAGGGTAATCAACGAGGCCAAACTAGCATAACCTCTCACTCTCCAAATACCTGAGTGTTTTGATGCTGGGCAATCTGACCCTCCTGCCCCGGCCCAGCTCATGGCAGCCTGCCTAAAGACACAGTGCACTTCCAAATGCCAACCTCACTGAGAAACAAACTCCCCAAACTTCTAGCACTTTCCTCTTCAAGAAACAAACAGGGGTGGGGCATACTTGAGGCCAGCCCAGGTGCAGGCTGGTGACGGGGATTAGGGGGACTGATACCTGCCAAGCCCATGCTAATCCTCCTTCTTAAACCTTCTCCCTCCAAAACCAACAAACAACTTTCCTCCCTCTGCTTTGTTCTCTGCCCTTTGTTCCCCACCACAGGTTTCAGAGCCCAAATGCCAGAAACGTTCTGAGCAAGATGCCAGGCCTGGGAGTGCCAACCTCACCCACTGTCACTCTTCCAAGATTAAGGCTCTGAGCAGGAATGCCCACCGTGCTCTTTCCTGGTTCAACGCTTAGGGCTGGCCCAGTGACTGTCTAGGGCCTTCTGAGGTTGAGGCCAGTCTCAGGCTCACATAGTACTTACCTCAGCACCTACCTGAGGTGGGCCAACCTCAGAGCCTATACGTTGCTACCATATGTCCTCCTGAAGCCAACCTCTGTGGCCACCTGAGCCCACTCTCAGGGTCTTCTTGATGTGAGAAGTGGTTCCATTAATGTTCTCCCAAAATCTAGATCAGTGCCAACTTGTTTTCAATCCCAGTGTCTACCTGGGGGCAAGCTCGGGGCGCATAGTATAACCCTCTCAGGCCTACCTGGATGTCAAAATCAAAACCTGCCAGTGTAATCCCTGTAGCCAGTGCTGATGCCAACCCAGCACCAACCTGGCACTAAAAGTGATCCCCACTTGGCCTCCAGGGTGGGCTAAGCAGGTCAATAAAGGGAGAAGAAAAGAGAGTTCAAATCTCAGCTCCCTCACATACGACCAAGGAACTTGGGCAGTGCAGGGGTTAAGCTATTTGACTGCTAACCAAAAGGTCCATGGTTCGAACCCACCAGCTGTTCTGCAGGAGAAAGATGAGGCAGTCTGCTTCCAGAAAGATTTATAGCCTTGGAAATGCTCTGGAGCAGTTCTACTTTGTCCTCTAGGGGCGCTGTGCGTCAGAATCAACTCAATGGCAGAAGGTTTTGGACTTCACTATCTATAACTTCTCACCTGCAAAGTGAGAACCATAACAAACCAACCCCCATCATTAGAAAGATTCAATAAGATTACAATCTCCAACACCTCAATAAAAAAAGACAAATAATCCAGTTAAAACATGGGTAGAAGACATGAATAGACACTTCACCAAGGAGGATATTCAGGCCACCAACAAACATATGAAGAAATGCTCACGATCATTAGCCATTGTTATGTTGTTGTTATTTGCCGTCGAGTCGGCCCCGACTCATAGCGACCCCTCCTTGGGTTTCCGAGGCAGAA